>NC_091284.1:397770521-398074021 GCF_032444005.1 Ranitomeya imitator
GATTTTCTCATCCCGACCCAATAAAATCTTTCTCTTAGAAGTACTTCTAACTTTTTCCAACCGAAGTGACCAGCACCATTATGGTAAGCTTCGAGGACCATCTTCACATCTTGTTTAGGCACAATAATCTGCCAAACCAATTCATGTGTTTTCGGATTGGTGTATCTTCTACAGAGCTTCCCTTGACACAGGAACATTTTGCCTCTCTCTTTCCAGAGTTGATGCGTCTCTTCTGGGGCATCCTCATCGGGATATGCACTTTGCTCAGTCAACAGTTCTTTCACCAACTTCACAGCCGGATTGCTGTCTTGGGTGTCAGCCCATCTATGGTGTGCTAACGGATTAAAATTCACCTCTTGTTGTTTCTGATAGGTACTTGACTGATGATGTTTTGCCTTGGGACGATGGAAGGCTGGTAGTTCAATTTCTTCAAGCTCCCCCGTTTCCTCTTCTACATCTCTCAAGTGTGGCATCCGGGATAGGGCATCGGCATTTCCATTCTTGCGACCTGCTCGATACTTGATTATGAAGTTGTAATTAGATAACCGGGCTATCCATCGCTGTTCTAACGCACCTAATTTGGCTGTGTCCAGGTGGGTCAACGGATTGTTGTCAGTATAGACAATAAATTCTGCAGCGGCCAGATAGTGTTTGAAACGCTCCGTCACAGCCCAAACTACTGCCAGTAGTTCCAATTTGAAGGAGCTGTAATTTTCTGAATTTCTTTCAGTAGGCCGGAGCTTTCTACTTGCAAAGGCGATGACTTTCTCCCGACCTTCTTGCTTTTGTGACAGCACCGCTCCTAGTCCCACATTACTGGCATCGGTGTAGAGGATGAAAGGTTTATGGTAATCTGGGTATGCCAGAACCTCTTCTCCGGTTAGTGCCTTCTTTAGTTGTTCAAAGGAGTCTTCCCTTTCGTCGTTCCACTGAAAAGGAGGGTTTCGGTTTGAAGGTTTCTTCGTCTGCCCTACCAAGGTGTCTTGCAAGGGTGCTGCCAACTTGGTAAATCCTTTTATAAATCTGCGATAGTAACCCACCAATCCCAGGAATTGTCTCACTTCTTTTGCGCTGGTAGGTCTTGGCCAATCCCTTATGGCGCTTATTTTCTCGGGATCTGGTGCTACTCCCTCCGAACTCACGATGTGTCCCAGGTACTGTACCTTTGGCTTGAGAAGGTGACATTTGGATGGCTTGACTTTCATGCCATACCTGGATAAGGCTTCGAACACTTCTGCCAGGTCTATTAAGTGTTGTTCGTAAGTCTTTGAGTAGACGATCACATCATCTAGGTACAGGAGGACGGTCTCGAAGTTCTTGTGTCCGAGGCAGCATTCCATCAGCCGCTGGAAGGTACCGGATGCGTTGCAGAGTCCGAACGGCATGCGATTAAATTCACATAGACCCATTGGTGTGGTGAATGCCGTCTTTTCCTTATCTCTCTCAGCCACAGGGACTTGCCAATACCCGCTTGTTAAGTCTAAGGTGGAAAAATAATTAGCAGATTTCAAAGCAGTTAAGGACTCTTCTATCCTAGGCAAGGGGTAGGCGTCTTTATGGGTGATGTTATTAATCTTCCGGTAGTCTACGCACATTCTCATGGTTCCGTCCTTTTTTTTGACAATCACTAGAGGGGCCGCCCAGGGGCTACAGCTGTCTCTTATTACCCCGGCCTGTTTCATTTCCCTCAGCATATCTTTTGCACATTGATAGTGAGCGGGCGGTATGGGTCTATATCTTTCTTTTATTGGGGGATGGTCACCTGTGGGGATTGTGTGTTCTACCCCTTCTATCCGTCCGAAGTCCAATGGGTGTTTACTGAAGACTTGTTCATATTCCGTCACTAGCCTATACACCCCTTGTTTTTGATGGGTAGGTGTTGAATTTATGCCCACGTGTAGCTGTTGGCACCAATCCTCCATTTCTCCATCTGAGCCATTGCCTTCCACCTGACAGGTTGGTTCTAAGGGCTCAATGGTTGTGATGGCATTGTTGTCAACAGTATATAGCTTTGCCATTGTAGCATACCTTGGCAAAGTGACCTCTTCCTCTCCACAGTTCAAAAGTCGTACCGGCACTCGTCCCCGGTGTACCTCGACTATCCCTCGTGCTGTGAGTATAGTGGGCCTGCTGTCGGTGTACACTGGTTCTATTAAGGCTTGATAATCTCGTCCCTTAATACCAATGGCTGCTCTACACCATACCAGCATTTCTGTTTTTGGTGGGATTACAATAGACGTTGGATCACTTACCCTCACACTGCCGATTTCTCCACCTGCAACTTCTACCTGTTGCCTTAACATCAATACCTTTATTTCCCTCCGGAGAACTCTCTGCTGGCAGGATTGGGTAGTTTCAGCAATTTGCTGTAAGACAGAAATGACTTCGGAAAAGCAGTTCTCTAACACATTCATTCCTATCAATACAGTTGGTTCACAGTTCCGCCAGTCAACATCAACAACAATTATACCCTGTTTCTTCAGTTCTACTTTACCAATCTTTATGGTCATCTCCCTGAATCCTAGTTTCGGTACCAACTTACCATTACTGGCCCATATATCTAGTTCAACATCAGAGGGCCCTTTATCAATATCTGCATCAGCCCAGTACCTCTTATAAAGGATATACGGTATAGATGAAATCTGGGAACCTGTGTCCAGCAAAGCGTTGAGGGGAATTCCGTCCAGCACGATAGGGATAATGGGTCGTCCTCCGATGTACCTGTCGTGCCAGGGTGTTGGGCCTTGAAAGTTCATTCCTGCGAAGCGGCCCGCATTCCCAGGGGATTCCCGTTTAAATCACAATCTCGTGCAAAGTGGCCCGGCTGCTGGCAACGGCGGCAAATGGGCTGTCCATCTGGTTGGTAGCGGTCGCGGGGTCGTCCTCTCCATGTCGGGTATCTCCGGGGTCTCATCCATGGAACATCCTCTCTACAGTTTGCCAACTCCATCTTGTGTCCTCTCATCTCCTGCATGGTTTTAGCCATTGAAGCAACAACATCAGCTAAAGAGTCAAGCTTTTGTTGAAGAGCCTCATTAGTACTGGGCCCCAGGGGCTTAGCAATGGCCCCAGACATAGCTGATGTCACTGGCACTCCCTGTTGTTGAGGTGCCTCTGCCATGGGTTGCGCAGGATCCTGATCCCGAGGTGCCTCTGCCAGCTGGAGACGTATAGCGCTCTCCTTTAATTGGGCAAATGTCAATTCAGGGTTCTTAAAAACAAGCATGCTCACATGCCCCCGGTGAGAAGGGGTGTAGAGTCCCTCAATAAATTGATCTCTTAGCAGTTTATCCGCTCCGGTGTTAAAAATGGGTTCAGCCAGTGTAAGTGATTTAAGGGCTTCCTGCAGGTTTAAGGCAAAGTCTCTCACGCCCTCATTAGCTTTTTGTTTGCAATTAAAGAATCGTATTTTAGCTTTGCTGCTGGCCGTGGTTTCAAATGTAGCTTTTAATCCAGCAAATATGCGTTCAACAGTGCCTTTTAGATCAGCTGCCCATGCTGTGACTTCTCGCTTAGCATGGCCACTTAACTGCATCATCAGGAGACTAACACGCTGAACTTCACCCACAGGGAACATGTCAAAATGGGCCAGCATCTTTTCTCTGAAATCGTCAAGGGTATTAGGCTCACCTTCATACATTGGAAGCCATGGGCCACCCGGGGTATATGGCATCAGCACCGGCATGATGGGCGCCACTCCTTGCACCGCTGCGCTGCCGGACTCTCTATTGACACTCTGTCTTTCAGCTGCATTAGCGTTGCCGGGTGCTGCGGCGTCTCCGTGCTGCGACATACTGTGCCCCCTTAGTTAATCCGGACCCTTCCGGTCCTCCGCTTCCGTCGGGATAGTGTAGATTCGTTCCGCTGTGCAGCAGGATCGATTTTCCCCTTGCTCTGATGTCAGAGCGCTCAGCTTGGTGCCGCCCACAATGACACGCCCCCTGCTGCTCCCACCCACCGCGCTCTGTAATGGCGGATTCTGAAGTTTTTCAGTTAGACTGGGGCTCAGGTGATGGCGTAGCTCAATTAACAGTCTCGTGCCTAACGGTTATGAAGTGATTACCTCAGGGGATGGCGGCCATCTTTACTCCATTATAACCAATGGGGAAAAGTCACTTTCAATAGTTTTCAATGGGGAATGGATTTTTGTTTAATAAAGTCAATTTTCAAGATTTTTCATCCCAGTTTTCACAGTTTTGGGCTCCAATCACGGCACACAATACCCGGTATACGGGCTGGCTAGATCCTGTTCGTGACGCCAATTGTGACGCCCAGGAGACCGGGATACCCAGCACCGGACCAATGGAGTCTGTCTCTTGAGGGGGATGTCACGGGTGGCTTGACTCGGTGCTGTGGCCTCAGGCAATGCACAGTGTAAGGGGTATCATGAGGGGACAGGCACTTACTTGATCAGCAGCAGGTTCTCCCAGCGGTGACGATCCCGATCCTGGATAGATGGCTATTGTCCAAATGAAAGACTGAGGCACTGAAACGTTTAACCAGTTTACTTTAACATAAAAGGATTTACAACCAGTCCTGTCACCGGAGTCTGTATGGGAACTCTGAGTTACTTTGACCCTGCCGGGGTCTTCGCCTCTTATTGTGCGCAATTTCTGTGTGGCCCTGCTGCTGTATGTGAACTGGCTGCCGGCCCAATCTGTCCCCTCCGGGTCCTGGTTCGACGGGCAACCCGAGTCCTTTTATCGGTTTACCCCCTCTGGGAGTACCGCTGAACTCTGTGTCTGTTGCTGCGTCCGGCCCTAGTGAAGCTGATATCACCTCACGTTTTTCCGGTTGCTGTATTATATATAATGAATACAGCCACGGATCCGGTATCCGTCTTTGCGCCTGTTCTGGGTAGTGATTAATGCTACCCGGTTCTCACAATGTCCTTTTTCTCTATCCCTCTTCTCCTCAGGCCGGTGATTTCGGCCTGGAAACCGTCATAGGGCTGTTAGAAATTCAGCTGTATGACCTCTCACTATCAGCTCCTTAGCCCAACTGCCAGTTCTTCTCTCAGACCAGAATGGATCAAGGGGAGTCTCTGGAGCTCCCCCTTCTGGCCGGAGGTGGTAGTGCAGTCTTGCTATTTTAGTATTTGTACTTACTGTCAGTAACTATTTTTGTGGCAAATACCCCTAGGGGTGCCACACATTAAAAGAGGTCTGGATACACATGATGAGAGCATTATACTGCCTCTGTACAAATCCCTAGTTAGACCGCACATGGAGTACTGTGTCCAGTTTTGGGCACCGGTGCTCAGGAAGGATATAATGGAACTAGAGAGAGTACAAAGGAGGGCAACAAAATTAATAAAGGGGATGGGAGAACTACAATACCCAGATAGATTAGCGAAATTAGGATTATTTAGTCTAGAAAAAAGACGACTGAGGGGCGATCTAATAACCATGTATAAGTATATAAGGGGACAATACAAATATCTCGCTGAGGATCTGTTTATACCAAGGAAGGTGACGGGCACAAGGGGGCATTCTTTGCGTCTGGAGGAGAGAAGGTTTTTCCACCAACATAGAAGAGGATTCTTTACTGTTAGGGCAGTGAGAATCTGGAATTGCTTGCCTGAGGAGGTGGTGATGGCGAACTCAGTCGAGGGGTTCAAGAGAGGCCTGGATGTCTTCCTGGAGCAGAACAATATTGTATCATACAATTAGGTTCTGTAGAAGGACGTAGATCTGGGAATTTATTTGATGGAATATAGGCTGAACTGGATGGACAAATGTCTTTTTTCGGCCTTACTAACTATGTTACTATGTTACTTACCTAACGCTGTCTGTCCCCGGCGCTGTGCTTCTCTGCACTCCTCCTGTACTGTCTGTGTGAGCACGGCGGCCGGAAAGCAGAGCGGTGACGTCACCGCTCTGCTTTCCGGCTGACCGACGCTCACAGCCAGTGCAGGAGGAGTGCAGAGCACAGCGCCGGGGACAGACAGCGTTAGGTAAGTATGTACTGTTTGTTTTTTTACTTTTAGGATGGTAACCAGGGTAAACATCGGGTTACTAAGCGCGGCCCTGCGCTTAGTTACCCGATGTTTACCCTGGTTACCAGTGAAGACATCGCTGGATCGGTGTCACACACGCCGATCCAGCGATGTCCACGGGAGATCCAGCGACGAAATAAAGTTCTGGACTTTGTTCAGCGACCAACGATCTCCCAGTTTGGTGGCCCTATAGTGGCTTTCACCTACCTAACAGCGGTTAGGTAGGTGAAAGCCACTATAGGGCCACCTAACAGGGACTGTGTCAGGAATACATTTGTTACTACTTCCTGAATTTTTCCTAGCCTACCCAAACCCAGGTGGTTGATGTTGGTAGCATACATCTAAGTATATTTAATTGTCTATGAGAATTTTAGATATTATTAATAAAGTATTTTTTTAGGATATTTCATTTCTTTTTGGTTGTCCAAGCAAATATATCCTTATATTATTCTAATTGGTTGTCTACATTTTACTTCACAGCATGCGTCGGTACGTCGGCCCGACGCACTGCGACGGGACCGTATCGACGCTAGTGTGAAAGTAGCCTTAGCTGAGCACAGGTCCTCTTTAAATCTACACTGCCATTCATGAGTTAACAGGTTTCTTGTGACGTGGAAAGGGTTAAGTTCTATGTTGTGTATTAGCTGTGCTGCCTATTGGAACTATACTTTTCCATTATATAAACCTGTGCTTGAATTCCCATGCAAGCAATAGAATCTTCCTTCTGTTCCTGGTTGCATTGGAGAAAGTGGTCTGGAGAGTCGCTAGGGTATGTGCACACCTATTTAGGAGCTCTGCGGATTTTTCCGCAGCGGATTTGTGAAATCCGCAGGTAAAAGGCACTGCGTTTTACCTGCGGAATTACTGCGGATTTATTGCGGAATTAGTGCGGATTCCACTGCGGTTTTACACCTGCGGAATCCTATTGAGGAGCAGGTGTAAACCGCAGCGGAATCCGCACAAAGAAATGTGCACTGCGGATTGGGTTTCCCATAGGTTCACATTGTACTGTAAACGCATGGGAAACTGCTGCGGAACTGCTGCGGATCCGCAGCAAAATCCGCAGCGTGTGCACATAGCCTTACTCGTTTTGAGATTGTTGCATGCGGTTTGTTGTGAATACCTCTATCCTCCCCTTTCGGCATTTTTTTTCTGCGTTGCTTTTCTGTCTCTTTACTGTGCACCTATTTCCCCTTCCTATTTTATCCTGTGCATCTGCCATTGGATTGTGCCTTGGTTTGCCCCGCCTCTATTTACTCTTTCACTCCCGGCCCTTTCCTCCCTAGGGGGATGGTGGGAGCAGTTTACGATTTTGTAGAAGCACAGAGAGATAGGAGACCCCTCAGTGGTAACCCTGGGGTTAGAGATCTACTAGAACTCCTCTAGATTAAGGGACAGTATAGGGTCCCCCTGCCCCGACTTTCCTACTGTCAAAGTGTGACACAGCCATCTCGGATGTCTCTTCAATACACATGATTGCTTGTTAGGCCAAGTGCTCCTGTGTTCTCTATGAGAAAGCCATCAACAGACATCTATGACAATGGCTTATCTCTGGGAGAACAAAGCGATCTGTAGTTCGAAATTGGACATGCCCTATCAACATCTTCCCAGACGATCTTTTGGCCGGTGTTCTCATACATTAGGGTACCGTCACACAGTGGCATTTTGATCGCTACGACGGCACGATCCGTGACGCTCCAGCATCGTAACAATATCGCTCCAGCGTCGTAGACTGCTGTCACACTTTGCAATGTACGACGCAATGTACCCCTAAGGGTACCGTCACACAGTGGCATTTTGATTGCTACGACGGCACGATTCGTGACGTTCCAGCGATATATCCATGACGTTCCAGCGATCTCGCTGTGTCTGACACACTCCTGCGATCAGGGACCCCGCTGAGAATCGTACGTCGTAGCAGATCGTTTGAAACTTTCTTTCGTCGTCTAGTGTCCCGCTGTGGCGGCATGATCACATGGTGTAACAAAGGTGTGCACGATATTGTATATGATGTGCGCATAGTAACCAACGGCTTCTACATCGCACATACGTCATTATTATTATTATTATTATTATTATTTATTTATATAGCACCATTGATTCCATGGTGCTGTACATGAGAAGGGGTTGCATACAAGTTACAAATATCACATACAGTAAACAAACTAACAATGACGGACTGATACAGAGGGGCGAGGACCCTGCCCTTGTGGGCTTACATTCTACAGGATTATGGGGAAGGAGACAGTAGGTTGAGGGTTGCAGGAGCTCCGGTGTTGGTGAGGCGGTAGCTTCGATAGTGATGAGGCAGCAGCGGTGTCAGTGCAGGCTGTAGGCTTTCCTGAAGAGATGAGTTTTCAGGTTCCGTCTGAAGGATCCGACTGTGGTTGATAGTCGGACGTGTTGGGGCAGAGAGTTCCAGAGGATGGGGGATATTCGGGAGAAGTCTTGGAGGCGATTGGATGAGGAGCGAATAAGTGTGGAGGAGAGAAGGAGGGCTTGGGAGGACCGGAGATCACGTGAGGGAAGATATCGAGAGATTAGTTCAGAGATATATGGAGGAGACAGGTTGTGGATGGCTTTGTAGGTCAGTATTAGCAATTTGAACTGGAAACGCTGAGGGAATGGGAGCCAGTGAAGAGATTTGCAGAGGGGGGAAGCGGAGGAGTAGCGAGGAGAGAGATGGATTAGTCGGGCAGCAGAGTTAAGGATGGACTGGAGAGGTGCAAGGGTGTTAGCAGGGAGGCCACAGAAAAGGATGTTGCAGTAGTCAAGGCGGGAAATGATGAGGGCGTGCACAAGCATTTTAGTAGATTGGGGGTTGAGGAAAGGACGGATCCTGGAGATATTTTTGAGCTGGAGGCGACAGGAGGTGGAAAGAGCTTGGATGTGTGGTTTGAAGGACAGGGCAGAGTCGAAGGTTACTCCGAGGCAGCGGACTTCGGGTACAGGGGAAAGCATGATGTCATTGACTGCGATAGATAGGTCAGGTAAGGAAGATTTGTGGGATGGAGGAAAGATGATGAGTTCAGATTTGTCCACATTGAGTTTGAGGAAGCGAGAGGAGAAGAAGGAGGATATGGCTGATAGGCACTCTGGGATTCTGGACAGCAGAGCGGTGACGTCTGGGCCAGAGAGGTAGATCTGAGTGTCGTCAGCATAGAGGTGGTACTGGAATCCATGGGACTTTATGAGTTTTCCCAAGCCAAGTGTATAGATTGAGAAGAGTAGGGGTCCTAGAACAGAGCCTTGGGGGACTCCAACAGAGAGAGGGTGGGATGAGGAGGTAGTATGGGAGTGGGAGACGCTGAATATGCGGTTGGAAAGGTATGAGGCGATCCAGGATAGGGCGAGATCTTTGATGCCAAAGGAGGAGAGCATCTGCAGTAGGAGGCAGTGGTCAACTGTGTCGAAAGCAGAGGACAGGTCTAGAAGGAGGAGTACAGAGTATTGTCCAGTAGCTTTGGCGGTAAGTAGGTCGTTAGTGATTTTGGTCAGGGCAGTCTCAGTTGAGTGATGGGGGCGGAAACCAGATTGTAGATTGTCGTACAACAGGTTAGATGAGAGGTGGGAGGAGAGTTCAGCATGGACGTGCTGCTCCAGGAGTTTGGAAGCAAATGGGAGCAGCGATATTGGGCGATAGCTGGACATAGCAGTTGGATCGAGGGTTGGCTTTTTAAGGATAGGCGTGATTGTGGCATGTTTGAACGCAGAGGGGAAGGTGCCAGAAGTTAGTGATAGGTTGAAGAGGTGGGTTAGGGATGGGATAAGTGTGTTGGTGAGGTTGGGGAGGAGGTGGGATGGGATGGGGTCGAGCGCACAGGTAGTGAGGTGGGATTTGGAGAGGAGACAATTAAGTCCCCCTTCAGTGATGTTGGATAGGGAGGTTATGGGGTTTGGGCATTGGTCTGGTATACAAAGGGGTTGTGGTGGTTGAACAATAAAGTCTTGCCTTGTCTGGTCGATCTTATTTTTAAAGTGTGTGGCAAAGTCCTCAGCAGAGATGAGAGAGGTTGGAGGGGGCAGTGGGGGGTGGAGGAGGGAGTTAAATGTTTTGAATAACTGTTTGGGGTTGTGGGATAGGGAAGATACGAGGGTTGTGAAGTAGGCCTGTTTAGCAGAGGTGAGTGCAGATTTAAAAGCGAGTGTTGCTTGTTTGAATACAGTGAAGTAGTCTTGCGAGTGTGTTCTCTTCCAACGCCGCTCCGCAACCCTGGACACTTGCCTTAGCTTTTTGGTGGTGTTATTATGCCAAGGTTGTCTATTGATACGTCGCGCTCTGCCATGGACGAGAGGGGCAACCGTGTCAATAGCTGATGCGAGAGTGGCATTGTAGAAAGCAGCGGCATTGTCTGTGTCGTGGAGTGAAGATATGGATGCCAGTGGTAGGATGGAGTCAGAGAGTGTGTGGGTGTCTAGGTGTGCAAGGTTTCTGCGTGGGTGCGCATGTTGCTGGATATGGATGATTGGTGAGGAGGACAGGGATGAGAAGGTGAGCAGATGGTGGTCGGATAGAGGGAGAGGGGAGGTGGTGAAGTTAGATAGAGAGCAGAGACGGGTGAATACCAGGTCTAGTGTATGCCCATCCGTGTGGGTGGCTGCGGAGGACCACTGAGTAAGTCCAAAGGATGAGGTAAGGGACAGAAGTTTGGAGGCTGTTGACTGAAGGGTATCAATGGGGATGTTGAAGTCACCCATGATGATGGTGGGAGTGTCAGCAGAGAGAAAGTGAAGAAGCCAGGTGGAGAATTGGTCAATAAAGGCAGTGGCCGGGCCCGGAGGTCGGTATATGACGGCCACTTGGAGGTTGGAGGGAGAGTAGATGCGGACAGAATGGACTTCAAAAGAGGGGAGGATAAGGGAGGGAAGAGGTGGGATTGGGTTAAAGGTGCAGTTTGAAGAAAGGAGAAGACCCACTCCTCCACCATGTTTGTTGCCGGGTCGAGGGGTGTGGGTGAAGTGGAGGCCTCCGTAACACAGCGCAGCAGGGGAGGCGGTGTCAGAGGGTGTTAGCCATGTTTCTGTGAGGCCAAGGAAGGCAAGATTGAAATTATCGCTCCAGCGTCGTACATTGCAAAGTGTGACAGCAGTCTACGTCGCTGGAGCGATATTGTTACGATGCTGGAGCGTCACGGATCGTGCCGTCGTAGCGATCAAAATGCCACTGTGTGACGGTACCCTTAGAGTGCCAACATTAGTCTAATTTATATGGAGAAATTAAGTGAAAGTCACTGCCAGTGACAGTGGCCAATCTTCCGAAGAACAAAAATATCAGCTTTTGAAAATTCGACAGTCCAGATCCTTTTTTAACTCAACATCATCTGTAGAAGAAAAGCTGGGATGCTCCGATACACATTAGACGGTTAACTGATCCCTCTGATCGGTGTCGCCAATAGGTATGGAGACATTAGCGTGTGGAGATTGTCCCCTGTATATATACACTTGACTTGTGTTGCAAATATATCAAATATATAGTACTTACTGCATACATTTAGGAAAAGATTTGTTAAATCAGGGGTCTCAAACACGGGGGTTGCATGCGGCCCCAGAGGCTGCTTCATGCGACCCGCAGGCACTGTAGATCCCTTGTCAATCCCTGATCCACTGACAGTAGCATTCTATTTCAGCTGAACTGCTGCCCCCCAGACTGGGTGTCGGTAGTTCTCTGTACCAGCTGTAAAGTTGACAGCCGCAACAGAGAGGTTGCAGTGTGCCAACTCCCAGTATTAAATTGTACTCACGTCTTTCAGACACGAGTACAATTGAAGCTCTGACTCCAGTAGCGTGATCAGGTCAAGTGAGCACACTACTGACATCACTCGCCGCTGCCCAGAGGCGCACATTGGTGGTAAGTGCTCCACGTTAGTTTAGCTGAAGACACCTAAGATTAGGAGGGTGGGTATGATTACTGTGGGTGTGTATAATATTTTTCTGTGTGTGGGGGGTATTTACTGCATGGAGGTGTATTTACAGTGTATATGATGTATTTACTGTTGTGGGGGAAGGTATTTACTACCATGGGGGAGGTATTTACTGTATGGTGGGTATTTACTGTGTGTGTGAGGAGGTATTTACTGCCATGGGGGGTATTTACCCTGTGGGGGGGTATTTACTGTGTTTGTGGGTTTGGTATTTACTGCCTGGGGGGTGTTTACTGTGTGTGGGGGCCTCTGGAGGTTTTACTGTGATGGGGATTAGTGTAACGGGCCTGGGGGAGATTTACTGTGATAGGGGGGAATTTATTGTAACGGGCCCAGGGGAGATTTACTGTGATGGGGGGTATTCAGTGTAATGGGCCAATTACTTATAGGTCAAATATTTTCATTCAAGAGCATTATAATGAAACTGCCATCTTAAAGGGCATCGTGTGGGGATGTGCTGCAGGAGACTGGAGAAGATGGAAGTCTGCAGAGACGGCTGTAAATGAGAAAACTCATAGAATCTGGACAAGATGAAGAAGAAAAGAAAGGAATTGACTCCAGAGACAACGTCATCTTTAAGGTACCTGGATGTAAATGTTTTTGTGATACTGACTAATTCTCATATTTTTATTTGTTAGGAGCATTAAAGGGGTTGTCCAAGTTTGTGATGAGTCTGCAGTCATTCTATGTGACTTCAGACTTCTGAATTCTCACAGTGCACCCTGCAAGCTGTCAGGATTCTCTCATACCGGAGATTTGCATACATACAGTCACGAGCCGACTAGACATGCGTCGCCTCACTAAATGAAAATGAATTCAGCAAGGCCAGACACACCTAGATGGAATGTGGTCAGAAGTATACAAATCACATACTCGTGCAAGGGAGAATCCTAAAAGTGAGCGGTGCATGCTTTGTTAAAATTCTGAAGCTGCAGTCATCTATAGTGATGGAAGACTTTAATCTCCAACCTGGACGAGACCTTTAATTATAAAATGAAGCACTATAGCATGCCAATCCTAACACTAATATCCTCACTGTCAGGATTCAGCTCTGCAGGTTCCAACAGTCATCACATGGCCGCATCACTCATGCGATTTTCATACTAACACGGTCACGTGACAACGAGCTTCTCTTACTGCTTCTCTGTTCTTCACTGAACATTCACTGAACATTGAATTAGTAACAGCAGCTCGTCGGCACGTGACTAAGTGTATACATCCCATATGTGCTCTGGGGGGAGGGGAAAACTGAGTTCTTGCCATGGGTGCCAGAAAACCTTAATACACATCTGCTCTCATGCACCAGCATGCAGATGTCAGTTGCTGGCCTCTGATTGGCCGGCGGCTTGCATTGGTATTACTGTAAATAGCAGCTTATATGACGTTTCTGCATGGTACGCATTATCCCATCTATCATATCCGGTACCCATATGCATAAAGGACTGCCTGACCTATCATCACTATAACATATAACAACCATGCAAAATAGATGATACTGAGGTCCAAAGTATCAAAATATAAACAAACTTTATTATTAAAATCATCAGACACAAGTGAAAGGAAGTGAAGTACAGAGCCACAAACTGTAAAAGTGCTGTGCAAAAGAAGCGCGTACCCAGAGCATCTAGTAATAGACATCTAATAATTTATGGTCTCTATATGTGTCACAATGGAGACACATTAGAATAAAATCTAGAGAGGCTAGATCCAAATACAAAGTCAACTCCTACTTGATAGGTGGCAGAATCTACCATAAACTCTCCGTCAGGTGGTTCTCCAAAATGCGCATTAGGGTGGAGGCTGCACTCACTGACGAGTAATTATTATCGGTGTTTTGACATTCATTCACTATATATACTGCAGGGAATATTGACCCGGAGGAGAGTTTATGGTGGTTTCTACCCATCAGTGAGTGCAGTCTAGATGTCCAGGGGACACGCCTCTGCCCCAATGCACGTTTCGGAGAACCACCTGACGGAGAGTTTATGGTAGATTCTGCCACCTATCAAGTAGCAGTTGACTTTGTATTTGAATCTAGCCTCTCTAGATTTTATTCTAATGTGTCTCCATTGTGACACATATAGAGGCCATAAATTATTATATGTCTATTACTAGATGCTCTGGGTACGTGCTTCTTTTGTAAAGCACTTTTACAGTTTGTGGCTCTGTACTTCACTTCCTTTCACTTGTGTCTGATGATTTTAATAATAAAGTTTGTTTATATTTTGATACTTAGGACCGCAGTAACATCTATTTTGCGTGGTTGTTATTGGTATTACTGTGCAGAGAGTCTTTGCGTGGCAATATATGTCAATTGAATGTGCGTCCAATGGCAATGGCACACATTCTACTGAAATAAAGTGCTGCCGGCATAAAAATGTCACTTTGTCCTTCAAATAATGCTGCCCCCAAAATCAAATTTTTCTATATGCGGCCCATATACCCAGCCGAGTTTAAGACCCCTGATTTAAATAGTATTGACATGGCTATGACAAACAACATACATTGTGAGTAATTAGTATCCAAGGATGTCGGGCTCTCCAAGTGTGTTCTTGTGTACCATGTTATTGTATGTATATTTATTCTTATGATCATATCTATAAGGTGAGTTTAATACAGCACCTTGTAAATATTAATGACATTGTGCTTTAGACGTCCATCTGTGTATGTTATGTTAAAGAAACCCGTCATGTTAAAAATTGGATATGATCTGCAGGCGGGATGTTATTGCACAAGAGGAGCCGATCAAATCGATATTGCACTTTATTCACTGTCGCCGACACTCGGGACTGGAGCGTGCGGATGCATGTATTTCTATGCAGCTGAACGCTCCGGTCCCGAGTGCCGGTGGCAGTGTTGGGTATTGGTGTGAGAGACTCGTGCGAGTTTCTCGCAAGTGTGACCCCGGCCTAATAAATATTTCAGCGCACATAGCCAGCCATTTGTTCCCGGCAGTGTGAGTGCTGATGCCAGAAGGATTGGTCTGCTGTAGAAAAAGCAGAGTGCAATGAGGAGGGTAAGCTAGTGCCGGAACAGCTGGGGCACAATATCTTCCTGGTTGTTATTTATTCCTTCCAGAAAAACTGCTAGAAAAAAAAAAAACAGTTCCCAAGTTGCCATCATGGGGGGAAAGAGAGCTACATAATTGCTGTAGCCGATGAAGATGGGGGTCTCTCCACCATCAGTTCTGGCCTGTACAGAGGCAATGTAACGTGGCTAAAATATCCCCCTGCATCAGAGTAAAGACAGTGATTCTTAGAGTAACTTGTTTGAAGTTGAAACTCCGACCATGAGTTAAGCCAGCCTTTCACATTAGTGCTGTTGGCCAAATGTTCTGCCGACAACCATCTCTACCGTTTCTCCCACACACAGGAGTACTCATTCGGCTGAGCGTTCCTGTGTTCTCTATGAGAAAGCTACCAGCTGACATGTTAGCCTTATCTCTGGAAACTCAGTGCAATTAGTACACCGAAATTGGACATGCCCTGCCGGCATCTATCCCAACAACCAATCAGCTGGTGCACGCATACACATTAGTGTCCGTCGAACTCATTGATATCGGCAGGTTCAGACGACATTAGTCTTATCTGTACGGGGACCTTCACTGCCACCAAATTGCTAACCACCATGTACTGTAGGCTTTGTGATCTCAGTTATTGCCGTCTTATATTAGAGACTGTAACCGCAGACCTGTTGAACCTTCTGTATAGCTGAAACCACCAAGTTTGATTGGCCGAGTATTGACTAAAACTTCAGTTCAGACCAGACTGCATCTGTGCCCACTGTCAGGTGCATACGCTTGAGACATGCAACCGAAAGGGTGCGCAGTCAGAATTCATGCCAAGGCATCCATCCACCATAATGATCCATTGTAAAAACGTGTATAGTATACATTTCTTTGCAGTGGCCTTCAGTATAGGAAAGCGCAGCCTGCATGCATGAATGATCGGACGGGCATCCCGCCCTGAATTGCCATCCACGACAAGTCCTTGCGCCCGTTGGTCAGTCTGTCAGATGACACATTTGTACACACAGTATCCAGCGTGTCCTGGTGGAGTCCTGTGATGTTCTCAACATCGTCCTTGGCTCTGATACAGAAACTTTATAGTGTACGTCAGGAAATCCTCCCGATGTATACAGTAGCCTAAAATTCCTGTATTTGAACTGTGTGAGCTTACCATTTTTTTCGCCATTAAAGTTCCTGCAGGGCGTTGCCTTTGGTCGGGCCAACATAATGGGTGGAGCAGCCTTGTTTTATCCTGACTCTTCTATTAGCCAATGTCAGGACAATGAAGAGCTACTATGCTGAATCCTTTTGTCTTGTCAGCAGTTTTCTCCTCTCTCACATTGAGAACACATGTTTGCGCAGTGGAGCATATTGTTATGTATAGTTGCACTTATAAGCAATATATTATGGAATTGCTTAAACAAAATGTTATTTATGGAATGCTGTCTTTAATTAATGCGCATACAAAAAATAGGGCTTGTCCAGGAGGGCCATTCAAATTTCCTTCTGTTTCCCCTGTTATCAGACTACAGATTGCTGTTTACATGAATCTGTTGTCTGTAAATGGAGTCCAGTCTAGAGACGGCTGTAATCAGACAGTCTATTGAGGGGACTGTTACATTTCCCTTGCTACAAACTTAATAGTATTGTTCCCTTTGTAAAGTGAATAACCTCAATTCTGCCCATGTGTCTGGGATCTGCAGTTCAACTATTCCATTAATTACTTTGTTTTGTTGCCTGCCTCAAAAGACTTGCAAATTCTACTATGGATTCCTTGAAATCTGGTGCCAAAAAAATCTACGCAATATTCAGTGTTTCACTTGGTCAAGTAAGATCTTACTAAGGTTGCATTTGTAGCCTATAGAGCGACAAAGAAAGAAGTACTGGGATCCAAGTTTTGCTAATTCACTAATCAAAGGATTTATTAGCTCATTATGAAATAGAAATGTATCACATAAATATCAAACAAAAGAAAACTAAAATATCTACAAAAAAGTACATAGATACTAATGGGACAGATGAGCAGAAACACAATGATGCTCAAAACTTCCTAGTTGAATAACAACATGGGTAGTCTCTGCGGACATATATATATATATATATATATATATATATATAACCTTAACTTAGTTGTATATACTGTAGGTATATATATATATATATATATATATATATATATATAAAAGATTAAATATCAAATATGATGGTATGTATATATAGAAAGTAAAAAAACCCATGTATAGTACCTCACAACATAAAATACACCCTAGGTATAATTGGACTAATGCTGTAGATAGAGTATTTACATGGGTCTATAATATGGAGGTGGAAGCAAAGAGCAGCTAAATGTGTCACGGCTTTGTCAGGACCACCCTTATAACCAGGGTGTTGGGTGGTTATAGTGTGAGTTTTGGCAGACAGGTTAGGCTACGTTCACATTTGCATTCTGCCGGGCTGCATCGGGCGCAGCCGCGGTGACGCATGCGTCAGGCGCCCCTATATTTAACATGGGGGCGCATGGACATGCATTGCATTGCGTTTTGTGACGCATGCGTTTTTTTGGCGCACGCGTCAGAGTGCAGAGGACGCAGCAAGTTGCATTTTTTTGCGTCCAAAATCATGCCAAAAAAGGACGCATGCGTCACAAAACAATGCGTTTTGGTTTGCGTTGCCGACGCAGCACCGCACAACGCAAATGTGATCGTAGCCTTAAAGAGGTCTATAATATCCCAATTTCTCTAATTCCTGTGATCTGTAGGAAAGGAATGACCCTGGTGCAATTGGCTATATCCAAGATACTCTACCAAACTAGAAAGACGATCACTAAAGGCCCCTTCACATTAAGCGACGCTGCAGCGATACCGACAACGATCCGGATCGCTGCAGCGTCGCTGTTTGGTCGCTGGAGAGCTGTCACACAGACCGCTCTCCAGCGACCAACGATGCCGGTAACCAGGGTAAACATCGGGTAACTAAGCGCAGGGCCGCGCTTAGTAACCCGATGTTTACCCTGGTTACCATGCTAAAAGTAAAAAAAAACAAACACTACATACTTACCTACAGCCGTCTGTCCTCCAGCGCTGCGCTCTGCTTCTCTGCTCTCCTCCTGTACTGTCTGGGAGCCGGAAAGCAGAGCGGTGACGTCACCGCTCTGCTTTCCGGCTCACAGCCAGTACAGGAGGAGTGCAGAGCACAGCGCTGGAGGACAGACAGCGGTAGGTAAGTATCTAGTGTTTGTTTTTTTTACTTTTAGGATGGTAACCAGGGTAAACATCGGGTTACTAAGCGCGGCCCTGCGCTTAGTTACCCGATGTTTACCCTGGTTACCAGTGAAGACATCGCTGGATCGGTGTCACACACGCCGATCCAGCGATGTCAGCAGGAGTCCAGCGACGAAATAAAGTTCTGGACTTTATTCAGCGACCAACGATCTCCCAGCAGGGGCCTGATCGTTGGTCGCTGTCACACATAACGATTTCATTAACGATATCGTTGCTACGTCACAAATAGCAACGATATCGTTAACGATATCGTTATGTGTGAAGGTACCTTAAACCTGGCTAGTATCACACCTTAATTATTATTCGTTACCTAAATAGTGTGCAAACACAGGGAGAAGATACAAACTCCTTGCAGATGCTGTCATTAGTTGTGTTTGAACCCAGGACCCCAGCCCTGCAAAGCAACAGTGTTAACCACTGAGCGACCATGCTGCCATGAATACACCCTCAATACAGGAAATCATTCAGTGCCTGAATACTACAAGTCTGCTGGAAAAAAGGTACATCAAGAGGAGTGCAACTACGGAATTCTGAAAACAATGAGGTGACTGGATGAGATGCTCAGCGGTAGTGTCTTAAGTGCTGGCAAGTGATGTGATGTTTAATTTACTAATCCTCTGATTGCTGTTTGTTCCTTCTTCAGCTTAATTTTCCCCTAAAATTCCATAATGCATTATTATACTAGTCTTTAACCTGGTATGGTTGGATTTTGCACTCCAAAAAGGGGCTAGAAGATAAAATTTATGAATTTCATTTATAATCAAGAACATTGGAGGTGTCCACTCTTAACTTAAATGTATGTGATTTATACTGATCCTGTTATTTCCAGTTCTGATTTCTGTTATATTCTATTTAACCCCTTCAGTCCGGAGGTATTTTAGTTTTTGCTTTTTCGTTCTTTGCTCCCCTTCTTCCCAGAGCCATGACTTTTTTTTATTTTTTGGTCAATATGGCCATGTAAATTTCTCTTGCTGCAAATACGGTATGTCTTTTATTTTTTGATTTTCCTCATAGGCTTGAAGGAGATGAGGAAAATCTGCAGGGAAATAAAATGTAGGTCTATGCGGTTTTAGTGTGTTCCTGCAGTGGAAACACGCTAAAAACGTGCTTATTCCACATATGACGGTATCAAAGTTTTCTCAAAGCCAAATACCAAGAAATATAAAAAACAAAGCGGTTGGATTTATAAAAATGACATACAAATGGGGACAAAGATCGCAGCTGAAACAATATGATAAAAATGCACTTCAAGATGCATTGAAAAAGCAAATACGGTAACCTTATTTACGGTAGTTAATTGGTGCAAAAATGCTGCAGAAAATCTTCGGAATTAAAAATACACCAAATACTCATCATGGAAACCTGGCCCAAGTTTTTTATATACTCAACTCAACTCTGAAATTGCAATGAAACGTTGTGAAATTATGGAAATCATAAGATCAATAGACGTAAACCTCTTTAGCACTGACCTATTTTGCACTTCAGAAAACCAAAAAAGAAAAATAACCCTAAAAAGATACCTTTATTTATACTCTTAAAATTACATCAATAAAAAATAAATATATAAACCAACACCAACAAAGATTAGAGCTGGGTGGGCCGGTGCAGTAGACAAAAAAGACCAAGGGGGAGAAAGGAAATATTCCTAATCAGACCCTAGTAAGATCCTAAATGGCCTGTGCGCTACCTATCAGTGGAGGTTGGCACCCTAAAATTCAATATGATGCCCCCACTCCGCGTCGGCTGTCCCTTATATCCCTACCTAGCCCTAATCACTACCCAGACCCAAATCCCTCCACACCATACACACAAAACGACCAGATCTAACTGAGTAACCTTAACCTTACAAAAATTTGTTTTGCCTAGACAGTGGGCCAACAAAAAGGTTTGCCAATCAAATGCGGCTCTAGTTAGTTTAACAATGTGTCAACCAGTATGGATACCTATACAAGACAATTCCAATAAGCATAGTTGGTGGTGCAGAGATATGCTGAAAAATAGAGTGCTGGCATATATATAGTGTCAGCATACACCATCCAAGCATGGACAATATGGATAACTGCCAAAAACCACATAAAGAGCAAACAAAGAACATGCAGTCACTGAATCCAATAAAACAGTATATCTTTATTACAAAACAATTTTTAAAATACAAACATGAGGCCAGACAAATGGCGAAAAGTAGGGCCAGCAGATGACACCAAAAACTCTGCCTCAGGCAACAAAAAGAGCAGTCACACAAGGTCTAGTGACCCCGGCAACACCCCAGAACCATACAACTGGCATAACCAAGCACATACCGCGTCACATGTCAATCAACCATTACAGCTAAGGTATCGACAGTGCTGCCACAAAGGGCTATATAGTAACCTCGATGGTATATAATGGTACAGTAAGATACATGTGAGCGCTAAAAAATCACTGTGCTAAATACCTTCTGTGGAGGGTCCGGGCTGGTGCAGGGGTCCCGTGTCCCCTGCACCAGCCCGGACCCTCCACAGAAGGTATTTAGCACAGCGATTTTTGTAGCGCTCACATGTATCTTACTGTACCATTATATACCATCGAGGTTACTATATAGCCCTTTGTGGCAGCACTGTCGATACCTTAGCTGTAATGGTTGATTGACATGTGACGCGGTATGTGCTTGGTTATGCCAGTTGTATGGTTCTGGGGTGTTGCCGGGGTCACTAGACCTTGTGTGACTGCTCTTTTTGTTGCCTGAGGCAGAGTTTTTGGTGTCATCTGCTGGCCCTACTTTTCGCCATTTGTCTGGCCTCATGTTTGTATTTTAAAAATTGTTTTGTAATAAAGATATACTGTTTTATTGGATTCAGTGACTGCATGTTCTTTGTTTGCTCTTTATGTGGTTTTTGGCAGTTATCCATATTGTCCATGCTTGGATGGTGTATGCTGACACTATATATATACCAGCACTCTATTTTTTAGCATATCTCTGCACCACCAACTATGCTTATTGGAATTGTCTTGTATACTTACCTTTCTGTGTTATGCACAGGTGCCTATTCTGATATTATGGACTATCGGGCTAAAGAGAAAGCCTGGCTCACCCAACTTGACCAGACATTTGGTGGCGGTGGGACTGGTGCGCAGCAGTGTGACGACGACAGATTTAATGATAAATTGGCCATGATGAAGGATTCCCTGCTCAAGCGGTCTAAGTTGTGGTGGAATCGCGTGTTTCTTGAGAAGTATACAGCTAACAGGATGATTCCTAGGGGATTAAGGGTTCGTGTGATCCCTACCTTCCCTATCAGTGATGAAGCCTTTATTGGGAAATGGGAAGAGGCGAGCAATTTGTGCTCATTTACTTTAATGCAATTGTTGATCAATCATAATACGGCCACTATTGAGGAGCTGGATAGGAAGATAGATGAATTGCAGACTACAATTAAGGCGGAATGCCCGAAAGAAAAACTGCAACAATTTGACCTTGAATTAGAAAAATCTTTGGATATACTGGCTAAAAAAATCCAAGAGAATCAGATGTCCAAACATAACAGGGACCTCAAGGATTACCAAACTAATAGGGTCTATCTGTGGAGAAAAACCAACTTGATACGTGCTCCATCTAACTCCTCCATCTCCTCTGCTAGTGGACTATCAGAGGTGTTGTGAATTCTGTGGCTGAATTCACTCCTGTGGTCACAAGTGGTACTGCAGCTTCTGAGCTTCCTCCCTCAGGTGTTCTGGTGAGCTCGTTGGCTGCTTTGTTATTTAACTCCACCTGATTCTGTCTTCCTTGCTCCTTGTCAATGTTCCAGTGTTGGACCTGAGCTTCTGGATCTTTCCTGTGGCCTGCTGCTCTGCTTAGATAAGTGCTTTTTGCTTTTGTTGCTACTTTTTCTGTCCAGCTTGTCTATTCGTTTTTGCTGGAAGCTCTGAGACGCAAAGGGTGCACCGCCGTGCCGTTAGTTCGGCACGGTGGGTCTTTTTGCCCCCTTTGCGTGGTTTTTTGCTTAGGGGTTTTTTGTAGACTGCAAAGTTCTCTTTGCTATCCTCGCTCTATCTAGAATATCGGGCCTCACTTTGCTGAATCTATTTCATCCCTACGTTTGTCTTTTCATCTTGCTAACAGTCATTATATGTGGGGGGCTGCCTTTTCCTTTGGGGTATTTCTCTGAGGCAAGTCAGGCTTGTTTTTCTATCTTCAGGCTAGTCAGCTCCTCAGGCTGTGCCGAGTTGCATAGGTAGTGACAGGCGCAATCCACAGCTGCCTTTAGTTGTGTTAGGATAGGTTCAGGTATTGCGGTCTACAGAGATTCCACGTCTCAGAGCTCGTTCTATTGTTTTTTGGGTTATTGTCAGATCACTGTATGTGCTCTGATTGCTGGCACACTGTGTCACTGGATTGCCTACATAACAGTACAAGGAGCCAAAACCTAATGATTCTCAATAGAGGGAAAAAAGAAGTTCTGACATCATTTTTTTTTCTCAGCTCTGTGTTCAGTCTTTTTTTTCCCCTAGACATTTGGGTGTTTCAGGACACAGGTGTGGACATGGATATTCAGGGTCTGTGCTCTTCAATGGATAATCTCGTTACAAATGTACAAAGGATTCAAGATACTATTGATCAGAAATCTATGTTAGAACCAAGAATTCCTATTCCTGATTTGTTTTTTGGTGATAGAACTAAGTTTCTTAATTTCAAAAATAATTGTAAGCTATTTCTGGCCTTGAAACCTCATTCTTCTGGTAATCCTATTCAACAGGTTTTGATTATTATTTCTTTTTTGCGCGGCGACCCTCAGGACTGGGCATTTTCTCTTGCGCCAGGAGACCCTGCATTGAGTAATGTCAATGCGTTTTTCCTGGCGCTCGGATTGCTTTACGATGAGCCTAATTCAGTGGATCAGGCTGAGAAAAATTTGCTGGCTTTGTGCCAGGGTCAGGATGATATAGAAGTATATTGTCAGAAATTTAGGAAGTGGTCTGTACTCACTCTGTGGAATGAATCTGCGCTGGCAGCTTTGTTCAGAAAGGGTCTCTCTGAGGCTCTTAAGGATGTCATGGTGGGTTTTCCTATGCCTGCTGGTTTGAATGAGTCTATGTCTTTGGCCATTCAGATCGGTCGACGCTTGCGCGAGCGTAAATCTGTGCACCATTTGGCGGTATTGTCTAAGATTAAACCTGAGCCTATGCAGTGCGATAGGACTATGACCAGAGTTGAACGGCAAGAACACAGACGTCTGAATGGTCTGTGTTTCTACTGTGGTGATTCCACTCATGCTATTTCTGATTGTCCTAAGCGCACTAAGCGGTTCGATAGGTCTGCCGTCATTGGTACTGTACAATCCAAATTCCTTCTGTCCATTACCTTGATATGCTCTTTGTCATCGTATTCTGTCATGGCGTTTGTGGATTCAGGCGCTGCCCTGAATCTGATGGATTTGGATTATGCTAAACGTTGTGGGTTTTTCTTGGAGCCTTTGCGGTGTCCTATTCCGTTGAGAGGAATTGATGCTACACCTTTGGCCAAGAATAAACCTCAATACTGGACCCAGCTGACCATGTGCATGGCTCCTGCACATCAGGAAGTTATTCGCTTTCTGGTGCTACATAATCTGCATGATGTGGTCGTGTTGGGGTTGCCATGGCTGCAAACCCATAATCCAGTATTGGATTGGAACTCTATGTCGGTATCCAGCTGGGGTTGTCAGGGGGTACATGGTGATGTTCCATTTTTGTCTATTTCGTCATCCACTCCTTCTGAGGTCCCAGAGTTCTTGTCTGATTATCAGGATGTATTTGAAGAGCCCAAGTCCGATGCCCTACCTCCGCATAGGGATTGTGATTGTGCTATCAATTTGATTCCTGGTAGTAAATTCCCTAAAGGTCGATTATTTAATTTATCCGTGCCTGAACACGCCGCTATGCGCAGTTATGTGAAGGAATCCCTGGAGAAGGGACATATTCGCCCATCGTCATCACCACTGGGAGCAGGGTTCTTTTTTGTAGCCAAGAAGGATGGTTCGCTGAGACCATGTATTGATTACCGCCTTCTTAATAAGATCACTGTTAAATTTCAGTATCCCTTGCCATTGTTATCTGACTTGTTTGCTCGGATTAAGGGGGCTAGTTGGTTCACTAAGATAGATCTTCGTGGTGCGTATAATCTGGTGAGAATCAGGCAAGGAGATGAATGGAAAACTGCATTTAATACGCCCGAGGGTCATTTTAAGTATCTAGTGATGCCGTTCGGACTTGCCAATGCTCCATCTGTGTTTCAGTCTTTTATGCATGACATCTTCCGTGAGTATCTGGATAAATTCCTGATTGTTTACTTGGATGACATTTTGATCTTCTCAGATGATTGGGACTCTCATGTGAAGCAGGTCAGAATGGTTTTCCAGGTCCTGCGTGCTAATTCTTTGTTTGTGAAGGGATCAAAGTGTCTCTTCGGTGTGCAGAAAGTTTCATTTTTGGGGTTCATCTTTTCCCCTTCTACTATCGAGATGGATCCGGTTAAGGTCCAAGCCATCCAGGATTGGACTCAGCCGACATCTCTGAAAAGTCTGCAAAAATTCCTGGGCTTTGCTAATTTTTATCGTCGCTTCATCTGTAATTTTTCTAGCATTGCCAAACCATTGACCGATTTGACCAAGAAGGGTGCTGATTTGGTTAATTGGTCTTCTGCTGCTGTGGAAGCTTTTCAGGAGTTGAAGCATCGTTTTTGTTCTGCCCCTGTGTTGTGTCAACCAGATGTTTCTCTTCCGTTCCAGGTCGAGGTTGATGCTTCTGAGATTGGAGCAGGGGCGGTTTTGTCACAGAGAGGTTCTGGTTGCTCAGTGTTGAAACCATGTGCTTTCTTTTCCAGGAAGTTTTCGGCTGCTGAGCGTAATTATGATGTGGGCAACCGAGAGTTGCTGGCCATGAAGTGGGCATTCGAGGAATGGCGTCATTGGCTTGAAGGAGCTAAGCATCGCGTGGTGGTATTGACTGATCATAAGAACCTTACTTATCTCGAGTCTGCCAAGTGCTTGAATCCTAGACAGGCCCGTTGGTCGTTATTTTTTGCCCGCTTCGATTTTGTGATTTCGTACCTTCCGGGCTCTAAAAATGTTAAGGCGGGTGCTCTGTCTAGGAGTTTTGTGCCCGACTCTCCGGGTTCATCTGAGCCGGCGAGTATCCTCAAGGAAGGAGTCATTGTGTCTGCCATCTCCCCTGATTTGCGGCGAGTGTTGCAAAAATTTCAGGCGAATAAACCTGATCGTTGTCCGGCGGAGAAACTGTTCATCCCTGATAGGTGGACTACTAAAGTTATCTCTGAACTTCATTGTTCGGTGTTGGCTGGTCATCCTGGAATATTTGGTACCAGAGAGTTGGTGGCTAGATCCTTCTGGTGGCCATCTCTGTCACGGGATGTACGTACTTTTGTGCAGTCCTGTGGGATTTGTGCTAGGGCTAAGCCCTGCTGTTCACGTGCCAGTGGGTTGCTTTTGCCCTTGCCGGTCCCAAAGAGGCCTTGGACACATATTTCGATGGATTTCATTTCTGACCTTCCCGTTTCTCAAAAGATGTCAGTCATTTGGGTGGTCTGTGATCGCTTTTCTAAAATGGTCCATCTGGTGCCCTTGGTTAAATTGCCTTCCTCCTCTGATTTGGTGCCTTTGTTCTTCCAGCATGTGGTTCGTTTGCATGGCATTCCTGAGAATATTGTTTCTGACAGAGGTTCCCAGTTTGTTTCGAGGTTTTGGCGAGCCTTTTGTGGTAGGATGGGCATTGACCTGTCTTTTTCCTCGGCTTTCCATCCTCAGACTAATGGCCAGACCGAACGAACCAATCAGACCTTGGAGACATATCTGAGATGTTTTGTTTCTGCAGACCAGGATGATTGGGTGTCCTTTTTGCCGTTGGCTGAGTTCGCCCTTAATAATCGGGCCAGCTCGGCTACCTTGGTCTCTCCATTTTTCTGCAATTCTGGGTTCCATCCTCGTTTCTCTTCAGGACAGGTTGAGTCTTCGGACTGTCCTGGTGTGGATTCTGTGGTGGACAGGTTGCAGCAGATCTGGACTCAGGTAGTGGACAATTTGACCTTGTCCCAGGAGAAGGCTCAACTTTTCGCTAATCGCAGACGCCGTGTGGGTCCCCGACTTCGTGTTGGGGATCTGGTTTGGTTATCTTCTCGTCATATTCCTATGAAGGTTTCCTCTCCTAAATTTAAACCTCGTTTTATTGGTCCGTATAGGATTTCTGAGATTCTCAATCCTGTGTCTTTTCGTCTGACCCTCCCAGACTCCTTTTCCATACATAATGTATTCCATAGGTCGTTGTTGCGGAGATACGTGGCACCTATGGTTCCATCTGTTGAGCCTCCTGCCCCGGTTTTGGTGGAGGGGGAATTGGAGTATATTGTGGAGAAAATTTTGGATTCTCGTGTTTCTAGACGGAAACTCCAGTATCTGGTTAAATGGAAGGGTTATGCTCAGGAAGATAATTCCTGGGTTTTTGCCTCTGATGTCCATGCTCCAGATCTTGTTCGTGCCTTTCATGTGGCTCATCCTGGTCGGCCTGGGGGCTCTGGTGAGGGTTCGGTGACCCCTCCTCAAGGGGGGGGTACTGTTGTGAATTCTGTGGCTGAATTCACTCCTGTGGCACAAGTGGTACTGCAGCTTCTGAGCTTCCTCCCTCAGGTGTTCTGGTGAGCTCGTTGGCTGCTTTGTTATTTAACTCCACCTGATTCTGTCTTCCTTGCTCCTTGTCAATGTTCCAGTGTCGGACCTGAGCTTCTGGATCTTTCCTGTGGCCTGCTGCTCTGCTTAGATAAGTGCTTTTTGCTTTTGTTGCTACTTTTTCTGTCCAGCTTGTCTATTCGTTTTTGCTGGAAGCTCTGAGACGCAAAGGGTGCACCGCCGTGCCGTTAGTTCGGCACGGTGGGTCTTTTTGCCCCCTTTGCGTGGTTTTTTGCTTAGGGGTTTTTTGTAGACTGCAAAGTTCTCTTTGCTATCCTCGCTCTATCTAGAATATCGGGCCTCACTTTGCTGAATCTATTTCATCCCTACGTTTGTCTTTTCATCTTGCTAACAGTCATTATATGTGGGGGGCTGCCTTTTCCTTTGGGGTATTTCTCTGAGGCAAGTCAGGCTTGTTTTTCTATCTTCAGGCTAGTCAGCTCCTCAGGCTGTGCCGAGTTGCATAGGTAGTGACAGGCGCAATCCACAGCTGCCTTTAGTTGTGTTAGGATAGGTTCAGGTATTGCGGTCTACAGAGATTCCACGTCTCAGAGCTCGTTCTATTGTTTTTTTGGGTTATTGTCAGATCACTGTATGTGCTCTGATTGCTGGCACACTGTGTCACTGGATTGCCTACATAACACAGAGGGTTCTGTTTCCTCTGGACCAAGTCGGTTGAGGGATCATACTTTTCATCCTTACAGGAGAAATCCTAGACATCAAGTGGACCTTGATAATACGAATAAACGGGTAATTAATTTGAGCCATCATGTTCTCTCCCTCACTGACCTTGCTCTTCTTGGTAGAGGGCTCTCCTTTTCACCCACGCCTGAGTTTGATAGATTCACTGTTGTGAAGGATTTAAATTTATTTGCTAGGTCGTTGCTGCTGAGACGCTACTACTTTAATAATGAGATTAATTCTCTTTTTCCTACAGAAACGGAACAAGCTGCGCTGAGGATATTGGAGGAGCTGGCGGTGGAACATGTCCATGAGGGGGGTAAGATTCCTCCCTCTATTCGCCCACAATCTACCAAGTTTCCCCCTCTGGCTATTTGCCCTGCAATTGATCTTTTCGTCCGGGTGGTGACTCAGGATCTATCTCAGGTCCCGAGATTCTCTCATCGAGACAATCTCTCTAAGAATGAACGTGAACGTCTGGAGTATCTTAAAAAACTCCCTGGTGTGGTAATAAAACCTGGCGATAAGGGAGGGAATATTGTTTTGTGGCCGGTGGGGCTTTACGAGAAGGAGGCCTTTAGGCAACTTAACAATTCCACCTGTTATAAAAAATTAACATATAATCCACTGAGTGCCTATTCGGGCCAGTTGGTTTCCATTATTAAGGATGCCCTGGAGAACGATATCATCACGAAGGAACTTGCTTCCTCCCTTCTCGTGAATGACCCCACCATAGCCACATTCTACCTCCTCCCGAAAATTCATAAGGACCTGAAGTCACCACCCGGCCGTCCTATTGTTTCGGGTAGGGGCAACTATCTTGAGAATGTCAACTCCAGCCCCTCATGACGGTTCTTCCGTCTTATCTCAGAGATACTGGTGAGCTGCTTCGTCGGGTCGATGGCCTCCATTTTGAGGGTGAGTCTCTACTGGTCTCAGCAGATGTGGAGTCCCTCTACACCAATATTAGACATCAGGACGGCATTGCCGTGGTTAAGTATTTCCTTGAAAGTTCTACGCTGTCTATGGGTTTGAGGGGGCTCCTGCTAAGACTACTGGAGTTCACCCTCTCACACAATTTCTTTGTGTTTAAGGGGTCCTTCTACCTACAGCTCCAGGGGACAGCCATGGGCGCGGCCTTCGCGCCGGCCTATGCTAATCTGTTCCTGGGGCTGTGGGAGAGGGACCTCTTCCTGTCAGACAGGCTGTCATCGATGGACCGCATTCCCTTTTGGGTGCGGTACATCGATGACATCCTTTTTGTCTGGCAGGGTGAGGCCATCGACCTGCGACGGTTCATCGAGCTTCTCAGCAGCAACGACCTAAATATCAGACTTACATGTGTCTGTGATAAGTTCAGGGTGAACTTCCTTGATGTATCGGTCAGTAAGGATGAGTCTGGGGCTTTACATACTGATATTTACCGCAAAGAAACATCTACCAATATGGTGTTACATGCGTCCTCTTGTCATCCTCATCATATGGTGTCTTCTATACTGGTTGGCCAGTTCCTTCGCCTGAGGAGGATCTGTTCATCAGACTCCGACTTTGAAAAGCGTGCTATGGAACTGACCACCCGATTCATCAAACGGGGTTATAGTAGGCGTATAATAAAAAAAGCTTATCATAGAGCTAAATACTCTAGACGGAATCACCTACTATATAAACCCCAGGGTGTGGATAGAAGTCAGGACGCTAATCAGCTCCGGTTTGCTACAACTTTTAACCCCCAGGCTGATAAAATAAGATCGGCACTGACTAGGGCCTGGCCCATCCTGCAGACAGACACTACCATTAGTAAATTCCTTCCACAGAGACCCCTTCTTACTTTCAGGCGGGCAAGGAATCTTAGAGATTTTCTAACTAGGAGTCACTACGATTGGCACGGCCCTAAAACCTTTTTGGACGACATACCGGCCCCAGGTGGTTCTGCACCGTGTGGCAGCTGTGTCGCGTGCCCTAATATGGATAGGTGTGACAAATTTTGGAACTCTAATAGGTCCAGAGAGTACACTATCAGGAGACGTATTACATGCACCTCCCGATATGTAATCTATTTTGCCACCTGCCCGTGCGGCTTGATTTACGTCGGGATGACCTCCAGACAACTGAAGGTCAGGATTCGGGAGCACGTTCTAGGGATTGAGGCAGCTACTACCCAGATCGATTCATCTCAATTGAAGACAATCCCTAGACACTTTGCAGCATGTCATCAGAGTAACGGCTCGCTTCTTAGAGTCCGCGGTATTGACACCTTGAATGTCAATATTCGCGGGGGGAACCTATTTAAACGTCTTGGCCAGTTGGAGACACGCTGGATTTGGCAGCTAAATACAGTATGCCCATCCGGCTTGAACGAAAATATTAGCTATGCCCCCTATCTGTAGTCGTCGCACTGTTGCGCCTTTTTCTGCCTTTCCGCATCATGTGGTTTTATTTGATTTTAATTGTTCCTATTTCTTTTTATTTAGGATCCGTAGTGTTGTATCTGTATTTTGACAGCGGCGGCTTCTGCTGTGCCGATTGTATGAAGAAAGAAAGATGACTCTACAGGATTCGCCATCAACACGTACCCTGTTGCCTAAACTTTTATGGACTCTTTCTTATGCGCCGTATCATGATTGGGTTCTGTTCACATATGCTCTTGCCTGGAGTATTCGTATTGCTACTATCAAGCTGTATCCACTAGGTGCCCTATTAATCTCTGATGGCTCGGTATACACGGTGTGCTGGGTGTTTACCTTTTCTTTGTATTCTACCAGCGATGTTATATTCACCAAGTTGTAAGCCCATGAATATTATGTGCGCTGACCAATCTGGTCTCCATTCTAAGTGATTGGTCCATATCACCTTTTCCCGGCATATATATTGCTTATTAACCTTGTTATTTAGGCCATTGGGGTGGTACTGACGTTTACTTGTGTTCATTTCATGTATGCCCTTTCTTTTGCCCAGTTTACACATGGCCGCCACTTGTTCTAGTGGTGCGCGCGCATGCGCCGCCTTCTCCTGCCGCCCCGGCCAATCGCCATGCACTTCCGGTTTGCGTGGGGCCCCGCACACTTCCGGATTTGCTGGGCAGATGCCGGGGTGGACGGAGGATGCGCCGCATGGCGTGATACACTCTGCGGTCCCCTATATATATCCGGTCTCTGCCCACCTGTCTTTATGCGCCCCCTGAGGAAGGTACAACTACCGAAACGCGCGTCAAGGGGTGTCCCGTGTCCCCTGCACCAGCCCGGACCCTCCACAGAAGGTATTTAGCACAGTGATTTTTTTAGCGCTCACATGTATCTTACTGTACCATTATATACCATCGAGGTTACTATATAGCCCTTTGTGGCAGCACTGTCGATACCTTAGCTGTAATGGTTGATTGACATGTGACGCGGTATGTGCTTGGTTATGCCAGTTGTATGGTTCTGGGGTGTTGTCGGGGTCACTAGACCTTGGGTGACTGCTCTTTTTGTTGCCTGAGGCAGAGTTTTTGGTGTCATCTGCTGGCCCTACTTTTCGCCATTTGTCTGGCCTCATGTTTGTATTTTAAAAATTGTTTTGTAATAAAGATATACTGTTTTATTGGATTCAGTGACTGCATGTTCTTTGTTTGCTCAGTATGGATACCTGCATATGTCTATGCTCAAAAAAAGGGGGATAACCCAAGGTATTCTATAGTTTGATAATGTCTATTGACTGTAACATAGTATACATGCAGACAAACAGCGTTAATACACTCCCTGTACTTCAGATCCACATATATAATAGATTGACACAGAGTAATATATCTCAGCGAAAAAATAAAAAAGTTCTAGTCCTCAGAATAAAGCGATGCAAAAATAATTATTTTTTCTATAAAATAGTTTTTATCGTATAAAAGCACCAAAACATAAAAAAAATGATATAAATGAGGTATCGCTGTAATCGTACTGACCCAAAGAAAAAAAACTGCTTTATCAATTTTACCAAACGCGGAACGGTATAAACGCCTCCCCCAAAAGAAATTCATGAATAGCTGGTTTTTGGTCATTCTGCCTCACAAAAATTGGAATAAAAGCGATCAAAAAATGTCACGTGCCCGAAAAGGTTACCAATAACAACGTCAACTCGTCCTGCAAAAAACAAGACCTCACATGACTCTGTGGACCCAAATATGGAAAAATTATAGCTCTCAAAATGTGGCAACGCAAAAAATACTTTTTGCAATAAAAAGTGTCTTTCAGTGTGTGATGGCTGCCAATCATAAAAATCCGCTAAAAAACCCGCTATAAATAGTAAATCAAACCCCCCCTCACCCCCTTAGTTAGGGAAAAATTAAAAAATTTAAAAAATGTATTTATTTCCATTTTCCCATTAGGGTTAGGGCTAAGGCTAGGGTTAGGGCTAGGGTGAGGGTTGGGGATAGGGTTAAGGCTACAGTTAGGGTTGGGTCTAAGGTTAGGGTTAGGGTTGGGGCTACATTTACGGTGGGGAATAGAGTTGGGATTAGGGTTAGGGGTGTGTCAGGGTTAGAGGTGTGGTTAGGGTTACCGTTGGGATTAGGGTTAGGGGTGTGTTTGAATTAGCGTTTCAGTTATAATTGGGGGGTTTCCACTGTTTATTGCAAAATTTTCAAAATTTTCGCCAAATTTCCATTTTTTTCACAAATAAATGCAGGTAGTATCAAAGAAATTTTACCACTATCATGAAGTACAATATGTCACGAGAAAACAGTGTCAGAATCGCCAAGATCCGTTGAAGCATTCCAGAGTTATAACCTCATAAAGGGACAGTGGTCAGAATTGTAAAAAATGGCCTTTACCCTTGGGGTAAAGGGGTTAAAGGGATGTATCACGGCGGCAGCGACCCAGTCCGTGGCCCTGAGCACCCATGTTAAAGGGAAAGTCTCTTTAAAGGGGTTTTTGAAACAAAGAAAATTTGTGACACCACCTGTGGTATTCGGTCAGAGGTGACCAATGCTGCTTAAAGGGGTCCTCTGGGGTGATGTTATGGCAGCCAGATGGTATAACTTCCCACAGGTGAAGTAGGTCCCCAGGGCTCCCAGTGAATAGATGGAAGATGGTGAGTGGTGCAGTAAAGAATGAAGGACGCAGTTGTGCAGTCTTTTTACCGGGTTTACTGATGGTAGCAGGCAGCCACAGTCCAAGGCGCCAGATCACAGGTAAAGGCAGGGTCCGGGCCCGCTTGGAAGCGAGTTCAGAGTTCAGCTTTACCTGGTGGAGTTAAAAGCCTTCCTTCTAGCGCTGTGATGTAGTTCTTTACTGCCTATGGCTTCTTAGCAAGGTCCTCTCAGTTATATCTGTCCTTTTTTGAAGTGGGACACAAACCCGTATCACAGGTGACTCGAGCCTTTTTACAGGATCTCTATCATGACCTGGGCTCTATGTGTCACTGTGTCTCCTGGGCATTAGGGCGGACAGGTTATGTGTAGTCTAGCTGTCCTACCGGTTTCTGCTGTGCCTCCTAGAATATGACACAACCTCGGTCTTCTGGTTACCGGTATCTGCGCTCTATCAGGGAGGTAGCCCTCTCGCAGCTATTCTCACTTGTTGTCACTCTCCTGTGCTTCGCTCTCCGGCATGTTCACTAAAAGCTGTTCTTCCTTCTGTATGTCGCTATCCAGGTGCTACAGCATTTCAGGCTGTACGGCCCCTCACTTGTCCTTCTGCCTCAGACTGCTCCAGTCTGCTGTCTGGCACCAACTGTCTAATTCTTCCCAACTGCCTAGCAACTGCCCAGCAACTAACTCCTCCTCCCGACCAGAGAGAGCAGCTCCCCTTAAGTTGGGGGTAGAGTCAGAACGGTGTTGTATGTGCTGATTACCTGTCAAAAAGGAATCTACCATAGCTTCCAAGCGTGACATCACTCTCCCCGTGAGGAAAGCAATGCCTCTGTGACAACCAGGACCCTGGGGCGTCACACACACATTGCAGATTTGTCACAAAATCTGAAGGGTTTCCTGATGCAAGAAAAATCAATGAGAATCCTGAAGTCTCATGCACACGTTGCTTATTTTTTCCTTGCAGATTTGCAGTAGATTTAAATCTGATCTGCAGCATGTCAATTCTTTCAGCATCTTTCCTGCAGATTTCACCCAGACTAAAAAATGAAAATGTGTCAAAACTCACCTATTTTACACTGCTTTTTCCTACCAGGAGGTGCCGAAGTGTTGCAGAAATTTCTGCACCAAATACTTAATGTGCGTACATACACTAAGATGCTGCTTTTTTGATGTAGCAAAAATACACAGTGCTGAAAACTCACCAAAAACTCATAGTGGGCACACTGCCTTACTGATCTTGTGTAACGGACCGGGTGATGGAACCACTGTGCTGACGCCCAAGGAAGACCTGGAGGGGTATGACTAAGAGCCTCACCCAATCTGACCATGGATACGCAGCAGCGTACGACACCAAGATCCAAGGAGAGACAAGGGAGGTGGTCCAGGTGCTACTCCAGGACTGACCTTGGGTAGATGACAGATGACCCCCTAGGAATGGGTAGCTGGGGCAGCCGAAGGGAATGTGCAACACATGCAGGCAGGCGGAGTAAGATGACAGGTACCACAGATGCAGACAGGACCAGCTGATGGAGAGAAGAGCCTTGGCAAGTGCAACTGGACCAGATGACATAGAGATGATCACTGGCAGGTGCAGTGGGACCGGCTGACGTTGAGATGGGCAGTGGCACGTGTAACAGGACCGGCTGACGTTGAGATGAGCCTGGCAGGTGTAGCAGGACAGGCTGACATTGACATGAGCATTGGCAGATGCAGCGGGACCGGCTGACATTGAGATGAGCTCTGGAAGGTGCAAGGTACTGGGATATGAAAACTGGGACCTGGGAACTCACAAGAGTCTTAGGAAACAAACTCACAACATTGCACAGGCACCTCCATGTTGGAGGAGGTGTTTTAACTAGTAAGTTCCCTCCAGCTATTTGCTGGTGACACATTTGAGGAACGCACGCGGCCCCTTTAATAAAGGGGATGTGTGCCCGCGCCCTATGCACAGTGCCCGTGGATCTGTGTGTGGTACATGCACACCGGGGCCCTATGCACAGTGCCCGTGGATCTATGTGTGGTGCACGCACACCGGGTAGCAGCAGACCCGGAAGGAGCAGGACGAGGCCGTGGCGGTGAGTATGCTTGCGTCTCTGCAGGAAGAGAGGGACTGCAGACAGAGACGCCGGCGCTACATGTGCATAGAAAATTTAGTCTGTCTAAATAGGCTATTAATCGACCACCGATCAGCAAATAAGTAGTTGATCAGTGGTTGATTATTGCCACAAGTCAGATGATGTCAAAAGACATCCTGATTGAGAATTTTGATTGTGAGACCCAACGGGGACAGAGAGTGATGACAATTTATTAAAATGATATGAATGAATACATAAATGAAATCTGGACATGTATCGCATGCTGTAGACTACCCGTACATTTGATTAATCTGACAAAGAGTTAATGGATATTCAATTAGAAAGTCGCACATCAATAAAAATAAATCAAGGTTAAATCAATGTAATCGTGCAGTGGTAGATATAGATCGTATAACACAAATGGTTTGTACGGATATTATTTACACAAGCTCGTGAAGTCTTTACTGTCAATGATAGGTCACAAAATACTGCACCTGCTGAACCACTGACACAATGTCTACACATCATCTGTGTCATACTTCCTGTTACAGCACTCTGCAATACATAACACATTTACACTTCTGAAAGAATATATTGGTATTAAAAAAGAAATTGGTTATATTCCCAAACATCTAAATTGACATGGTAATTTAGTAAATGACCATATATTTTCTTAATTAGGGAGACATTAAACGGACTGTCAGAACAGAATGACTGTTCAAATCAAGTACAGGCGCTCGGTGCATCACAGCGGGGCCAATCATTTAAATACACCTTCCACCTGCTTGGTTTTCATCTATCTCTGGCCTTCTCTGACTCTATGAAGCCAGAGATGTAAATCAAAGAAGAGGGGTGAAGATTGAGGGAAAACAAATTAATGAAAAAGTGCATATGAATGATTGAAGCACTGAGCGGCAGGGCTAAGGGCTTCTTTTCACTTGCAAGAAATACGAGTCTCGCATGTTAAAACCAAGCTCTGGCGCCGGCACTTGGGAGCGGAGCGTGCAGCTCCATGTATTGCTATGCAGCCGCACGCTCTGGAGTGCCGGCGCCAGAGCTTGGTTTTCACATGCGAGACACAGACGTGTTTTTCGTAAATGGAAAAGAGCCCTTAGTTTGAGCAGTCATTTTGTACTGACAGAGTCCCTTTAAAGGGAATCTGTCAGTAGTATCAACCCTCCTCAGCTGTCTATATGGGCATATAATAATAGGAAGCTAAATAAAATGATACCTTGATACCTGTGATCTGATGTCTTATTCCATAGAATTCCACCTGTTCCTTAATATGTAAATGAGCTGTTAAGATCTATGGGCTGGACACGGATCTCCCTGAGAATCTGCCTCCAGAGCTTATTGTACTTTAAATGAAAGGGGGAGTTACCAGGGTAAGACGTAAAATGACTGATAATCTGCTCTCATATTCTACTTGTCTCACACTGGTAACCCCTCCTTTCATATAAAATAAGCTCTGGAGGCAGACTCTTGGGGAGATCTGTGTCCGGCCTATAGATCTTAACTTAATTCTTCATAAATCTGAAAAAATGTGCCATAGAGAAGGAAGAGGCCAAGTACGTAGCCTATGTTATCGGGAGGGGTGAAATCAAGCCACAAAAAAACAAGGTCAAGGCGATTAAAAAGTGGTCGCAACCGCTTTCCAAGGAGCAATTGAGGGCGTTTCTTGGAACTGTGGGAGATTACCTGTGATTTATCCCAAGTTTTGCCATAATTGCCGCACCATTGATGGATCTCCTAAAAGGCAATAAATCGATGATGATTAAATGGACCGCTGAGACAGAGATGGCGTTTAAGCAGCTTCAGCAAAGAATTTGTGTTCCAGACAGATGCGTCAGAAGTTGACTTGAGAGTAGTGATGAGTGAGTATACTCGTTGCTCGGGTTTTCCCGAGCACAGTCGGGTGACCTTAGAGTATTTGTTAGTGTTCGGAGATTTCGTTTTCATCGCTGCAGCTGAATGATTTACAGCTACTAGCCGGGCTGAGTACATGTGGGGGTTGCCTGTTTGCTAGGTAATCCCCACATGTAATCAAGCTGGCTAATAGCTGTAAATCATGCTGCTGGGGGGATGAAAACTTAATCTCCGAGCAGTCACAAATACTTGGAGACCACCCGAGCGTGCACAGGGAAAACCTGAGCAAGGAGTACACTTGCTCATCACTACTTGCAAGCCGTGCTGTCTCAGGAAGTAAATGGAGAAAAACATCCCATCCTGTATCTGAGCCAGAAGCTCTCGTCATGTAAGATTTTCATCAGCGTTTAGTCAGGTTTTCATCTTTTTCATCAAGTTTTCTCATAGGTAAAACAATATTTTTCTCAAACCATCTCCCACACTTTAAACATTAACAAAGAAAAGCATGTGGATGAAATGTTTTTATGTTTTCATTTTTTAACTTACATTAGTGAATTTGATACATGGCTCGGATCAAAAATGCACATGTCTCTGTTTTGTCTTAGATTTTTTTGAGACACCTGGTCCACAAAAAACACATAGTTCCCTTTGATCTTGAGGAGGCGTGCTGCAGTCAGAGGCTCCTGTTCATGGATCTGGGGCATCTGAAGAGTGGTGTGCGTCATGTACTACGCCATAAATCTTACTCCAGATAACCATAGCTCGTCATGAATTAGAAGAACTGAGGCATCCCACCACGCCCCACCCGAACTGCGCCAATTTTATTAGAGCTGGGAGAAAATGGCGTGAATAGATAAAAAGTCACATAATTTTGGAAAAACACCAGGTTGCGCCTACATTTTGTGGCTTTGCAAAGCCAGAATTCTCGTGTGAAAGCCTTGATGAATCAGGGTCACAGTCTATTATAGGTACGTGTTCTATCTGTGAAGAGAAAAAAAACAGAACAGGTACATGAAAAACAGGTATCTGAATGTTGCCTTGAAAACTAAATAAAATTTTAAAATAAAATAAAATACGATGTATTGTATTTTTCTTGGACATCCAAAAAACACATGAAAGATGTACACGTTTATTTTCTCCATTATTCTCAATGGAAGACTTAATAAAACGCAACGCAGTACGTTTCAATACGACTAAAACATTTTTGTTTTCCAGTCTATATCAGAAAACGTCAGTGAGAAGAATAAAAAACAATTATAAAAGATTTTTTTTTTTTAAATGTTTGTAGACATAAATGGATGTGTAGGTCAAAATTCAGATAAATGTAGTTCTGTGTTTGGCACACACTTAAATATTCTTATGTATATGTCCAACGCATATGTCATATATCTTCAGATGTACGAATGTGAGCTTAGCCTATATTGACTTTTCTGACCTATTTCCTATAGAAGTGTGAAAAAAGAAAAGTTACAAATTTACAAGATAAAAAATATAATATATCAATCACTTTTAACGATCGATGTGAAAAACTTCATGGCAATGTTATTACATCTAATTTATTTTATTATTTAAGAAAAAATGTGGAAGAGATTTTTTGAAAAGTCCATAGGATTTTTCACAAATAATTAAAATGAGTTACTTTTTGGCTGCCCTTTTGCTTTGCCACTAGCATTGTTCCCCCAGTTCATCATTTTCTGATTTCTGCCATTAGTCACCGTTTTTGAGAACTGTTATCTCTCCATTGTCCTGTTGTTAGACTGCCTTTTTTCCTGGCTACCTTCTCTTTTTTTCTTTCTTTTTTTTTTTAGCACAGTAGTTACTCAGAGTTTTAACTGCCTGGATGATAAAAGAAGCTGATGAGTCACAGAGCCATGTTACCTTTTGTCCCCTATGTGCCACAGGTCTGATTAGGAAACATACCTGTGTGACATCATATCCTGGGACAGTAAGGAGCACTGTGACTCACTAACTTGGTCATGACAGGTACTTTTTTTTTAAAAAAATTTAAATTTATGAATATTGTCACTTGAAATTGCACTGGCATACTTCACAATAATTATCATAGAAAATGAACTTTATTTCTCTAGGACAACTTGTAATCTAATTTCCCTATGCGACAGATGGAATAAAATCTATGATTAAAATGGATCATAATTTTAGCTGCTAGGCCGAGGGAGGATTCTGAAATAATGATGGGAAACCCACATGAAAATAAGAGGCCATATTTTGTAATGTGTGATAAGTGAAAAAAAATGGTGTAAGAGAGACTTGGAAAGTGTGGCATGTAACATATTGATTAAAAGCTGCAATATTTTTTTTGAGACTGGTAATACTTAAGGCATTTATTACTTCTTTTAAAAGAGAATGTGCAGTGAGAGCGTTGGTGCTAATCACAGCTGTACCATTGATATGTGCCATGTCTGACAACGATGAAATGTATGTGTTTTCAAGGTGGAGTCTATGAAAGGTCAGACTTAACACACAACTTTAGCCTTTTTTAGTATAGGGGATATTTTTAGTATAGTGTATATGCAAGGAATGAATCTTGAGACAATGCAGACTGCTCACCGTGAGGATTCTACGATGCCAACAATTGGAGCGGGTGGTCATTTGACCACAAGTATGCAATTTGCATACTTCAAGCCACACATTCCGACTAGACTTGTCCAACCTCGCTTTCATTGTCCATCTAGTAGTTACGTGACCGCATGTATTCAAATCACATACTTGTGGTCATACTCCCGCAGCTCCCAGAGCCAGCACATAGAGTGATTGTAGACTTGTAACCTAGGGCCAGACAACCCCTTTAAAAGGAATCTGCCACTAGGTTTTTGCTATCCTTTCTGAGAGCAGCATAATGAAAAAGTGGATAACCTGATTTCAACAATCTGTCACTTACTGGGCTGCTTGCTGTCATGTTGATAAAATCACTCATTTATTTGTGACCTAGCAGTTCTCTGAATGCTGAGATCTGTATAACCCCACCCACACAACTGATTTGCAGCTTTCTGCTCATGTAATGATAATCATTTTTTTTCTATAGCGCCAACATATTCCACAGCACTTTACATTTTACAGGGGACATGTACAGACAATAAAATACATTACAGAATCACAAAAATCACATAAATCAACAGATACCAGGAGGAATGAGGGCTCTGCTCGCTCGCAAGCTTACAATCTATGAGGAAATAGGGGAGACATGAAAAGTGGATGCTAGTGCAGCACCCCAGGGTCCTGGTCGTTGCAATAATGTCATTTTTCCACCAGGGGGAGTAATGTTATGTCTGATGGCAATAAAGGAGATCACCTTATCAGGTATCACAAACCACACAACACACTTCACACTCCAATCCACCAGGGGGAGCTATGCTCCTATCTAGTAGGGCGCTCCTCACAATTAGGTAAAACTGGTGGTCTGGATAGGAAGTTAGGCAGAATCTGACTGGGCTTCACCCAGGCAGCACCTGTCAGGCAGACAGGGGGAAGGAGGAACATCAAACAGCTGCAGACAGAGAGGTCCCTGACAGGGGTGGGATCCTGTCAGAGGCCCAGATAGAAGGCCACGGAGTTATGCCTGCCCCACGTGCGGCAGCATCCTAAGAAAGGACACGAAGAGAATTGCGTTGCTGAGAGTGAGAAACGAAGTCATAGCACAAGGAGAAGAATCCAGAGGGAGTTCTGCCCTGCAATAGGCTGTCTCCCTCTGAGGCGCAGAAGCCGGTAGCCAGAACACCGAAGGAGCAATCGTCTCCAAGCCTTGCTTCAGAGACTGGCAGGACAGTTAATTCCACGTTAGCTGCCCGACCTTGCACCCAGGAGGCACGGTGGCAACTTGTGGGGGCTGGGGCGTCGTAGGGCCCTGTAAAAAGCCTCAGGCCATCAGTCATACGGGTTTGTCCTATCCATACCATCTGGGGGACAGAGAGAAAGAGACATAACATCTAGAACACCAACATCAGTTGTGAGGACCTCACCGAGAAGCTACAACACTCAGGGAGGGACTACAACACTCAGGCGCTAGAGGAAGGCAACTGATTTCCACCTGGATAAGGGGACTCTGGATTTGCCTTCAGACTGGCCGGACTCTGCCTGCCCTGTGATCTGGTGCTCTGGACTGTGGACGCTGAAGCCTTCAGTAAAGGTAAAGAGACAGCAACCTTGTGTCCTCGTTATTCACTGCGCCTTACAACATCCACCATACACCATCTACACTCTGGGAAGCCCATGGATACACTTCACCTGTGGGAAGGTATACCATCTAGCTGCCATAACATCACCCCAGCGGACCCCTAAGCAGCGTCGGTCACCCTGACCGAATACCACAGGTGGCGTCACGAACACTATCCCTTTAAAGACCTTTCCCCCATTTATTAACGACGTCCCCTAGACCCACGGACCGGGTCAGCCACCGTCACATTCCCCCTGGAGAACTGAAGGACCCGGATCCAAGTACCCCACTGCCCTACTGGGGGACGATACACTAACAATTGCTTTCATTGTACGGTCCAGCTATCAATATAATAAATATGGTATTCATATAATGCTGCATAAACCGGTCACCAACCAGTATGTGTATGGACACAGAGGGCTGTTAACTCCATTTAGGGTGAGTGAACATATGATCTTGTAGATTGTGAGCCCTCGCGGGCAGGGTCCTCTCTCCTCCTGTACCAGTTGTGACTTGTATTGTTCAAGATTATTGTACTTGTTTTACTATGTATACCCCTCCTCACATGTAAAGCGCCATGGAATAAATGGCGCTATAATAATAAATAATAATAATAATACAAGGGTCCTGGTTTTGAAGAAAATTTTTCATGGGCAAACAGGGATACTTAGATAAATATGTTGAGTCAATAGGATAGTCTAAAGTAATGCCTTTTTAGGGCACACTTAAAACTGTGGGTATTCAGGATTAATCGAAGTGTCCTGGGTAATGCATTCCAAAGAATTTGCGCAACTCTCGAGGAGTCTTGGAGACGGAAATGGGAAGTTCGTATTATTGAGGATGTGAATCTTAGCTCAATAGCAGAACGGAGGGCACAGGTATGGTGGTAGACTGAGACAAGGTCGGAGATGTAGGGTGGTGGAGAAGCGTGAAGCGCTTTGTGGCTGAGAGCGATAAATTTATATTGAACATGGATGGACAACCAGTGCAACAACTGGCACAGGGTAAAGGCATCGGTGTAGCAGTTGGAAAGGAATATGATCATGGCTGCTGCATTCAGGACGAATTGGAGAGGGAGACCAATTAGTAGAGAGTTGCAGTAGTTCAAACGAGAATGAATAAGAGCTACTGTCAGAGTTTTTGCAGAGTGAAAGGTAAGAAAAGGTTGAATTCTAGAAATGTTTTAAAGGTGGAAATAGCAAGAGCGAGCCAATGATCGGATATGGAGGGTGAATGAAAGATCTGAATCAACTATGACCCCAAGACAGTGGGCATGTTGCTGGGGAGTAATGGTAGAACCACACACGGAAACGGCAATATCGGGCATAGCTAGGTTAGTGGAGGGAGGAAACACAAGGAGTTCAGTTTTAGACAGGTTCAGTTTCAGATAGAGGGAGGACATGATGTTAGAGACAGCGGAAAGACAATCCCTGGTGTTTTGAAATAATGCAAGTGTGATGTCAGGAGTTCAGGTGTATGATTGAGTGTCATCGGCATAAAGATGGTACTTAATACCAAATCTATTGATTATTTGTCCAATGGGGCAGTATATAAGTAGAAAAGGAAGGGGCCTCTGACTGATCTTTGAGGAATCCTGAGAGTAAGGCTAGGTCCACATTGCGTTAGGGCAATCCGTTTAACGGATTCATTAAATGGATGCGCTATAATTGAGCCCAAATTGTCTTGTATGTTTGCCATCGCGTTAATGCGTGCGTTAACATGTGGCTGCACATCTGCCTGCGTTTGCAATAGAGTTCTATGCAGAACGAACGTTTCCGTTCATTGTGCGTTCGCCGTTAGTGCTGCTTACAAATGGATCCATTAAACGGATTGCCCTAATGCAATGTGGACCTAGCCTAAAGGTACCGTCACACTCAGCAACTTTCCAATGATCACGACCAGCGATACGACCTGGCCGTGATCGTTGGAAAGTCCTTGTGTGGTCGCTGGACAGCTGTCACACAGACAGCTCTCCAGCGACCAACGATGCCGAAGTCCCCGGGTAACCAGGGTAAACATCGGGCTACTAAGCGCAGGGCCGCGCTTAGTAACCCGATGTTTACCCTGGTTACCATTGCAAATGTAAAAAAAAAAAACACTACATACTTACATTCCGGTGTCTGTCACGTCCCTCGCCGTCAGGTTCCCGCACTGACTGTGAGCGCCGGCCGGCCGTAAAGCAGAGCACAGCGGTGACGTCACCGCTGTGCTTTGCGGCCGGCGCTCACAGTCAGTGCGGGAAGCTGACGGCGAGGGACGTGACAGACACCGGAATGTAAGTATGTAGTGTTTTTTTTTTTACATTAACAATGGTAACCAGGGTAAACATCGGGTTACTAAGCGCGGCCCTGCGCTTAGTAACCCGATGTTTACCCTGGTTACCAGTGAACACATCGCTGGATCGGTGTCACACACGCCGATCCAGCAATGTCAGCCGGTGATCCAGCGACGAAATAAAGTTCTGGCCTTCTAGCTCCGACCAGCGATGTCACAGCAGGATCCTGATCGCTGCTGCGTGTCAAACACAACGATATCGCTATCCAGGACGCTGCAACGTCACAGATCGCTATCGTTATCGTTGTAATGTTGTTCAGTGTGAAGGTACCTTAAGGGTAAAAGGAGAGGAAGAGGAGCTGGCAAAAGATACAGTGAAGGAGAGGTCAGAGAGATAGGAGGAGAACCAGGAGAGGATGGTGTCCTTGAGGCAGATAGTGCAGAGCATAGTGAGGAGGAGCAGGTGATCCACAGTGTCAAATGCTGCAGAGAGATCCAGGAGAATCAGCATGGAGTAGTGACTATTAGATTTAGTTGTTAGTAGATCATTAGAAATTTAAGTGAGGGTAGTTTCATTACAGTGTAAAGAGTGGAAACCGAATTGTAGAGGGTCAAGAAGAGAGTGATCTGAGAGATAGTGGATTAGACGGGAGTGGACCAAGCATTTCAGGAGTTTAGAGATTAATGGAAGATTAGAGACATGTCTATAGTTAGTTGCACAGTTTTGGTTGAGTTATGGTTTTTTAAGTAATGGATGTTTGCTGACATGTTTAAATGAGGAGGGAAAGATACCAGATGAGAGAGAGAGGTTGAATATTTTAGTAAGGTGAGTGGTGACAGCCAGAGAAATGGGCTGGAGGAGATGTGAGGGAATGCTAGCATGATGCTTTTTTTCCCCATAGACTTGTATTAGCGACGGATCGCGATGGATGGCCACACGTCGCGTCCGTTCAATGTAACGTTTTTTTTGTGCGTCGTGGCCGAAACTCCACCCCCTCCTCCTCGGACTTCAGAACGGGCAGCGGATGAGTTGAAAAAACGCATCCGCTGCCCACGACGTGCAGTAATTTCACAACGTCCGTCAGTACGTCGGCCTGATGCATTGCGACGGACCCCTACCGACGGAAATGAGAAAGAGGCCTTACAAAGCTAAAGAAGAAAACAACCTGGTGCCTCTAGTGGTCACCTACAATCCAAATCTGGAGGTGCTAAGGGGAGCTGCACGGAAATTATAACCTTTACTACAAAAAGATGCCCGATTACAATCCATTTTTCCAGACCCCCCACTACTGTGTTTTAGGCAGCCCCCAAATCTAACAATCATCATTGTCAGAAACTCACTGTCCTCTCCAACAGCTGCAGGTACCTTTCCTTGCAACCAGAAAAAATGTAAAACCTGTCCATTTATAATGACCACGAACAAGATAAAGATCTCCAAATCACATCAAGATTACAAGATACCAGGTACTTTCAGCTGAGTCACTTCTAATGTGGTGTACTTAATTATTTGTACTAAATGTCCAACTGGGGGTCTGTATGTAGGGGAGACAGGGCAGAAACTGAGAATAAGTATGAACTTTCATTGCCATACAATAAGAGAAAAAAATAATTGATCTACCTGTGGCAATACATTTTTGTCTCCCCAATCATAACATTATGGACATGAAATTAACTGCATTGCCATTATGTCTGCCATCCAGCATAACCAATTATCTAATTCCTCACTGTACCACATGCCTCGCAGGCTGTTGTGCTGACACCATTGGTATGTGTGTCCACCATATTAACCAGAAGCTTTAGGCTAAGTGCAGACAACTGTGTATTCTCTCATATGAGAGAATCAGACCAATTATGACAATGAGATCTGATTCCACCTCTGGTCAGTAGTGATGAGCCGGGAAGAGAGTGCACTGTCAGTACGCACAGAAAGGAGAGAATGAGCGAGCACAGACCAGACCCGCCTCCGCAAGTGATGTCACATGCGAAGGCGATGCTGTTCTCTCCTCGATCCCTCTCTCCTTATAATGTACACAGATCATGCTCATTCTTGCTGGCTCATCAGTTCTGATCAGAGCCGGCGCCATAGACCATTGTCACTATGCACTGATAAGAATATTGCACAGTGACAAGATCCTACTGAGTATCCACTGGAAATGACAAGAGCAGGGACTATCAAAGCACCTGAAACAGACATCAACGTGACAAGATTCTTCTGAGCATCCACTAGAATTGACAACCGATTCATCCTCAGTAGAGCAGGGACTAGCCCAGCCCATGAAATGGACGTCACTGATGATGTTTCGTTTCAGGGTGTTGGGGGGGGGCAGAGGCTACAGCAGTGACCGCAGCGTCTACCCCTTAATGACCACTCATTTGAGTATCCCAGCATACATTGGGATTCTCAAACAAAGCGTCATCACACAGGAAGTACTTAAAAAAATAAAGTAGTTAGCTTACTGAGGGTACCATGAGGACTTTTTCATTAAAGTATCGTATATTCTCAAGTATAAGCCGGCCCGAGTATAAGCCGAGACCCCTACTTTTGCCACAAAAAAACTGGGAAAACGTATTGACTCGAGTATAAGCCTAGGGTGGGAAATGCAGCAGCTACTGGTAAATTTCAAAAATAAAAAAATAGATACCAATAAAAGTAAAATTAATTGAGACATCAGTAGGTTGAATGTTTTTGAATATCCATGTTGAACCAGGAGCCCCATATAATGCTCCATACAGTTCATGATGGGCCCCATAAAATGCTCTATATTAAAATATGCTCCATATAATGCTGCATAAAAGGTTAATGATGGCCCCATAAGATGCTCCATAGAATATTATGCCCCATATAATGCTGCACAAAGGTTGATGGCCCCATAAGTTGCTCAATAGAATAATATGCCCCATATGCTGCTCCATAAAGGTTGATGGCCCCATAAGATGCTCCATAGAATATTATGCCCCATATAATGCTGCACAAAGGTTGATGGCCCCATAAGATGCTCCATATCATATTATGCCCCATATAATACTGCACAAAGGATGCTAGCCCCATAAGATGCTCAATAGAATAATATGCCTCATATGCTGCTCCATAAAGGTTGATGGCCCCATAAGATGCTCGATAGAATATTATGCCCCATATAATGCTGCACAAAGGTTGATGGCCCAATAAGATGCTCCATAGAATATTATGCCACATATAATGCTTCAAAAAGGTTGATGGCCCATAAGATGCTCCATAGAATATTATGCCCCATATAATGCTGCACAAATGTTGCTAGCCCCATAAGATGCTCAATAGAATAATATGCCTCATATGCTGCTCCATAAAGGTTGATGGCCCCATAAGATGCTCCATAGAATATTATGCCCCATACAATGCTGAACAAAGGTTGATGGCCCCATAAGATGCTCCATAGAATATTATGCCCCATATAATGCTGCACAAAGGTTGATGGCCCCATAAGATGCTCAATAGAATAATATACCCCATATGCTGCTCCATAAAGGTTGATGGCCCCATAAGATGCTCCATAGAATATTATGCCCCATATAATGCTGAACAAAGGTTGATGGCCCCATAAGATGCTCCATAGAAAATTATGCCCCATATAATGCTGCACAAAGGTTGATGGCCCCATAAGATGCTCCATAGAATATTATGCCCCATATAATGCTGTACAAAGGTTGATGGCCTCATAAGGTGCTCCATAGAACATTATGCCCCATATAATGCTGCACAAAGGTTGATGGCCCCATAAGATGCTCCATAGAATATTATGCCCCATATAATGCTGCACAAAGGTTGCTAGTCCCATAAGATGCTCAATAGAATAATATGCCTCATATGCTTCTCCATAAAGGTTGATGGCCCCATAAGATGCTCCATAGAATATTATGCCCCTTATAATGCTGCACAAAGGTTGATGGCCCCATAAGATGCTCCACAGAATATTATGCCCCATATAATGCTGCACAAAGGTTGATGGCCCCATGAGATGCTCAATAGAATAATATGCCTCATATGCTGCTCCATAAAGGTTGATGGCCCCATAAGATGCTCCATAGAATATTATGCCCCATATAATGCTGAACAAAGGTTGATGGCCCCATAAGATGCTCCATAGAATATTATGCCCCATATAATGCTGTACAAAGGTTGATGGCCTCATAAGATGCTCCATAGAATATTATGCCCCATATAATGCTGCACAAAGGTTGATGGCCCCATAAGATGCTCCATAGAATATTATGCCCCATATAATGCTGCACAAAGGTTGATGGCCCCATAAGATGCTCAATAGAATAATATGCCCCATATGCTGCTCCATAAAGGTTGATGGCCCCATAAGATGCTCCACAGAATATTATACCCCTTATAATGCTGCACAAAGGTTGATGGCCCCATAAGATGCTCCATAGAATATTATGTCCCATATAATGCTGCACAAAGGTTGATGGCCCCATAAGATGCTCAATAGAATAATATGCCCCATATGCTGCTCCATAAAGGTTGATGGCCCCATAAGATGCTCCATAGAATATTATGCCCCTTATAATGCTGCATAAAGGTTGATGGCCCCATAAGATGCTCCATAGAATATTATGTCCCATATAATGCTGTACAAAGGTTGATGGCCTCATAAGATGCTTAATAGAATAATATGCCCCATATCCTGCTCCATAAAGGTTGATGGCCCCATAAGATGCTCCATAGAATATTATGCCCCTTCTAATGCTGCACAAAGGTTGATGGCCCCATAAGATGCTCCGTAGAATATTATGTCCATATAATGCTGCACAAAGGTTGATGGCCCCATAAGATGCTCCATAGAATATTATGTCCCATATAATGCTGCACAAAGGTTGATGGCCCCATAAGAAGCTCAATAGAATAATATGCCCCATATGCTGCTCCATAAAGGTTGATGGCCCCATAAGATGCTCCATAGTATATTATGCCCCATATAATGCTGCACAAAGGTTGATGGCCCCATAAGATGCTCCAGAGAATATTATGCCCCATATGCTGCTCCATAAAGGTTGATGACTCCATAAGATGCTCCATAGAATAATATGCCCCTATGCTGGTGCTGCTGCAATTTAAAAAAAAAACAAAAAATGACATACTCACCTCTCATTGCTGGGCGCCGAGTGCCGGGGCCTGATCAGCGGGGATACTGGAGCACTATGGGGGTCAGGTGCGAGAGTCGCCGCTAGCTCAGGACATCGACACTTGTGATATTCACCTGTCCCCGTTCCACCGCCACACGCCGCTGTGTCTTCTGGGACTCTGCAGTGACTGTTCAGTCAGAGGGCATGCACTAAACACTTCATCGCCCCCTCTGACCTGAATGTCACAGCCAGAGGACGCTGTAAACACAGCGCGGCAGTGGAACGGGGACAGGTGAATATTGCATGGCTCACCATCCCCCGTCATACGCACCCCATCCTGATGCGGTCTCTCTGCAAGTCCCTGCTTCTCCGATGGTCTCCAGCGCGCGTCGGCAGCTTGTTCCTGTGTTCAGCGGTCACATGGTTCCGCTCATTAAAGTAATGAATATGCGCTCCGCCTATGAGAGTGGAGTCGCGTCCATATTCATTACTTTAATGAGCGGTACCACGTGACCACTGAACACAGGAAGAGCTGCAGGAGCCAGAGACCACCAGAGAAGCAGGGAAGTGCAGAGACCGCGCCCAGAGCAGCTGAGTATGATGTGACAGCCGCCACTCCTGCTGCTCCCTCTCCCCCTACGACCCCCTGGGACAATGACTCAAGTATAAACTGAGAGGGGCACTTTTAGCTTAAAAAAATGGGCTGAAAATCTCAGCTTATACTCGAGTATATAGGGTATATTAGAAAAAATACATGATATCATTTAGTTTACAAATAATTTTAGATTAGGACCACCCCTTTAAGTAAAATATCACCACATTAATGTAACATATAAATGTTGCACACAAAAAAGTTACCTTAAATTAATTTTCCCACAATAGTACATTAACTCCTAGCCACAGGATAGTGGAAAACTTAAGGTACCTTCACACATAACGATATTGTTAACGATATCGTTGCTTTTTGTGACGTAGCAACGATATCGTTAATAAAATCGTTATGTGTGACAGCGACCAACGATCAGGCCCCTGCTGGGAGATCGTTGGTCGCTGAAGAAAGTCCAGAACTTTATTTCGTCGCTGGACTCCTGCTGACATCGCTGGATCGGCGTGTGTGACACCGATCCAGCGATGTCTTCACTGGTAACCAGGGTAAACATCGGGTATCTAAGCGCAGGGCCGCGCTTAGTAACCCGATGTTTACCCTGGTTACCATTCTAAAAGTAAAAAAAAACAAACACTACATACTTACCTACAGCCGTCTGTCCTCCAGCGCTGTGCTCTGCACTCCTCCTGTACTGGCTGTGAGCGTCGGTCAGCCGGAAAGCAGAGCGGTGACGTCACCGCTCTGCTTTCCGGCCGCTGTGCTCACACAGACAGTACAGGAGGAGAGCAGAGCACAGCGCTGGAGGACAGACAGCTGTAGGTAAGTATGTACTGTTTGTTTTTTTTTACTTTTAGAATGGTAACCAGGGTAAACATCGGGTTACTAAGCGCGGCCCTGCGCTTAGTTACCCGATGTTTACCCTGGTTACCGGCATCGTTGGTCGCTGGAGAGCAGTCTGTGTGACAGCTCTCCAGCGACCAAACAGCGACGCTGCAGCGATCCGGATCGTTGTCGGTATCGCTGCAGCGTCGCTTAATGTGAAGGGGCCTTTACTGATTGCTGCTGGCCCAACTGCTGAGAGCCCCCAGCTATTCCAACAAGAGGGTCTGCAGAGTCTGTATGAATCCTCTGTTGAATGGTGCAGAGAAGCGCATGCGTGACCACTGCTCCATTCCTTGTCCGTGGATCTAGTAAAGAAGCATAGGGCGAGTATGAGCTTCTCAGATTCATTTAAGACAGGGCTTTACAGAACATAGTTCTCGGGTTCCAGAGCCCAATTTTCACGGTTGATGGGGGTCCCAGCACTTAACTTATCTTGTCCCCCACTAACTTATCATATGGATAGGGAATATCTCAAGAGTAAATTTGCACACATTGATGTTAACTTATGCTAAGTGAAGGGAATATCTTTATATTTTGTGGATAGCTCTATCAGCTAGAAGAAAAACATCTCTGACACTTTTTCAATTAACAAAACAATTAAACTGGATTAGAACTGGAGCAACAAAGACCCGCAGTTACAGAACAAACAAGCCAAAGGACCGCTCCCTGTGTGAATGGTCTCCAGCTCTTTGAAGCAGTACAAGCATATCTGGCTGAGAACTAAGTGGGCTCGACTTTCCTGTCATCCGATTACACACACCATATGCAGTGAATACACAGATATTATAAACAAGCTGACTTTATATAACCAGCAAATCTATAGCCATTAAAGGGTCGCTATTAGAATGAAAAACAGCTGGTTGATGGGGGTGCTGGGTGTCGGAGCCCCACCGATCAGATATTAATGACCTATCTTACAGGCCCAGTACTCGGAGCCCCACCGATCAGATATTAATGACCTATCTTACAGGCCCAGTACTCGTTCGATAGTAGCTGTTAGCTGACCGCTTTCTTTACCAACTCCCCCATACACAGGAAGGTTTAAGGTACCGTCACACATAACAATATCGTTAACAATATCGTTGCTTTTTGTGACGTAGCAACGATATCGTTAACGAAATCTTTATGCGTGACAGCGACCAACGATCAGGCCCCTGCTGGGAGATCGTTGGTCGCTGGGGAATGATCAGGACTTTATTTCGTCGCTGGATCACCCGCTGACATCGCTGAATCGGCGTGTGTGACGCCGATTCAGCGATGTCTTCACTTGTAACCAGGGTAAACATCGGGTTACTAAGCGCAGGGCCGCGCTTAGTAACCCGATGTTTACCCTGGTTACCATTGTAAAAGTAAAAAAAAACACTACATACTTACATTCCTGTCGCGTCCCTCAGCGTCAGCTTCCCTGCGTCCCCCAGTGTCAGCACCGGCTGGCCGTAAAGCAGAGCACAGTGGTGACGTCACCGCTCTGCTTTCCGGCCAGCGCTTACACAGTGCAGGGAAGCTGACGCCAGGGGACGCGACAGGAATGTAAGTATGTAGTGTTTTTTTTTTTACTTTTACAATGGTAACCAGGGTAAACATCGGGTTACTAAGCGCGGCCCTGCACGTAGTAACCCGATGTTTACCCTTGTTACCCGGGGACTTCGGCATCGTTGGTCGCTGGAGAGCTGTCTGTGTGACAGCTCTCCAGCGACCACACAACGACTTACCAACGATCACGGCCAGGTCGTATCGCTGGTTGTGATCGTTGGTAAATCGTTAAGTGTAACGGTACCTTTAGCTGAACTTTGAGAGAGACTCTGCTGACAGCAGTTTATCTCTGTGCCGAACAAAGGCTTGTTGAAATTCAACAGCCCTGATCCTTCTCTCCCCTGACATCTTCTGTTGTGGAGAGTCCAGAGGCCTTCATGTGCATGACACTTAGGCTAGGTTCCCATTGCGTTAGGGCAATCCGTTAAGCGCATAGCGCTAGCGGATTGTGCTAAGGCAATGTTTCTTTTTGACCCGCGCTCGTCATCCCCGCTAGCGCAGATCCCCGATCTGCGCAAGCAGTGTCCTAGGTCCGTCACAAAAGAACGGCACATCGCTAGCGCGTGCCGAAAATGGCACGTGCTAGCAATGCGCTACAGGCAAAAATAGCATTGCTGTCAATGGGTGCTCTAACGGACCCGTTGCACGGCGTTAATTGCGACATTTTCAACGTGCAACGCTGTCCGTTAGCGCTAACCCATTAACGCAATGGGAACCTAGCCTTAGGTTTGGCTGAATTTTGCCTAATGTTTATGCGGACTTTAAGACATCCTCTTTAACCCCTTCACAACATGCGCCGTACTAGTACTGCGCATGCCGTGTCACCCCCTTTGATGTGGGCTCCGGCGGTGAGCCCACATCAAAGTCGCGACATGTTAGCTGTTTTGTACAGCTGACATGTGCGCGCAATAGCGGCGGGTGAAATCGCTATTCACCCGCCGCAATTAGCCTGTTAAATGCCGCTGTCAAACGCAGACAGCGGCATTTAACCGGCGCTTCCGGCCGGGCGGCCGGAAATGATGTCATCGCCGACCCCCGTCACATGATCGGGGGTCGGCGATGCATCAGGAAGGTAACCATAGAGGTCCTTGAGACCTCTATGGTTACTGATGCCGGCCTGCTGTGAGCACCCCCCTGTGGTCGGCGCTCACAGCACACCTGCATTTCAGCTACATAGCAGCGATCTGATGATCGCTGCTATGTAGCAGAGACGATCAGGCTATGCCAGCTTCTAGCCTCCCATGGAGGCTATTGAAGCATGGCACAAGTAAAAAAAAAATGTTTTTAAAAATATGAAAAAAATATAAAAAATATAAAAGTTTAAATCACCCCCCTTTCGCCCCATCCTAAATAAAACAATTAAAAAAAAAAAAAAAACTACACGTATTTGGTATTGCCGCGTTCAGAATCGCCCGATCTATCAATAAAAAAAAAGCATTAACCTGATCGCTAAACAGCGTAGCGAGAAAAAAATCTGAAACGCCAGAATTACGTTTTTTTGGTCGCCGAGACATTGCATTAAAATACAATAACGGGCGATCAAAAGAACGTATCTGCACCGAAATGGTATAATTAAAAACGTCACCTCGGCACGCAAAAAATAAGCCCTCACCCGACCCCAGATCACGAAAAATGGAGACGCTTCGGGTATCGGAAAATGGCACTTTTTTTTTTTTTTAAGCAAAGTTTTGAATTTTTTTTCACCACTTGGATAAAAAATAACCTAGACATGTTAGATGTCTAGGAACTCGTAATGACCTAGAGAATCATAATGGCAGGTCAGTTTTAGCATTTAATGAACCTAGCAAAAAAGCCAAGCAAAAAACAAGTGTAGGATTGCACTTTTTTTGCAATTTCACCGCACTTGGAATTTTTTTCCCGTTTTCTAGTAAAAGACATGGTAAAACCAATGGTGTCGTTCAAAAGTACAACTCGTCTTGCAAAAAATAAGCCCTCACATGACCATATTAACGGAAAAATAAAAAAGTTATGGCTCTGGGAAGGAGGGAAGCGAAAAATGAAAACGCAAAAACGAAAAAGGGCCGCAACTTGAAGGGGTTAAAGCGCATTGAATGTTGTTGTCTTATCACTCCCTTTCTCAATCACTAATAACAGGTCAGTTGTCTTCTGTCCAAATGAAGCACTCCCTCAGATCATTGGTCTCGTCAATGTTCCTACAGTTCCTGACGCTGGTCCCAAAGCTCCTGTCTGCAATCCTTAGACAGTGATGATCACATCATATGATGCAGTCTCGCCAAATCTTCACTTCGCACTCCAGAGGCTCATGCGGACATACTGGACTTCAAGATATTGGAGAGACAGCACTGCATATGTTTCAATAGCAGTGCTCTTAAGGGCTTGTTATGATAAGCATAGAATCAGTCCAGTCCACACACGGATAGCGCGCAGATCCTTTATAGCCAGTGCACATAGTGAATTTTCTACACAAACCGATGGTTTGCATATAACATATCGCTGCATGTACTACTTTGGTATGTTTTACGGACCAGAACATATGTATGCAATGGAAGGCAGCTCCGTCCACAATGCGGACAAGCACACTGAGCTGCACTTGGAGCCAGTCACATCCGAAATTTACTGGCATGACTAATATGCTATGAACCACAGCCTGCACTGATGAAGAATATAGTATACCAAATATTATAAGACGCACTGAATGATAAGACGCACTTCAAATTTTGGAGAGGAAAATAGGGAAACATTTTTTAATAGAATGGCTGTGCGTCTTGTAGTCTGCTTTTACAGTGGGGTTGGCTACTATGCAGCGAGGCCCTAGGAGGCAGGGGCGCTGCTGCAGGAAGCTGGCAGCGACCGAAATAGTGGGGCAATGCTGTGGACCCCAGGCTGGGAGGAGGCGGTGTCTTTTTTCTTCTGCTCTTATGCATAGCAATCCTGCTATGTTTAACTGTCCACGTAAAGTGGACGTGGTTTCGTGAAAACTGTGCATATAAAGACACTGCTCAACTGTGCAGTTTTGGTGCTTTCTTTTTTTCTAGAGGTTTCTACGACGAACCTGAAAAAAAACATGTAAAAAAACTGCAGTTACTTTGTTAAGTCCACAATCAAAGCTTTATTGTACTATAAAAACACTTAAAAATGTGCCATTACATTGGCACCAAAAAAGCATCAAAGAAGGGGAAAAGGCACTAAAAAATGTAGCAGAAATGCAATAGCCTGAGAAGATAGTTATTGCGTTGTTTGGTCCGGACAGCTGCAGAAAACAACAAGTGCAGCATTTATGCTACGTGTCAACATGAGCTTGCAGACAGAAAAAAACAGATGTTTTAGGCTAGTTTCACACTAGCGTTTTGAGGAGCTGCGGAGGGCTGCATGCGAAAGCATCCGCATACAGCGGCACGACCTGCGTACCTAATGTTAAAGATAGGTACGCAGGCCACATGCACGCCACAAGCAGAAGTAGGCGGAGCTAGCGGTGGAGGTGCGGCCAAGGGCGGGGCTTCACGGAGGAAGTCCGCAGCCTTCCGCAACGCTAATGTGAAACCGGCCTTAAAGTGAAGCTACATAAGAAAGAGAACATTCTGGCTTCTATAAATATGAATGAACTAGATGGTGGCCCGATTCTAACGCATCGGGTATTCTTGAATATGCATGTCCATGTAGTATATTGCACAGCCCACGTAGTATATTGCCCAGCCACGTAGTATATTGACCAGACACATAGTATATTGCCCAGTCACGTAGTATATTGCCCAGTCACGTAGTGTATTGCCCAGCCACGTAGTATATTGCCCAGCCACGTAGTATATTGCACAGCCCACGTAGTATATTGCCCAGCCACGTAGTATATTGACCAGACACATAGTATATTGCCCAGTCACGTAGTATATTGCCCAGTCACGTAGTGTATTGCCCAGCCACGTAGTATATTGCCCAGCCACGTAGTATATTGCACAGCCCACGTAGTATATTGCCCAGCCACGTAGTATATTGCCCAGCCACGTAGTATATTGCCCAGTCACGTAGTATATTACCCAGCCACGTAGTATATTGCACAGCCCACATAGTATATTGCCCAGCCATGTAGTATATTGCCCAGTCACGTAGTATATTGCCCAGTCACGTAGTATATTGCCCAGCCACGTAGTATATTGCCCAGTCACGTAGTATATTGCACAGCGATGTAGTATACAGCACAGAACAACGTAGTATATTGGCCAGTCACATAGTATATTGCCCAGCTACGTAGTATATTGCCCAGCCACGTATGTCACAGGTTAAAAAATAAACATACTCACCTTCCGAGAGCCCCTTGTAGTTCGGTCACATGACCGTGACGTCATGGCAGGTCCTTCTCGCGCAGGCGCGCAGGACCTGTGATGACGTAGCGGTCACATGACCGTGATGTCATGGCAGGTCCTTCTCGCGCAGGCGTGCAGGGCCTGTGATGATGTCACGGTCACATGACCGTGACATCATGGCAGGTCCTTCTCCCATACACCTGCTGCTTGCATGGAGCGGTCACCGGAGCGTCGCGAAAGGTGAATATATAATGATTTATTTTTATTTTTATTATTTTTAACATTAGATGTTTTTACTATTGACGCTGCATAGGCAGCATCAATAGTAAAAACTTGGTCACACAGGGTTAATAGCGGCGGTAATGGAGTGAGTTACCCGCGGCATAACGTGGCCTATTACCGCTGGCATTAACCCTGTGTGAGCTGTGACTGTGGGGAGCATGGAGCGGGCGCCGGGCGCTGACTGCAGGAGGGGGACTAATCGGACTGTGGCCGTCGCTGATTGGTCGTGGCAGCCATGACAGGCAGCTGGCGAGACCAATCAGCGACTTGGATTCCATGACAGAAAGAGGCCACGACCAATGAATATCCGTGACAGACAGAAGGACAGACAGACAGACAGAAAGACGGAAGTGACCCTTAGACAATTATATAGTAGATGAACATAAGATAAATCTATAGGTTCCAACTAGAGATGAGTATGACATACAGATGACGTCGCACCAGCCCTAGCTAATCGGGATGCCAAGAGTTGAGAGGTTCGCGGCCTACCATTCAACCGCCAGGTACCATTGACGTGAACATTGGACCTGAGCCCCGTGAACCAATCTGCTCATCATTAGTCCCAACAAATAGTCCCGGATTTGGGTCTATGCCCTGCAGTCTCGGGTGTCTTCTGAATGTCCGTTACTGCCACCCCTCTCTTACATCTCCTTCTGCCACTATAGAAAGAAGTTGTAAGTTGGTGTGGCTAGATGTGTAGTCAAAAATGTTCTTGCCATGCTACGTGCACCACATGAATTGTCCCTCTTTATGTTCTTCAAAAGTTGGGAGGTATGCTAAAACAGAACAAGCTTACATGCACCTAGTTGTTAAATTACCAATTTGGGAAGGTTTTTTTTTAGACGTTAGTGTATATATTGCAAAATATACATATATTCCATACATTTAGCTGTAGTATAATAAGTATATTCAGTACAAATTGTTTTTAATGGCATAACCATCATAAGTAATAATTTTAATTTATACATGTAGCCTGAAAACTTTCTATAATAGTAAACAAATGAAAGAGATAGTTGAAAATTGCTAAGAAAAGTGAAACATTTTATACAGTAGATTTATTTTTGTCTAAACAGTTTCAGTTCCTGTATAAATTCTTATCTTTCCTACTAACCTAAAGCAGTCACTGCAATGTAACCATATCACAATAACCATGAAATATTTTGGGTGTGCGCTTGGTCTCTCTAATGTTACCCATGTGTGACTTTCCCAGAAAAACATGCTGGAAGATTAAAATCATATGCAGGATTCAGCATTATGCACAGTAGATACTTCCCTAGGATCTTTGAAATTATGCTGCATTCACATCGCGTTTGTGATGTACTTTTAATATGTACACCAGGAACGTTCTGGACTTATAGTGCCTTGAAAAATATGCATACCCCGTGAACTTTTCCACATTTTTTCACATTACACCCACAAACATAATTGTATTTTATTGTGATTTTAATTTGCAAGTATTTGTGAAGTGTATAGGAAATGATACATGGTTTTCTAGATATTTTAAAAAGATAAACATGAAAATTGTGACGTGCATTTGTATTCAACCCCCCGAGTCAGTACTTTGTAAGACAACCTTTCACTGCAATTACTGCTGTAAGTCTTTTGGGGTATGACTTGCACATCTAAAGGCTGACATTTTTCCCACATTCTTCTTTGCAAAATAGCTCAGTCAGATGGAATGGAGGAGTCTCTGAACAGCAATTTTCAAGTCTTGTCACAGATTCTCAATGGGATTTAGATCTGGACTTTGACAGGGCCATTCACACACATGAATATGCTTTGATCTCAACCATTCCATTGTAGCTCTGACTGTATGTTTAGTGTTGGTGTCCTGCTGGAAGGTGTACCTTCACCCCAGTTTCAAGTTTTTTTGCAGTCTCTTACAGGGTTTCCTCCAGGTTTGCCCTGTATTTAGCTCCATCCCTCTTCCCATCAACTATGTCCAGCTTACCTGTCACTGCATAAGAAAACAATCCCCACAGCATTACGCTGCCACCATCATGTTTGACGCTAGGTATGGTGTTTCCAGAGTGATGTGCTACATTAATTCTCTGCTACACATTTTTACATTTAGCCCAAAAAGTTCTAAATTGATACATCACCCTGAAAACACTTTTCCCATCGTCAAATATGGTGGAGGCAGCATCATGCTGTGGGGATGGTTTTCTTCAGCAGGGACAGGGAAACTGATCAGAGATGATTGAAAGATGGATGAAGCTAAATACAGGGCAATGATCTCTATGCGAGAGCTGTTGCTAGATAAGAGAAACATCACTGCATGACATTCTGTTAAACAGAGGCCATAAATGTAATGTGAACAGAGCCATACTAGTTGTTCACTCTACATGTCTACTCGCCAGTTATGTTACAAAGTTGCAAAAACTGGGCCAAAAACTTAATAAAATTAGCTATTTTCTGTCTTAAAAATATTGCTTTGTCTTTGGAATGTACTTAGTTGACCTACATAATATCTACAATTGCCCCTAGCATTTACAAAGGAGATGTTCATCTAAAACAACCGTTCATTCACATTCCTCCCTGATCAATGCCCACTTTAAATCAATGCCCACTGAAAACCAGGACAGCCATGCAACGTCAAATGATAAATGATTGGTTATCGTTATCATATTTTAAGCAGGTATAAAAATTATGTTTTTTTGCCAACACATTGCCTTATGTAAACAAAGGATGTTCTGCCAATAATATAAAATGTTACATACAAATGATCGCATAAGGAATTGTTAGTGTGAAACCCTCACAATGATTGCAATATGTAATTTTTTTGTAAACAAGCACCAATAAACTTGTTATATCAATTACCAGTGTTCACTGCAGACATTTTGTTTGCATCCTTAAAAGTACCCTGAGACCCACTGTTGTTTGGAGCAATCATATTCATACAATATAGAAATACTTCTAAAGTGTTAGCAAAATTACTGTATAGTCCACAGCTGAACTACAGGTAGGTTTCCCCAGGATTTTAAGAGTGTGCCTATCGGCTGCCACTGCTGGAGGTGGTACCTCATTTACTAAATACCAAAAATCTTAAAATGTATTATATATCAGTGTTATTTAGGAAGGGTATATAAATGCTATTAGATTACTTCATGTTCATGTTGGTATTGAATGAGTACTGATTGACTTTATCAAATAAAATTGGCTAACCATATGTGTTGTCATTAGTGATTGGGACATTTAGAGCGCCCCCCAGACGCAGGGCCGCGGGTTACTCGGTACCGGTCCTATCTGTCTGGCTCTAGGGGCGTCACGGTGGCTGGACCCGGTCCGTGACCCTGCTAAGGGGCGTCCAATGAAAGGGGGTGATGAAAGTCGGCTAAGGTTTCGTGACGCCACCTGTGGTATTCAGTCAGGGTGACCAGCGCTGCTTGGGGCCCGCTGGGGTGGTGTTATGGCAGCTAGATGGTTTACCTTCCCACAGGTGAAGTATATCCCCAGGGCTTCCCAGTAGTGTAGGTGGTGATGATGTGAGGCGCGGTTAATAACGAGGACACAGGGTTGCAGTCTCTTTACCTTTTACTGAAGACTTCGGGATCCGCAATCCAGAGCACTGCTAACTGGGCTGTCTGAGACCGGCCGGTCCGAAGGCACATCCAGAGTTCCCTTTGCAGGTGGAAATCAGTGTCTACCTTCTAGCGCCTGTGCGTTGTAGTTCTTCCCTGCTGAGCATTCGGGATAGTCCTCACAACTTTCGTGTTCGTTCTTTCTCTCTCTCTCACTTTCCGTCCCCCAAGTTTATCTGGATAGGACGCACCCGTTTGACGGGAAGGCTCGGAGCTATTCTGGGACCCTAGAGAGGCCCCTCTCCACGCTTGCCCCCTATGTCTTCTTAGGTGATGTATGGTAGACAGCCAACCTATAATCAACTGTCCTGCGGTATTTGAAGTAATGCTTGGAGTCAGTTACTTCCTCGGTGTTCCGGTCACCGGCTACGCGCCCCAGTAGGATTTTGCCGTTCTTGGGGCACGACTCCTACTGGTTCTCCTTTGTGCTTTGATCTCGTTTCTCACTTTTCCACAATATCCTTCTCTTCGTGTCCTTTCTTAGGATACTGCCACAAGGTAGTGCAGGCGCAGCTCCGTCACTTTCTACTCTTTCTGCTAGGCCCCTGTCAGGAACCCACCCCTGACAGGTCCTCCCTGGACTCTCCCAGGCTGCGTTCTGTTCTAGCTTCCTATCCGACCCCTAGTTTTACCAGTGTGAGGAGTGGCCTAATACATAGTGCCTTTTGCTCCCCCTAGTGGCCAGAATGTGAAGTGTAATGTGTGCTTGTGATACCTGGTCAGGTGAACTCCTTTAGTGCAATCAAACATAACATCACTCCCCTTAGTGGCAGAGCGACATTACTGCAACGACCAGGACTCTGGGGCGCTGCACATTTATACTGATGGCCTATCCTTTGGATAGGTCATTTATATCTGATTGTTAGGGATGTGACACTTGGCACACCATCTGATCCACTGTTCCTGATGCCAGCGGGGGCTGGATGTGCTGAGTTGCGGAGCTAGCTGCACAGCTTTGTCAACAGTATAGTAATCGCGGCCAGGTACTGCACATCTGCCACCATTGATTCAAATAGGGGTTGGATGTGCAGTACCTGGCCGTGACCACTATTCCGCTGATGAAGCTGTGCTTTTGAAACCCCTTTAAGCACTGCGAAATCCCTATGTAGGCAGCAAATGATTATATTATGTTTTTGTATTTTTTCCGTTTATGATAGTCTATAACAGACCTCGGCAAAATGCGACCAGCGGGCCACGTCCAAACCTCTGGACTGAGACAACTGAAGGGCTGAAACAGCGGCCCACAGGCCACACCATGCCCTCCACTGCTGGACGTCCATCTGCCGCTTGCTGTCATCACTATCTACATATTCAAGATGCAGACAGCTGTGAATATATTGGTGGAGGATAGGGCCTCTGGCGCCATCTTCCACCAATCAGTCTGTGAGACAGACGCGATGATGTAATTTCATCTTGCTGAGCTGAGACTCTGTGCACAGGAGACAAGAGCAAAGTACAGCGGAATATGTGTATGGAATATGTGTATGTACATAGGAGGCTATGTGGGGCTCACACTATATATGGAGGCTATATGAGGCTCACAGTGTATATATGGAGGCTATGTGGGGCTTACCGTGTACATATGGGGGCTACGTGGGGCTCATACTATATATATGGAAGCTATGTGGAGGCTCGCACAATGTTAATGAAGACTATGTGGGGCTCACACTGTGTATAGTATACGGAGGCAATAAGGGGCTCACACTGTGTATATGGAGGCTATGTGGGGATCACACTATATATATGGTGGATATGTGGGGATCATACTGTATATATGGGGCTACTTGGGGTTCACACTGTATATATGGAGGCTATGTGGGGCTCACACTGTGTATATGGAGGCCTTGTGAGGTTCACATTGCATATATGGAGAGGCTCATACTGAATGTAGGAGGCTATGTGGGGGCTCATACTGTATATAATGAAGCAATGTGGGGTACATGCTGTATATAAGAGGCTATGTGGGGCACATGCTTGATTTCCGAGGCTATGTGGGGCTCATGCTGTGTATATGGAGGCTATATGGAGGCTCACACTGTATATCTGGAGACTATGTGGGGCTCACACTGTATATATGGAGGCTATGTAGGGCTCACACTCTATATAGTGAGGCATTGTTGGGGCTAAAACTGTATATAGGAGGCTGTGTTGTGGCCCATACTGTATTGGAGGCTATGTGGGAGGTGGGGGCTCTTAGTGTATATAGCAGGCTATACGAGTGCTCATATTGTATATAGAGAGGCTATGTGGGGCTCATACTGCATAAAGGAGGCTTTGTGAGGTCTCATAATCTATATAGGAGACTACGTGAGAGCTCATATTGTATATAGAGAGGCTATGTGGGGATTATACTGTATATAGGGGCTCTGTGTGGGTTCTTACGGTATATAGGGGTATGTGTGTAGGCCCATATGGTATGTAGGGGGATGTCAGCATACCTAATTCTGGTCAATATTAAGTGATACAATTAATATAAATAATTATAATTAATATGTCAATATTAATATGGAGCATTATTAATTTCAGCCTATTGGTTCGGCCCTCCACAGCAGTCATGGTCTCTTATGTGGCCCATCTGGAACATCAATTGCTCACCACTGGTCTATGATATCTAATATATAATTGCCTAGAATACTACTTCCTGCAATTTGTGCCAACTTCCGTGGCTTTGTCCGGAGCTAATGTCCGGAGCTAATGTCCGGAGCTAATGTCCGGAGCTAATGTCCGGAGATTAATTGCCTAGAATACTACTTCCTGCAATTTGTGCCAACTTCCGTGGCTTTGTCCGGAGCTAATGTCCGGAGCTAATGTCCGGAGCTAATGTGCGGAGATAATGTCCGGAGCTAATGTCCGGAGCTAATGTCCGGAGCTAATGTCCGGAGATAAGTGACGTCAACAGTGTCCAGTGTCTGATTGGTTGCCGCCTGCTGCGAGCGACCAATCAGAAACGTGCCGTACTGTGACACACTCCGCCCGCCATTTTGGTGTGATTTTTGAATTTTTACCTCACAGCAAGTTTCTACTGCGTGGAGGCGGGCCCAGTGACGTTGCTCTTCAAGCTCCTGCCGAATTTCGTCAAAAAAATGATAATACCATTTACCAAAACTATATATATTTAGTTGTGAAGTGGTTCAGTGACATTTTCACACCAATTTTGAACTTTTGTTTGGTGTTTTCTCCATATACTGCCTATTATTTTTGTTCTTTCTTACTATTATTTATTAATTGTATTATTCTTACATTTGAATAAATAAAGTATATATGGATTCTAGACTCCCGATTCTTTAGAATCGGGCTGCCATCTAGTCTATAATAAAAAACAGTACATCACCCAATTTTACAATTTGCTGGGAACAGAGAACAGAATCTGCTGCATATACATGTTCCATAAATGCTGCTGTATACTTGTGTCTGAATTTGTCTTTCATAGTTTATATACTTCTTTACTCAACGGATTACAGTTCTATACTTGCAATGACAGTGGTTAAAACTGTTACTTCATGGGGGTAGGAGCAGGAAACTTAAGGAATTTCAAGGTCAAAAAGGAAATAGAGAGGGGAATCAAAGGTTTAGGAAGAGGATGTGATTAATGACGGGGTACAATATGTGAGTGGCTGCCACTGCAGTGGGAGAATGGTATATAAAGAATAAGAGCTGAGGAAATACAGGATGCTGCAAGGCAAAGCTAAAGTAAATGAGATAAAGACAGTAAAAGTCACCTCATGCCATTTCTATAGACTCATCACAGTTCTTATGAGTAGTCATGAGCGAAACCAAACTAGAAAGGTCGGGGTTCGTACTGGATACCTAGCAAACCAGATGTTTTACTGTATGTATAGTTTGCTGTTTAGATTCGCCAGTCTAATAAAGCTTGTTGAAAGACTGCAGACTGTTGGCACTTCCAGAGCCATCACAGTCATGCTAAGTATTGGCATGGCTGTGATTGGCTGCCGTAGCACGCAACCCGACCTGTATAAAGGCTGGCGCAGCACGCAACCCGACCTGTATAAAGGCTGGCGCAGCACGTGACCCGGCCTGTATAAAGGATGGCGCAGCACATGACTTGGCCTGTATAAAGGCCGGATCACGAGTGTCGCCGCTATTATGCTGTCATTAGTGTAAGGATATGACGCAGCTGGAGTGAGGGACAAATTCTGACTGTATTCTACAACCCATATCTGTGGTAGTACTGTGCTAGTACTGTGCTAAAAGTGTACTTGGAGCGCCCCGCCTGGGCCGTGGGGTACTCGGCACCAGGTCCTGTCTCTTAAAGGGGATGTCACGGCGGCCGCGACCGGGTCCGTGGCCTTGGGCGTCCACAATAAAAGGGGAACGGTCTTTAAAGGGGAATTGTGAATAAGTCTGTTGTGATGCCACCTGTGGTTCTCGGTCAATATTGGAACCGACGCTGCTTTAAAGGGGTCCTCTGGGGGATGTTGTTGTTGCAGCAAAGATGGTAGCACTTCCCACAGCTGAAGCGGGGTCCTCAGGGGTCCTATAGTGTATGGCAATGATGGTGTACGCCGGGCAATGGGTAAAGGACACAAGTTGTAAAGTCTTAACCTGGTTTACTGTAGTTGGCAGGCCACAGTCCAGGGTACCAGGCATGGATGGTGATGTGGCCCGGCCGGCTCAGAGGCAATGGTTGAATCCCTTTTCCGTGAGCCTTTCCAACTAGCGCCGTTCTATGTGAGGTCCCTGCTGCCTGAAGCTTACTGGCAAAGTCCTCTTTTCCTTTGTCCTGGGACAGGTACCTGCATGACGGGCAGCTTGAGCCTTTTTAAAGGGACTCTATCATGCCCCGGGCTCCTCAGGTGCTGCTGCATCTCAGGTGTGGTGCGGGTCGTTCACTTAAAGTTCTGAGCCCACGTGGCTGCTGGGCCTCTCTGTCTGCTCTCTCAGACTTCCTTCTCCTTCTGTGTCTCTCCTAGACTGGCTCACTCCTCCTCCAGACCAGGACATATATCCATATTTGAGGGAAGCTCCCCTGAATCTGGGTTCTGAGCTCCCCCTCCTGGTCTGGATTTGGAATATGTTGCATGTGAGTGCCTTACCTGATAAAGGGAATTCCTTTGCCTCTGAGCATGATATCGCCCTCCCCGTAAGGAAGGTAACATCACTGCAACAACCGGTTACCTGGGGTGTTGCATACTTTCCACCCCCTTGCCTGTGGGATTACAATCCTTTAAGCCACTGTGTGTACTCTGCACCCATATCTGTGGGAGTAATGTCCTTAAAGCCGCTGTGTGTATTCTGCATCCCCCCTGGATGTGGGAGTACTGTCCTTTAAGCCACTATGTGAACTCTGCACCCCTGGCCTGTGGGAGTACTGTCCTTTAAGGCGCTGTGTGTAGTCTGCACCCCCCAGGTGTGAGAGTACTGTCCTTTAAGCCACTATGTGTACTCTGCACCCTTCTGCCTGTGGGAGTACTGTCCTTTAAGCAGCTTTGTGTACTCTGCACTCACCGCCTCTGGGAGTATTCTCCTTTAAGCTGCTGTGTGTACTCTGCACCCCCACCTGTGGGAGTACTGTCCTTTAAGCCGCTATATGTACTCTGCCCAATTTCATTTCTAGTCCTCAAAAAGAATTTGATGTGTGTTTTTTATTAGTCCGGGAAATAAATAATTGGCATCAGCTGTCTAGTTGCAATTTGTAAGCCAAATAAATAATTTTCAGGACCGCTGTGTTTTTCTAGTACTGCTGCAAATAAATAAATCTACTCTTCTGCCATCCCTTTGCAAGTAGTGTTTAGAAAATTAACTCAACAAAAATGTGGAGAGCATCAAATAAGGGACATGGACGTGGCCATGGTCATGCTTGTGCAGCTTCTTATGCCGGTGGTGGTGTAGCTGAGGCAGGGAGAGGACGTGGTTGTTCTGCACCTGCTACGTGCCCATATACAACACATTCCTTTGGTTAATGCAGGTTACAGGACGTTATTTGTCCTTTCATAGGCCTGAATACCACTGCACAAATGGTGAGGCCACAAGAGGTTGAAAAGGTGTTAGATTGGATGGTTGACAGTTGCTCCAGTTCCTTTGCATTATCTTCCACCCGGTCCAGTACTAAAAGTCCACAGTTCCCCTGACGAAGCTGTGCTTACAGCGATACGCGTGGGGCTCTTACCTTACACCTTGGCATGTCTCCTATCTTCTCTAAGCATCTCTACCCATGGTATATGATTCCTGAGCACCGGTGCTTTGCCTTTGGCAATTTTCTTTACATTTACAAATTCTTTTCCCACGCTTTGCTTTAAGCTTGTGAATCTCTTGCTTTTTACCTTGCAGTATGTTCCACAGATCACTGTGGGCAGGCTTGGTTCACACTTGGTTGGGATTTTGGGCGTATAGCCCAAGTCAATATCATGAGAGGACTATTGGTACCATTATCGTTGGGGTATTGAGCATGCTAAGATAATACTGCAGTTTACTATATCCATTATATGGGGTTATATTAACATATACATATGACTACAGATTAATGTGTGTTATTATTTTGTTTTTTTTTCTTATATTTATAATATTAAGCCTGTACATTATTCTGTCATTGGGGTTATTGTAACTATGGATAGGAGACACTGTATATTGGTACATTATTGTTATTGACCAAGCACTTTGTATGTTAATTATGATGTTCCATATACATTATATATATATAGGGGTGATGGTCATTTGGTCCTGTATTCAGGCCTTGTTTTAAGTGGTTTTATTATGTGTTTGTCTTTTTGAGGTGCAATTAAAGTTTGATATTTTTTGTAAATTCTATGGGTGTGCATACCATTATTGGTCTTTTCTCTCTTGTGGTTCTATTATTTATTACAGACTAGGTCTTTGCACCCTGTTTTCATGACCTATACAGGGGTGCGCCCCTTATATATATAGTTACTGAAAGTCCACAGTTGACACCTGAGGACCATGGTCATCTGGCTTCATCCTCTCCCCTTGCAAATTAGCCAAGAAGTCTGAGCCCCAAGTCATGCAGCAGTATCTTCTGCTTTATGATGACTCCACTGGCTGGGGTTCCGTGGGCTGCTCCAGAAGTGGACGAGACTGAGTGCACTAATGCCCTACTACTTGTTAGGTTGGATGATGAGTATGTGGGAGGGCTAGTGCACATGGCCAGTGGATCCCCGCAGCATATGTCAGATGATGACCAAACTCAGTTGCCAACTGCAGTGTCTTTATGCATTGTGCAGCCTGGCAAGGAGGGCAGGGTTGAGGAGTCAATGGTAGATGATGCAGGGGATGATGAGGTCCTAGACCCCACATGGAGCAAAGACCATCCTAGTGATGTGCGCAGTTCAGAATAAGAGGAGGTGGCCACAATGCCACAAGAGCACAGCAAAAGAAGGAGCAGGGTGCAAAGGCACAGTGGGCAGCCCTTAGTCAGTACATCAGCTGCTACTGCCCACCAAGCCTCTGATATAAGTAAACCAAAGACAGCTCAAAAGAGCTCCCTCATGTGACATTTCTTCAGGGACTTTGCTGCCGACAAATGACAGGTGGTTTGCATTGAAGCGAGGTATAAATGGTCTGAACCTGTGCACCACCTGTATGAGGAGACAGCTGAATTCCAAGCATGAGGTGCAGTAGAGTATACACCTTAAAAAAGCATGACAGATCTGAGCCTCCTCCTGCTCCCTTTTCTTCTGTAGTCTCAGCCTCGTCCGCCTGCTCACAATCAACAGGGCCACCTACATCCCTGAAAAGAGAGGATGTGACAGTGTAAGCAGGTTGCGGGATGCAGTGATAGACAGGAGGCAGAGCAAGGGTTAACAAACTTAACAATTTACTTAAACACGGTATTAACTCCTCGCAGGGAGATAAATGGTTAAAGAATAGGTAGGAGAAATAACAAGATGGAAATATTAGTAGTCCAGTTATTAAACTTATCGTGTTCTTAATGCTCCTCCACCGCAGATAATCCCACAGGGGTTGTAGCACCGGCAATGGCCGGGAAAAGGTCCACAGTGGGGGTCCTTTGAACAATGATCCATCTTCTGGCAGCAGCGGTCGGTCTCCGGTCACTTCCGCTGAGCCCCTAGTCCATCAACGTGTGTGGCCATAGCAAGCCAGGCCGCAGCACTCTCAGGATGGAATGTGGGTTGTCATCCAGCAAATGGCAGGGTAGGCCACAAACGTATGTCTGATACTCAGCAGTCTCTCCTCCGCACATGGGCAGTACCCAAAGTCTGTGAGTGCGCGACACCTCTCTCTTTCCCGGCTTGTTGGTCACGACGAGAGCCGTGAGCCGCAGCCTATCCCAGCACCGGTGCTCAGCAGGTGGAGAATACTGCTCATCCGGCTGCGTGCTGTCCATTTGCGCCAAACTGCCTGCCGCTGCACGCGCTTTTTCTTTTGTAGCGCCCCTCCTACCTGGGTCATGAGGATGGTCCGGTCCCTCATTCCTTCCCCCCAGGCAACATGGGAGGCAGCCTCAAGAGTTCCGGACCTGGCTTTGTACAGGTACCCGCAACCCGGTCTTCCTTCTTACAACAGTATCACCACCAGTGTAACCGAGTATCTCCACACCATCCCATGGAAGTGTTCAGCTTTCCATCCCCCAAATCTTTGAGAGAAAGAGGAGATACCAACCTAGCCACCCAGAAGCCATGGTCCTGAAAGACAGTATGTCTAAATAACTGGCCTTTGAAATGCTGACATTACGGTTGGTGAAGACGGACAGTTTTTCCCAGCCACCCCTTCTTTTCCAGGTTTTCCATCCATACTATGGAGCATCTTATGGGGCCATCAACCATAATGGAGCAGCATATGAGGCATATACTATGGAGCATCTTATGGGGCCATCAACCTTTATGGAGCAGCGTATGGGGCATATGGATGGGAGCAGCAAATTACAGAACGGTGGCGCAAGATGGGGCAGCACATGACAGAACAGGGACGCAGGATGGGAGCAGCACATGACAGAATAGGGCAGCACATGACAGAACGGGGGTGCAGGATGGGGGCAGCACATGACAGAACGGGGGTGCAGGATGGAAGCAGCACATGACAGAACAGGGACGCAGGATGGGAGCTGCACATGACAGGATGGGGCGCTGGATGGAAGCAGCAAATGACAGAATGGAGGCGCAGGATGGGTGCAGCACATGTCAGAATGGGGGCGCAGGATGGGAGCAGCACATGTCAGAATGGGGGCGCAGGATGGGAGCAGCACATGACAGAACGGGGGTGCAGGATGGAAGCAGCACATGACAGAACAGGGACGCAGGATGGGAGCTGCACATGACAGGATGGGGCGCTGGATGGAAGCAGCAAATGACAGAATGGAGGCGCAGGATGGGTGCAGCACATGACAGGATGGGGCGCAGGATGGAGCAGCACATGACAGGATGGGGACGCAGGATGGAGCAGCACATGACAGGATGGGGACGCAGGATGGAGCAGCACATACCAGGATGGAGACCATATACCAATATAAATGCTCGCCACCCAGGCGACACATACAGTTGTGGCCAAAAATATTGACACCCCTGCAATTCTGTCAGATAATACTCAGTTTCTTCCTGAAAATGATTGCAAACACAAATTCTTTTGTTATTATTATCTTCATTTGATTTGTCTTAAATGAAAAAACACAAAAATAATTGTCCTAAAGCCAAATTGGATGTAATTCCACACCAAACATAAAAAAGGGGGTGGACAAAAGTATTGGCACTATTCGAAAAATCATGTGATGCTTCTCTAATTTGTGTAATTAACAGCACCTGTAACTTACCTGTGGCACCTAACTAAATCACACTTGCAGCCAGTTGATATGGATTAAAGTTGACTCAACCTCTGTCCTGTGTCCTTGTGTGTACCACATTGAGCATGGAAAAAAGAAAGAAGACCAAAGAACTGTCTGAGGACTTGAGAAACCAAATTGTGAGGAAGCATGAGCAATCTCAAGGCTACAAGTCCATCTCCAAAGACCTGAATGTTCCTGTGTCTACCGTGCGCAGTGTCATCAAGAAGTTTAAAGCCCATGGCACTGTGGCTAACCTCCCTAGATGTGAACGAAAAAGAAAAACTGACAAGAGATTTCAACGCAAGATTGTGCGGCTGTTGGATAAAGAACCTCGACTAACATCCAAACAAGTTCAAGCTGCCCTGCAGTCCGAGGGTACAACAGTTTCAACCCGTACTATCCGTCAGTGTCTGAATGAAAAGGTACTGTATGGTAGGAGACCCAGGAAGACCCCACTTCTTACCCCGAGACATAAAAAAGCCAGGCTGGAGTTTGCCAAAACTTACCTGAAAAAGCCTAAAACGTTTTGGAAGAATGTTCTCTGGTCAGATGAGACAAAAGTAGAGCTTTTTGGGCAAAAGAATCAACATTATTATTATTATTATTATTATTATACATTTTTATAGCTCCATTTATTCCATGGCGCTTTACATGTGAATACGGGGCAAATATAGACAAATACATTAAACATGAGCAAAAAACAAGGCACACGGATACATAAGGAGGGATGACCCTGCCCGCGAGGGCTCACAGTCTTCAGGGGATGGGTGATGAAACACTAGGAGAGGGTAGGGCAGGTTGTGCGGCAGTTCAGTAAGTTCAGGATCACTGCAGGCTGTAGGCTTGTCGGAAAAGGTGAGTCTTCAGGTTCTTTTTGAAGGTTTCTATGGTAGGCGAGAGTCTGATGTGTTGGGGTAGAGAGTTCCAGAGTATGGGGGAAGCACGGGAGAAGTCATGGATGCGGTTGTGGGAAGAAGAGATGAGAGGGGAGTAGAGGAGGAGGTCTTGAGAGGATCGGAGGTTGCGTGTAGGTACCGGGAGACCATGTCACAGATGTATGGAGGAGACAGGTTGTGGATGGCTTTGTATGTCATTGTGAGGGTTTTGATCTGGAGTCTCTCGTCGATAGGAAGCCAGTGAAGGGCTTGACATAGGGGAGAGGCTGTGGAATAGCAGGGAAACAGGTAGATTAGTCGGGCAGCAGAGTGTAGGATGGATTGGAGTGGTGCCAGAGTGCTAGAGGGGAGTCCTGTGAGTAGGAGGTTGCAGTAGTCGAGGCGGGAGATGATAAGGGCATGCATTAGCGTTTTTTGCGGTGTCGCGGTAAAGGAAAGCATGGATCCGGGAAATATTTTTGAGTTTGAGACGGCAGGAGGAGGCAAGGGCTTGGATATGTGGCTTGAAAGAGAGGGCAGAGTCGAGGATCACCCCGAGGCACCGGGCGTGTGGGACAGGGGAAAGTGAGCAGCCATTAACATTGATGGATAGGTCTGGTGGAGGGGTAGAGTGAGATAGGGAAAGATGATGAATTCTGTTTTGTCCATATTCAGTTGTAGAAAGAGAGCAGAAAAGAAGGCTGAAATAGCAGACAGACAGTGCGGGATTTTGGTAAGTAAGGAGGTGAGGTCAGGTCCGGATAGGTAGATCTGCATGTCATCAGCGTAGAGATGGTACTGCATACCGTGGGATTCTATGAGCTGTCCCAGGCCGAAAGTGTAGATGGAGAAGAGTAGGGGTCCTAGAACAGAGCCTTGAGGAACACCGACTGACAAGGGGCGAAGTGAGGAGGTGGTGTGGGGGAGGGAGACACCGAATGTTCGGTCTGTCAGATATGACGAGATCCAGGAAAGGGCCAAGTCTGTGATGCCAAGAGATGAGAGGATTTGTAGCAGAAGGGAGTGGTCCACAGTGTCGAAGGCAGAAGACAGGTTCAGGAGAAGGAGGACAAAGTAGTATCGCTTGCTCTTGGCAGTTAGTAGGTCATTGGTGACTTTAGTTAGGGCAGTTTCAGTTGAGTGATGGGAACGGAAGCCAGATTGTAACCGATCAAAGAGGGAGCAGGAGGAGAGGTGGGAGGACAGTTCAAGATGGACGTGTTGCTCCTGCAATTTGGAGGCATAAGGGAGAAGAGATATCGGGCGATAGCTAGACACAGAGGATGGGTCGAAGGAGGGCTTTTTGAGGATGGGTGTGATCTTGGCATGCTTGAAGGATGAGGGGAAGACACCCGTTATGACTGAGAGGTTGAAGAGGTACATTAGGGTTGGGATGAAGACTGTGGAAAGGTTAGGGATGAGGTGAGACGGGAGCGGGTCGAGCGTGCAGGTGGTGAGGTGTGATCTTGACAGGAGGGTGGAGAGCTGATCTTCTGTCATGGTGGAGAAGCTGGTTTTGGAGGAGCAGGGTTGAGCAGCTAAGAGGGGCAGTGGGCACTGTGGGCCAAAGCTTTCTCTGATCGTATCAATCTTCTGTTTAAAGAAAGAGGCAAAGTCTTCAGCACTAGAAAATGGTTTGAGAGAAAGCACTGAAGACTTCTAAGGTGGCCAGCAATGAGTCCAGACCTGAATCCCATAGAACACCTGTGGAGAGATCTAAAAATGGCAGTTTGGAGAAGGCACCCTTCAAATATCAGGGACCTGGAGCAGTTTGCTAAAGAAGAATGGTCTAAAATTTCAGCAGAGCATTGTAAGAAACTCATTGATGGTTACCGGAAGCGGTTGGTCGCAGTTATTTTGGCTAAAGGTTGTGCAACCAAGTATTAGGCTGAGAGTGCCAATACTTTAGTCTGGCCCATTTTTGGAGTTTTGTGTGAAATGATCAATGTTTTGCTTTTTGATTCATTCTCTTTTGTGTTTTTTTCATTTAAGACAAATTAAATGAAGATAATAATACCAAAGAATTTGTGATTGCAACCATTTTCAGGAAGAAACTGAGTATTATCTTACAGAATTGCAGGGGTGTCAATACTTTTGGCCACAACTGTATATATACAGTGGGGCAAAAAAGTATTTAGTCAGTCAGCAATAGTGCAAGTTCCACCACTTAAAAAGATGAGTGGCGTCTGTAATTTACATCATAGGTAGACCTCAACTATGGGAGACAAACTGAGAAAAAAAAATCCAGAAAATCACATTGTCTGTTTTTTTAACATTTTATTTGCATATTATGGTGGAAAATAAGTATTTGGTCAGAAACAAAATTTCATCTCAATACTTTGTAATATATCCTTTTTTGGCAATGACAGAGGTCAAACGTTTTCTGTAAGTCTTCACAAGGTTGCCACACACTGTTGTTGGTATGTTGGCCCATTCCTCCATGCAGATCTCCTCTAGAGCAGTGATGTTTTTGGCTTTTCGCTTGGCAACACGGACTTTCAACTCCCTCCAAAGGTTTTCTATAGGGTTGAGATCTGGAGACTGGCTAGGCCACTCCAGGACCTTGAAATGCTTCTTACGAAGCCACTCCTTCGTTGCCCTGGCGGTGTGCTTTGGATCATTGTCATGTTGAAAGACCCAGCCACGTTTCATCTTCAATGCCTTTGCTAATGGAAGGGAGGTTTGCACTCAAAATCTCACGATACATGGCCCCATTCATTCTTTCATGTACCCGGATCAGTCGTCCTGGCCCCTTTGCAGAGAAACAGCCCCAAAGCATGATGTTTCCACCACCATGCTTTACAGTAGGTATGGTGTTTGATGGATGCAACTCAGTATTCTTTTTCCTCCAAACATGACAAGTTGTGTTTCTACCAAACAGTTCCAGTTTGGTTTCATCAGACCATAGGACATTCTCCCAAAACTCATCTGGATCATCCAAATGCTCTCTAGCAAACTTCAGACGGGCCCGGACATGTACTGGCTTAAGCAGTGGGACACGTCTGGCACTGCAGGATCTGAGTCCATGGTGGCGTAGTGTGTTACTTATGGTAGGCCTTGTTACATTGGTCCCAGCTCTCTGCAGTTCATTCACTAGGTCCCCCCGCGTGGTTCTGGGATTTTTGCTCACCGTTCTTGTGATCATTCTGATCCCACGGGGTGGGATTTTGCGTGGAGCCCCAGATCGAGGGAGATTATCAGTGGTCTTGTATGTCTTCCATTTTCTAATTATTGCTCCCACTGTTGATTTCTTCACTCCAAGCTGGTTGGCTATTGCAGATTCAGTCTTCCCAGCCTGGTGCAGGGCTACAATTTTGTTTCTGGTGTCCTTTGACAGCTCTTTGGTCTTCACCATAGTGGAGTTTGGAGTCAGACTGTTTGAGGGTGTGCACAGGTGTCTTTTTATACTGATAACAAGTTTAAACAGGTGCCATTACCACAGGTAATGAGTGGAGGAAAGAGGAGACTCTTAAAGAAGAAGTTACAGGTCTGTGAGAGCCAGAAATCTTGATTGTTTGTTTCTGACCAAATACTTATTTTCCACCATAATATGCAAATAAAATGTTAAAAAAACAGACAATGTGATTTTCTGGATTTTTTTTTCTCAGTTTGTCTCCCATAGTTGAGGTCTACCTATGATGTAAATTACAGACGCCTCTCATATTTTTAAGTGGTGGAACTTGCACTATTGCTGACTGACTAAATACTTTTTTGCCCCACTGTATATATATATATATATATATATATATATATATATATATATATATATATATATGTATGTATATATATATATATATATATATATACATATTTATATTTAATACAGAGCTAGATTCAATTACCAGTTTTTGGTATCTCTTTATCAAACCTGACAGGATATGAGACATGGTTTACATACAGTAAACCATTTCATATCCCTTATTTTTTTACATATTCCTCACTAATAATGTAAGAAGCGTCTGTGTGCAAAATGTGGGAGCTCTAGGTGTTAAAATAAAAGGTTAAATCATGGAAAAAACTGGCGTTGGCTCCCACGCAATTTTTTCCGCCAAAGTGGGAAAGCCAGTGACTGAGGGCAATATTAATAGCCTAGAGAGGGACTATGATTATTGGCCCCTTGGCTAAAAACATCTGCCCCCAGCCAGCCCAGAAAAGGCACATCTGTAAGATGCGCCTATTCCGGCACTTAGCCTCTCTCTTCCCACTACCGAGTAGCGGTGGGATATGGGGTAATAAGGGGTTAATGTCACCTGGCTAAGGTGACATTAAGTCTGGTTAATAATGGAGAGATGTCAATAAGACACCTATCCATTATTAATCCAATAGTAATAAAGGGTTAAAAAAAAACACACACACATTATGGATAAAGTATTTTAATGAAATAAATACATTAAATAATTTTACAACCAGGAGCCTGCTAATGCAGCTGCCCTGGCTGTAAAAACTGGGGAATGAATGGAATGCAGGGGAATGTAGCTTCGTAGACTGGTGGTGATGCACCCCCTGGTGGCATAAACTCATATGAACTCTAGCGTGGGAATTTTTCTGAATATTTTCCCACGCTAGAGTTCATATGAGTTTATGCCACAAGGGGGCGCATCACCGCAAGTCTACGAAGCTATGTTCCCCCTACAGTCCATTCATTCCCCAGTTTTTACAGCCAGGGCAGCTGCATTAGCAGGCTCCTGGTTGTAAAATTATTTAACCCCTTCAGATGGATTTACATCATGGGACATGACTATACGGCGGACAGGTATGGGATATTATTGTTTTTTTATTTTTCCTTTTTTTTTGGAAGATCGAGGGTCGTCAGTTGGATTGAGAGTACAATAAAGATATTAAAGCCCCATGTGTATTTATTTCATTAAAATACTTTATTCATAATGTGTGTGTGTTGGATTAATAATGGATAGGTGTCTTATTAACCAGGCTTAATGTCACCTTATATTAACAAGGTGATATTAACCCCTTATTACCCCATATCCCACGGCTACAGGGGAGTGGGAAGAGAGAGGCTAAGTGCCAGAATAGGCATATCTTACAGATGTGCCTTTTCTGGGGTGGTTGGGGCAGATGTTTTTAGCCAGGGGGGAGGACAATATCCATGGTCCCTCTCTAGGCTATTAATATCTGCCCTCAGTCACTGGCTTTCCCACTCTGGCAGACAAAATTGTGTGGGAGCCCACACCAGTTTTTTCCGTGATTTAACCCTTTATTTTAACACCTAGAGCTCCTAAATTTTGAACACAGACACTTCTAACATTAGTAGTGAGGAATATGTAAAAAAATAAGAGATATGAAACGGTTTACTGTATGTAAACCATGTCTCATATCCTGTCGGGTTTAATAAGGAGATAGCAAAAGCAGGCAATTGAATTACCTGCTTTTCTGCTATCTAGCTCTGTATTAAATATAATATATATATACAGTTATATGAAAAAGTTTGGTCACCCCTATTAATCTTAAGCTTAATGTTTTTTAACAATTTTTTTTTTTTTTGCAACAGCTATTTCAGTTTCATATATCTAATAACTGTTGGACACAGTAATGATAAGGGTGCCCATACTTATGCACCTGTCAAATTTTGTTTGAATGCAGATTGCACATTTTCTGTTAGTACAATAATCCTCATTTCAAGGCAGAAACATTACTGTGTCCAACAGTTATTAGATATATGAAGACAATGATCCAAAACACCGCTCCAAATCTACTCAGGCATTCATGCAGAGGAACAATTACACTGTTCTGGAATGGCCATCCCAGTCCCCAGACCTGAATATCATTGAACATCTGTGGGATCATTTGAAGAGGGCTGTCCATGCTCGGCGACCATCAAACTTAACTGAACTGGAATTGTTTTGTAAAGAGAAATGGTCAAAAATACCTTCATCCAGGATCCAGGAACTCATTAAAAGCTACAGGAAGCGACTAGAGGCTGTTATTTTTGCAAAAGGAGGATCTACTAAATATTAATGTCACTTTTCTGGTGGGGTGCCCAAACTTATGCACCTGTCAAATTTTGTTTGAATACAGATTGCACATTTTCTGTTAGTACAATAAACCTTATTTCAAGGCAGAAACATTACTGTGTCCAACAGTTATTAGATATATGAAACTGAAATAGCTGTTGCAAAAAAAACTATTTTTATAAATCATTAAGCTTAAGATTAATAGGGGTGCCCAAACTTTTTCATATAACTGTATATATATGTGTGTCTCATATATATATATATATATATATATATATATATATATATATATATATATATATGTATATATATATATATATATATACACTGTGTATATATATATATATATATATATATATATAGACTGTATATATGTTTTCACGAATATTTGAGCCCATGGATCCATTCTATGTCCATTTTGAAAGCAGGCGAGAAAATCTCGCCTTACGAATGCCATACGGAGGTTTCCATGGTCAAAATACGCAGCCACACCTTGCCTACGGATGACATACGAATCACTGCTCAGGGAACACTTCTGCGTATTTGGTCTGTAAAAAACAGACCGTATTTTTATACGTTGTGTGTGACTCCAGCCTTATAGTAGTCTGCTTTGATACATGTTGAGGCACCCAACTGCATTATATAGGCTGTGCATCCTTTGCTTGCCTTTGATACTTTAGATTTTTTCCACCTTGTAGTGGTTCTCTTGGATAGCACGTCCCATGGTTCGGTGGTATCTACAGTATATATATAAACTCTTTTCTTGACCATTTGTCATAAGATGTATTGGGAGGTACGAGAGGCCTTTTGGACTAATGACTCAGCAAATGTTTTTTAATTTTCCAATACAGAAGTATCAGATGCAGATTTTTCTCAACTATAAGTTGAGCTGATTACTACCCATGAATTGGGCATAAGCCTTTGATGGAATATTTAGAGCCTAGAATAATACAACCCCTGGCAAAAATTATGGAATCACCGGCCTTGGAGGATGTTCATTCAGTTGTTTAATTTTGTAGAAAAAAAGCAGATCACAGACATAGCACAAAACTCAGAATTGAGTAATTCCATCATTTTTCCCCTATGCTTGGTTAAAAAAAGTAACCATTACTGACTACCACATTTTTTGTTCTTGATTTCTTTTAGTATTTCTTAAAGCCAGAAAGTTGCCATTTGAAATGACTTTAGTTTTGTGCCATGTCTGTGATCTGCTTTTTTTCTACAAAATTAAACAACTGAATGAACATCAACCAAGGCCGGTGATTCCATAATTTTCGCGCCAGGGGTTGTATCTTAAGGCTTCCATTATACTGAGGGGGTTAAGAAATCAGAATTCTCAAAAATATGGGAACAGGGATTGTTACGATGTTCAGAGATCATCATTAATATGCTGCTAGAACATGATAGAGGGCTATTAGTTGACAGTAAGTACAACATCAGATCCTTGGAATCCAAATTGGCTAAACTTGACAAGACTAAAGTGGTAATACCTTCTCAGGAAAGATTAAAGGGTATTTTGGATAAATTTGAGACAGAGATCGTTGCGGGTCAGAAGAGGAATCTTCAGAGGTAGCGGACAGACTGCAGTAACAACATGGCATATAAGTGGAAACACAGGGGGAACACCCAACAAACTATAGTTCCTGCCTCTTTCAGAGGTGATTACATCCAACAATGCCTCAACCAGAGACATCAGTTCTAGTGATTTTTTTGTCATCAAGTGGCAGCAAAATAGACACAGGACCAGGAGAGGACGCAAAAAATCAAAGAAGAAGAGGGACAAGATACAGGAGTCCACCTGTAAACAACTTCAACATCTCCTTCCAGGATTTAATCTATGATGATAAACTGCACAAATTTGTAGCTTATGCCAACAGCAACTAATGGTTTGTTGCAATATTACAGCTTTCATCCCTTATATACTCTGAAAGGAGTTCCAACCAGCCAATTCTTACTTACAAGACAGAATTGCGCGAGAGGGGAAGACTTTTGGGACCAAACCAAACAACTGACAGACCGATTGGGGCAACAAGGCTATCCAAGGAAAATCCTATCCACCGCCTTCCAACGAGCTAAGGGTCACTCACAGGACTCCTTATTAGTACCAGAAACAGGACAATTGTCTCCGCTTCATCACAAACTTTAATAATCAGGGGAATGAGGTGAGGGGTGTTCTCGGGAAACATTGGGATATTTCAAAGATCGACTCCCACACAAAGGCCTTTGTGGGAGATCACCTGTTACTCACAGTCAAAACACCCCCAAATTTGTGTGACCAGTTGACCAGCAGTCCCTTCTCGAGACCAACCCATAAGTTGCAACGTGGTATCACATTTAAGGGCTCATTTCCTTGCTTCAAGTGTAATATCTGCCAATACATGCCACCTACAAGAGATACCTTTATAAATCCACTGGATACTCAACGATATACATTACGTTTATATAATAATTGTAAAACCAGAAATGTTGTGTATTCCATCATCTGTACATGTGACAAAGTCTGTGGTGGTCAATTGAGATGATGGGTCCAGAAGCATATTTCTACCATTCAGCTTGTAAGGACGGATGAACAAAAATGGAAAAGCTTGACGTCAGTGGCTTCACACTTCACAACACATCATCAAGGTAATCTTGGTAACATCAAAATCTTTGGCCTACAAAATCTGCACACCAATATTAGGGGGGGTAGTGATGAGCGAGTGTGCTCGTTACTCGAGATTTCCGAGCATACTCTTTTGTTCTCTGAGTATTTTGGGCGTGCTTGTAGATTATGTTTGTGTCACCGCCGCTGCATGATTTGTGGCTGCTAGACAACCTGAACACATGCAGGGATTGCCTGTTTGTTAGGGAATCCCCACATGTATTCTAGCAGCAGCAATTCATGCTGCTGCAGCGACACAAACATAATCTACAAGCACGTCCACAATACTCGGAGAACACCCGAGCATGCTCGGAAATCTTGAGTAAAGAGCACCCTCGCTCATCACTAGAGGTGGGTGAGATAACTTTTTAAACATATATATATATATATATACTTATTCCTAGATACTGTTGAAGTTCTCCCCTTAGAAGGCACAATCCGGTTTTAATCTTGTACCACAACAATACAAGAACATACCTGGAAACGGAATATAAAGATAAATTGAAAGCATCATACTTACCTGAAGGCTGGACCTGATTCTTCCATCCAGCACGTGACTTTAAAACTCGGATATAATGGACTTGCCCTCCAAGAAACTAATATCTGTACAAAAGCTCCAAGTACTGAATCATATAATTTGAATTACTGAATTAATGTTACCTAACAGCTAATATTTATCCTGCAATGTTTAGAGAGCCTTGCAGCAATCCGGTTAAACAGTGAGCTATTTAGGGCGGTTTAGAAATATAAATGTAAGTAGACACAGAGCTTATCTAGACACACATATAGGATATTGGTTCCAATTTTATCCGTCTTGATTTGGTTCTTTTTTTGGTACCACAGGACGGATAAGCTGGGTTTATATCGATCTGTTCAGTGGCAGTCTCTTGTATCTTGGTACTCTTTCTTTTGCTGTTCATTATACAATGGAAATAAGTATTTGATCCCTTGCTGATTTTGTAAGTTTGCCCACTGACAAAGACATGAACAGTCTATAATTTTAAGGGTAGGTGTAACGCCGCTGAGTTTATACCTTCTTTTTTAGGCGTTACTCTGCATGTCTCTGCTTTAACCCTTGCTCCTCTTCCCCTAATGTGCAGGGATACTGTTGTCTGTTACCTGTATGGACGCTGCTCAGTTCCCTGCCGCCGCTGCGTAGTTGTACATGTGCTGTGATGTCTTTGCTCTGCTGCATGGCCACTGTGTGGTCCCTGGCTGCCGCTGTGGAAGCTAGCCACGGCTTGCGAGGTTCTCTGCAGCTGGTGCATGACTTTCCACGTGTGTTCAGGCTAGCAGTCGGTGCCAGGTGCCCTAAGCCACAGTTCCTGTGCTATCTGTACGAGCTGATACCTGTCTACCGCCTGTTCTGGGGGCAGAGTACCCAGATCTTGCCTTCTCTGGGGGCAGAATACCCAGATTCGTTTGTATCTTGTTTTTGATACTTGTCTACCGCCTGTTCTGGGGACAGAGTACCCAGATCCCTCCTTCTCTGGGGGCAGAATACCTAGATCCGTTTGTGTTTTCTGTTTTCTGCCTGTTCTGGGGGCAGAGTACCCAGATCCGCCTTTCCTGGAGGCTGCATATCCAGTACCTGATCCTGTCTGAACTGTGTCCTTTGTATTATGTTCCTGAAGCCCTTTTGTGTCTGTCACCCCGTACCCAGTGACTGTACTCCTGGGGGTCATCTTTTAAAGATGGAGTCAGGAGTTCCTACTGAGCTCTTACTATTCTGTGCTCAGCCTGCTGTGCGTAGCTAACCCCGTCTGGTCCAGGTCCAGTACGGCGGTGCTTGCACCATCACGCTTGAGTTCCTTCCTGTCCTGCTTTTGTCCTGATGTCATGCTTGTGTCCTGAAGTCCTGCCTGTGTCCTGATGTCCTGCCTGTGTCCTGATGTCTAGCCTGTGTCCTGATGTCTAGCCTGTGTCCTGATGTCTAGCCTGTGATCCGATGTTCCACCGGTTCCCGGGGTTCACCCAGTGACGACATCCTTCTGGGATCAGTGTCTGATGTTCTCCTGCTGAGCCTGTGCTACGCCTTAAAGAAGAAAAGAGAGCAGCATCCATCTCAGGTGAAAACGATATCCAAAAAGGTGCTTTATTCTGCCATACAGAGTTACTGGTAACTCTGTATGGCAGAATAAAGCACCTTTTTGGATATCGTTTTCACCTGAGATGGATGCTGCTCTCTTTTCTTCTTTGAGTTTTCCTGGTCTGATTGGATCCTTGGACTTTTGAGCGTGCATCCTTCAAGCCGAGTGCTGATGGTTGGATTTACTTACCTGTGCTACGCCTTAGGCCTGAGAGAGACGCTGTCCTAGTAAGTCTGTGCCAGATGTCACTGGACTGCATCAACTCGTGATGACTCCTGCCATCGTCTGACGTCTGAGACGTGTACCCTTCCTAGACGTGTGGAATCGGGATCCTGACATCAATATATTTTGTTATGTACTGTGCTTTCATTTAAGTAAACTTTGTTTCTTCATACCTGAAGTTGTGCGGTGTAGTCTAGTTCTGCATATTGACATCTTGTTCACATGCTCAGCTGCCACAGACCCTGCTCGCTGCCCTTCCCTAGACTGGGTAGGTCCAGGTTGCTCTATGTGGTCCAGTGGGTCCACATTGCGTTCCTTTTTGGGACGCTCGCCCACGTCGTCATGGTCAGGCGACGTGGAGGCATCGGCTCGGCCCCGTCTGCGGTCGTAGCCGTAACAGAATGCTCTGGCCATGGACTCCGCTGAGCATGTGTGGACTGCAGAACTTTCCCGAGCCCCGTTTGGTCAGCGGATTAGACTGCTCGGATACCACGAGGTAGTGGACTATATTGCTCTATCCAGTGCTTGGTCAGCGGTCTGGATTGTTTGAGCTATAAACTCTGCTGCTATATTGTGAATTGTGGGACTTACCGCTTAACCCAAAAGAATTTTCTCTGAAATTTTTTTTTGAGCCTTCAGCAGAGGGGGCATGAGGAGGGGATACTGTAACGCTGCTGAGTTTATACCTTCTTTATTCAGTGTTACTCTGCATGTCCCTGCTTTAACCCTTGCTCCTCTCCCCCTAATGTGCAGGGATACTGTTGTCTGTTACCTGTATGGACGCTGCTCAGTTCCCTGCCACCGCTGCGCAGCTGTACATGTGCTGTGATGTCTTTGCTCTGCTGCATGGCCACTCACATGTGCGGTCCCTGGCTGCCGCTGTGGAAGCTAGCCACGGCTTGCGAGGTACTCTGCAGCTGGTGCATGACTTTCCACGTGTGTCCAGGCTAGCAGTCGCTGCCAGGTGCCCTAAGCCACAGTTCCTGTGCTGACTGTGCTGTAATGGTTTCTGTTTGTGCTTAGGGTGCGCGTGGCTACATCTACCCTGCTTTTTATTAGGGTTTGAGTGTGCACCTGTGTTGCTTCCTCAGCCTATTGCTGAGGAGCAGCTCCGATATAAACTCCCTCTTTCCTGTTCGGCGTGGCCAGACCATTGCTTGGTGTTTCTGTGTCTTGCCCAGTGAGTTAGGTATGCAGCTCCCGTTCTGTCTGCAGTCTGTTCTGGGAGAGCTGATACCTGTCTACCGCCTGTTCTGGGGGCATAGTACCCAGATCACGCCTTCTCTGGGGGCAAAATACCCAGATCCGTTTGTATCTTGTTTTTGATACTTGTCTACCGCCTGTTCTGGGGACAGAGTACCCAGATCCCGCCTTCTCTGGGGGCAGAATAACCAGATCCGTTTGTGTTTTGTGTTTTCCGCCTGTTCTGGGGGCAGAGTACCCAGATCCGCCTTTCCTGGAGGCTGCATATCCAGTACCTGATCCTGTCTGAACTGTGTCCTTTGTGTTATGTTCCTGAAGCCCATTTGTGTCTGTCACCCCTTACCCAGTGACTGTACTCCTGGGGGTCATCTTTTAAAGATGGAGTCAGGAGTTCCTACTGAGCTCTTACTATTCTGTGTTCAGCCTGCTGTGCGTAGCTAACCCCGTCTGGTCCAGGTCCAGTACGGCGGTGCTTGCACCATCACACTTGAGTTCCTTCCTGTCCTGCTTTTGTCCTGATGTCGTGCCTGTGTCCTGATGTCCTGCCTGTGTCCTGATGTCCTGCCTGTGTCCTGATGTGTAGCCTGTGTCCTGATGTCTAGCCTGTGATCCGATGTTCCACCGGTTCCCGGGGTTCACCCAGTGACGACGTCCTTCTGGGATCAGTGTCTGATGTTCTCCTGCTGAGCCTGTGCTACGCCTTAGGCCTGAGAGAGATGCCGTCCTAGTAAGCCCGTGCCAGATGTACCTGGACTGCATCAACCCGTGATGACTCCTGCCATCGTCTGACGTCTGAGACGTGTACCCTTCCTAGACGTGTGGAATCGGGATCCTGACATCAATATGTTTTGTTATGTACTGTGCTTTCATTTAAGTAAACTTTGTTTCTTCATACCTGAAGTTGTGTGGTGTAGTCTAGTTCTGCATATTGACATCTTGTTCACATGCTCAGCTGCCACAGACCCTGCTCGCTGCCCTTCCCTAGTCTGGGTAGGTCCAGGTTACTCTATGTGGTCCAGTGGGTCAACATTGCGTTCCTTTTTGGGACGCTCGCCCACGTCGTCATGGTCAGGCATCAAAACTATGAATTAACACATGTGGAATTATATACTTAACAAAAAAGTGTGAAACAACTGAAAATATGTCTTATATTCTAGGTTCTTCAAAGTAGCCACCTTTTGCTTTGATTACTGCTTTGCACACTCTTGGCATTCTCTTGATGAGCTTCAAGAGGTAGTCACCGGAAATGGTCTTCCAACAGTCTTGAAGGAGTTCCCAGAGATGCTTAGCACATGTTGGCCCTTTTGCCTTCACTCTGCCATCCAGTTGGATCGCCCCCAGACACAGGGCCACGCGTTTCGGTACCGGGCCTCTCTGGTTCGGTTCCGAGACTGTCACGGTGGCTAGACCCGGTCCGCGACCCTGCTAAGGGGTGTCCAAAAAAAGGTGGAATAGTCTGTCAGGGGTTCGTGACGCCACCTGTGGTGTTCGGTCAGGGTGACCGACGCTGCTGCGGGGTCCGCTGGGGTGATGGAATTGCAGCTGGATGGTATACCTTCCCACAGGTGAAGTATGTCCCCAGGGCTTCCCAGTAAGGTGGATAATGATGGTGTGAGGTGCAGGCAATAACGAGGACACAAGGTTGCAGTCTCTTTACCTCTTTACTGAAGACTTCAAGATCCTCAATCCAGAGCACGTTTAACAGGGCTATCTGAGACAGGCCGGTCTGATGGGCACTTCCAGAGTTTCCCTCGCAGATGGAAATCGTTGCCCACCACTAGCGCCTGTGTGTTGTAGTTCTACCCTGTTGAGCATTCAGAATAGTCCTCACAACTGCTTTTCTCGTTTCGTCCGTTCTCTACAGCTCTCTCTCTCTCTCGTTAGTTCCAGATGTTGCTAGTTTCTCGTCCCCCAGTATGTTTTGGCTAGGACGCACCCGTATGACGGGAAGGCTTGGAGGTCTTCCGGGACACTAGAGACGTCCCTCTCCCAATGTTGCCCCCTATGTCTTCTTAGGAAATTTAAGGAAGACAGCCAACCTATAATTAACTGTCCTGCGGAGTTTGAAGTAAGGCCTGAAGTCAGTAACTCCCGCGGTGTTCCGGCCACCGGCTACGCGCCTCAGTAGGATGTTGCCTTGGTCTCACGGCACGACTCCTACTGGTACTCCTTTTTGCTAGATCTCGTTTACACTGTGCCACAATATCCTTCTTTTCTTGTCTCTTTCTTAGGATACCGCCGCAAGGAGGTGCAGGCGCGGCTCCGTTACGTTCTGCTCTGTTCGCTAGGCACCTGCCAGGTTCCCACGCCTGACAGGGACTCCCCTGTGTCTTCTCCCTGCAACACCCCCTGCCACGGGATGTTGCCTGAATCCAACCCAGTCAGCTTCTGACTAACTTTCTATCCAACCCCTAGTTTTACCAGTGTGAGGAGGGGCCCAATAAATAAAGCCTTTTGCTCCCCCTAGTGGCCGGAGTGTGAAGTGTAATGTGTGCTGGTGATACCTGGTCAGGAGAATTCCTTCAGTGCCATCAGACGTACCATCACTCCCCTTAGTGGCAGGGTGTCATACTGCAACGACCAGATCTCTGGGGCGCTGCACAAACCATCTCGATTGGGTTCAGGTCTGGTGACTATAGAGGGCAGGTCATCTGGCGTAGCACCCCATCACTCTCCTTCTTAGTCAAATAGCCCTAACACAGCCTGGAGGTGTGTTTGGGTTCATTGTCCTGTTGAAAAATAAATGATGTTGGACACTAAATGCAAACCGGATGGATGAGGCAGGGCCAGACTGGCCATCGGGCAGTCCTGGCAAATGCAAGAAGGGCCGGTGCCAGTAGTGGGCCGCTGCTTGCCGACTCACCCTTCCCCCCCAGCGCCGCCTCTGCCACATTCAACTATACCGTGTCTATGACTCCAGTACAGTTGAATGCAATGATGGAGGAGAGAGCGTCTGCTGACGATCTCTCTCCAACCATCATTCCCCGCTCTGCCTCTGACACTGCGGGTGCGCACGCACTCACTGTGTCCCAGGCAGTGCAGCAGCAGCCGCCGAGACAGGAGCAGGGAGCACCGTGGGCACGATGAGAGGTGAGGAGTGTTTTTTTTTACTGGACTGTGGGGCTATTCTAGGGGGGGGAAGAGAGATGTGGGCTCTACTGTATACTACTATGTGGGCAGTGCTATAAACTACTATGTGGGCAGTGCTGTATACTACTATGTGGGCTGTGCGGTATACTACTGTGTGGGCTGTGCTATATACTACTGTGTGGGCTGTGTTGTATACTGCTATGTGGTCAGTGCTATACACTACTATGTGGGCTCTGCTGTATACTACTATGTGGGCTGTGCGGTATACTACTGTGTGGGTTGTGCTATTTAATACTGTGTGGACTGTGCTGTATACTGCTATGTGGTCAGTGCTATACACTACTATGTGGGCTCTGCTGTATACTATTATGTGGGTTCTGCTGTATACTACTGTTTGGGCTGTGCTGTATACTACTATGTGGGTTGTGCTATATACTACTGTGTGGGCTGTGCTGTATACTATTGTGTGGGCTCTGCTGTATACTACTGTGTGGGCTGTGCTGTATACTACTATGTGGCTGTGCTATACACTACTATGTGGGCTGTGCTGTATACTACTATGTGGGCTGTGCTATACACTACTATGTGGGCTCTGCTGTATACTACTATGTGGGCAGTGCTGTATACTACTATGTGGGCAGTGCTGTATACTACTGTGTGGGCTATGCTGTATACTACTGTGTGGGCTGTGCAGTATACTACTATGTGGGCAGTGCTGTATACTACTATGTGGGCAGTGCTGTATACTACTACGTGGGCTGTGCTATATACTACTATGTGGGCTGTGCTGTATACTACTATGTGGGCAGTGCTGTATACTACTATGTGGGCAGTGCTGTATACTACTATGTGGGCAGTGCTGTATACTACTACGTGGGCTGTGCTGTATACTACTATGTGGGCTGTGCTATATGCTACTGTGTGGGCTCTGTTGTATACTACTATGTGCGCTGTGCTATACACTACTATGTGGGCTCTGCTCTATACTACTATGTGGGCTGTGCTATATACTACTATGTGGGCTCTGTTGTATACTACTATGTGGGCAGTGCTGTATACTACTATGTGGGCAGTGCTGTATACTACTATGTGGGCAGTGCTGTATGCTACTGTGTGGGCTGTGCTGTATACTACTGTGTGGGCTGTGCTGTATACTACTATGTTGGCAGTGCTGTATACTACTATGTGGCAGTGTTGTATGCTACTATGTGGGCTGTGCTATATACTACTATGTGGGCTGTGCTGTATACTACTATGTGGGCAGTGCTATATACTACTGTGTGGGCTCTGCTGTATACTACTATGTGGGATGTGCTGTATACTACTATGTGGGCTGTGCTATATACTACTGTGTGGGCTCTGCTGTATACTACTATATGGGCTGTGCTATACACTACTATGTGGGCTCTGCTGTATACTATTATGTGGGCTGTGCTATAAACTACTATGTGGGCTCTGCTGTATACTACTATGTGGGCAGTGCTGTATACTACTATGTAGGCAGTGCTGTATACTACTACGTGGGCTGTGCTGCGTGTGCTGTGGGCTGTGTTATCTGTTATGCGGGTTGTGCTATTTACTATGGGGGGTATATTATATTCTATGGGGGAGGCCGTGTTATATACTATGTGGCTGATATATACTATTGTGGGAGTATATTATATTCTATGGGGGAGGCTGTGTTATACTATGGGGGGCTTCATTATATTCTATGGGGGCTACATTATATATTATGGGGAGGTGGGCTGTATTATAGTCTATGGGGTGGCTGCATTATACTCTGGGGTGGCTGCATTATACTCTGGGGTGGCTGCACTATATTCTGTAGGGGGGTGGCTGCATTATATGTGGCTTCCCACAATCGCATACAAGATTTCTCTCGTGCATCCCCCCTACTCTGGAATGCTCTACCACAACATATCAGACTCTCGCCTACCATCGAAACCTTCAAAAAGAACCTGAAGACCCACCTCTTCCGACAAGCCTACAACCTGCAGTAACCACCGATTGACCAAACCGCTGCACGGCCAGCTCTACCCTCACCTACTGTATCCTCACCCATCCCTTGTAGATTGTGAGCCCTCGCGGGCAGGGTCCTCTCTCCTCCTGTACCAGTTGTGACTTGTATTTTTCAAGATTATTGTACTTGTTTTATTATGTATACCCCTCCTCACATGTAAAGCGCCATGGAATAAATGGCGCTATAATAATAAATAATAATAATAATAATTATACTATATGTGGGCTGCATTATACTGTATCGAGGATTATGGGGAATACATTATACTATATGAAGAACTATGGGGTGCATTATACTATGGGAAGTGAATTGTACTACATGGATGACTATGGTGGTGCATTATACTATATGGAGCACTATGAGGAGTGTATTATGCTATATGGAGGACTGAGCAGTATATTTTAATATATGGAGGATTATAGGGAGTGTATTATACTATATGGAGGACTGTGGTGCACATTATAATATATGGAGGACTATGGGGTGTTTTTTACTAAACAAGTAAAATGCTGCATATTCAGATTGTTTTTGCTGGAACAAAAATCATTGTTCTCAGCAGCGCATCGCCAGCGTAAACTGTAGATGTGCTGCTGATAACATGATACTGTATTGTGATCTGTTAGTAATCTATTAGTGATTGTTCTGTTCCATCATTATTCCTCAGCTGGTGGAAAGAGGCCGGGAAACAAGTGTTGAACAACTTCAGTATTGTTGATCAAACTCATTTAGCGGCCTGAACTCAGCGCTTTTAAATACAACGGAAATGCTTTTGTGTGATGTGCAATATGTTAGCATTTGGGGCCCCACTTTAAACTTTGCCTAGGCATAGGGCCCCACTTTGCCTAAAACCGGCCTTGCCTACAAGTGTACAAAGATCTTATACAGTCACCATGTGACAAGTGGGCCTGTGTAACTTCAAATGCCAGGGCTGAATTTTAGTCCCAGTCCGGCCCTGGGATGAGGGAAGAGTGTGTGTGGATAGGTGAGAGGAGCGTTGCGCTCTTTTTTCCCCCGCTTAACTTATGTGTGTTGATTCCATCAGAATTTCCACTTAAAAATACCTAGGCCTAATATTTGGGTGCAGCAAGGATGCTCAATTACCTAATCAAAATTGTTTGTAATAAAACTGTTGCAGTGAGGAATCAGGAAGACACATTTCCTCTTTTAAATTTTTAGGTATAAAGGTACCTTCACACATAACGATTTCGTTAACGATATCGTTGCAACGTCACGCTTTTGGTGACATAGCAACGATCCCGCTAACGATCTCGTTATGTGTGACAGCGACCAACGATCAGGCCCCTGCTGGGAGATTGTTGGTCGTTGGGGAATGATCAGGACCTTTTTTTGGTCACTGATCACCCGCTGTCATCGCTGGATCGGCGTGTGTGACGCCGATCCAGCGATGTGTTCACTTGTAACCAGGGTAAATATCGGGTTACTAAGCGCAGGGCCGCGCTTAGTAACCCGATATTTACCCTGGTTACCATTGTAAAAGTAAAAAAAAAAAACAGTACATACTCACATTCCTGTTGTGAATTCTGTGGTCAAGCTCCCTCCTGTGGTCATGAGTGGTACTTCAGCTGGTTCTGTCTATGAGCTTCCTCTGGTGGATGTGAGTGGGGCTGCGGCTTCTGAGTTTCCTTCCTCAGGTGACGAGGTTAAGTCGTTAGGTGCTGCTCTATTTAACTCCACCTAGTTCTTTGTTCCTGGCCTCCAGTCAATGTTCCAATATTGGTCTTGCTCTCTCCTGGATCGTTCTTGGGGCCTGTCTGCCCTGCATAAGCTAAGTTTTGCTTGTGTTACTTTTGTTTGCTATATTTTCTGTCCAGCTTGCTATATTGGTTTTTCTTGCTTGCTGGAAGCTCTGAGACGCAGAGGGAGCACCTCCGTACCGTTAGTCGGTGCGGAGGGTCTTTTTGCCCCCTCTGCGTGGTTGTTTGTAGGTTTTTGTGCTGACCGCAAAGCTATCTTTCCTATCCTCGGTCTATTCAGTAAGTCGGGCCTCACTTTGCTAAACTCTATTTCATCTCTGTGTTTGTATTTTCATCTTAACTCACAGTCATTATATGTGGGGGGCTGCCTTTTCCTTTGGGGAATTTCTCTGAGGCAAGGTAGGCTTATTTTTCTATCTTCAGGGCTAGCTAGTTTCTCAGGCTGTGCCGAGTTGCATAGGGAGCATTAGGAGCAATCCACGGCTACCTCTAGTGTATGATAGGATTAGGGATTGCGGTCAGCAGAGTTCCCACGTCTCAGAGCTCGTCCTATGTTAGCAACTATCAGGTCACTTTGTGTGCTCTTAACTACTAGGTCCATTGTGGTTCTGAATCACCTGTTCATAACACATTCCGATGTCTGTCACGTCCTCCGCCGTCAGCTTCCCGCACTGACTGTCAGCGCCGGCCGTAAAGCAGAGCACAGCGGTCAGAGGAGGCACCCCAATCACCCTTGTTTCCCCCCATGTCACAAAATTCCAAATGCCCAACTGATTGTGGGGATCCACAGATGGGCCATTCTGCAGAGCTGTTCACACATTCTATTCCATGGGCATCAGGGTTGGTGTCAGCACCCGGCACACCCGGGCAAGTGCGGGGCCCTAGCGAGACGGGGAGCCCATTTTGACAAGTGTGACCAACTTTTTACTATTGCGCGAGACCGCAACGTCATCGAGTTATTTCGCAAGGTATTACTGGGAACGGGAGCTGGCGGGAACATCGCTAAGGCCTGGGCTGGATCCGGGGGGCCGCCAGAAGGTGAGTATATAACTATTTTTTATTTTAATTCTTTTTTTTAACAGGGATATGGTGCCAACACTGCTATATTCTAAGTGGGCTGTGCTATATGCTACGTGGGCTGTGCTATATACTACATGGGCTCAGCTCTGCTATATACTACATGGGCTGTGTTATATACTACGTGGGCTGTTATATGCTACTTGGTTGTGCTATATACTACATGGCTGTGTTATATACTATGTGGCTAGGTTATATACATTGTGGGCTGTGTTATATACTATGTGGGCTGTGCTATATACTACGTGGTTGTGCAATATACTGCGTGGCTGTGCTTAGCTATATACTATGTGGCTGTGCTATATACTACGTGGCTGTGCTATATGCTACACATTTTGCACTTTTACAAATGTTCTACGTTAATACTTTCTTCTTGTTTCCTTTAAAAAGTTTTCCATTAAAAAATTGTCATAATCAATGTATGCAGTTTTTTCTTTGCAGCAAGTTTAGCTGAGGAAGAGGGAGTAGGTCACAAAAATTGGCATATAAGGGGATGACTTTTATATAAAGCCACTCTGCTGCATGGTATTGTAGAATTTGCAATAGCTATCACTCATGTAAGAAGTGAAATCTGGCTTTGTACTATACCTATATTTCTCTGCTGTATCTGTGCATCATGAATCGTGGTATGTGTTAAAGGGGGAACTCACTGAGACTCTTTTGCCCGGGGAACTCAAAAACCTGGAGCCAGCCCTGATGGGCATCATAGGTCTGCTCCAAAGATTCACCGAATCCAGAGTAGGAAAGCATCTGCACCGATGCCCAAAATTGTTTCATGTTGGATCCGGGGCAAGTAGGGCCCGAGCAGAATCCAGACGTTAACCACCAAGGGTGGAGGTGATCCTGATGAGACTCAGATACCAGAGACGCACGTGGACTGTACTGTGGTGTTAGGGCAGCAAGAGGAGGATTGTGACTCTCAGAGTGGTGAGGAGTGTGAGAACAGAGAGAATGATGATGAGGTTGTAGATCCCACTTGGTATGAACCCAGAGGTACGCAGCTGAGTAGCTCAGCAGAAGAGGTGGAGGAGAAGGAAGATGAGGAGTTTACGCTGAGGTTTCCCACACAGACATGGGGTGATGCAACCACGACAAGCACTGCATCCTCAGCCCCAACTCTGGCTGTGGCCAGCACCGGTTGTGAATGTGCAATTCGCAGGGGCGGCAAGGTTGCTTAGCCTTGGGTGTTTGAGCCTGCAAAGGATGACCCAAATGACGCTATCTGATAAATTTGCAAAAAAAACTCAGTAGAGGCAAAAATTGTATTAATTGACAACTACATGCATGAACCGGCACATGCGTGATCAACATGCCGTAGACACATACACAAAGAAAAGATGATACCAGGTCGATAGTATACAAAAATATAACAAATTTTATTTAAAATAGTATAAACACAGGTGCAATGGAATAAATATACAGGACATCACTGCCACGTGTGTGACGTGCAAGCGCGCAGCTCCAAGGTTATCGGCAGCAATACTGGAATTGATTATACCACGCCATCCCCCCTATCTATGTAATCAAAACAAAATAATTGTATAGCATGTCAAGGTTAATAGCAAGAGGAGATGGCCAAATGCTGGAGCCTAACCCACAACCCCCTACTACTCCATAATAAGTGCAAGATCCCATACAATTATATCTGTGGAAATTCCATAAAAGGGGAAAAAATATGACCATAGTCTTTAGCGACAGCAGGGTGTAAGCTAGGTAACCAGGAGGAGCGCGCCCGCCCCAACGTGCGTTTCTGTAAGTTACCTTCGTCAGGGAGCATAAAGATGGTAGCGCAGTAGGTTAAAATATACATGTGGTCCCAGAAGTAAGTGGGACTGACCCAGGGGAAGTCGTCATCAGTTACTATGGACACAGGATGTCGGCCGCGTCCGTGTCACAAAGTGGGCAGAGTCAGGATGATGCGAGTCACATGATGCTGCCTGGGCATCCCTACAGGTCCTGATACCGCCATACTGACAACACAGCATGTTGCCATAGCCACAACAGCGTCAGCAGGCTCCACAACGGGCGGGAATCTCACTGTGCTAAAATGCAGACTAGCGGGCCTCGTCAACCAATGGCCATCCTATCAACAACATCTGCTGCTTCTTCCTCCTCCATCACTGTGCCACGTGTCTCCAGCCACAGAAACTCCACTTGTTTACACCCTACAGATGGGGTGAGTGAGAGCCTGTCAGCTGTTAGGAAAGTGGACGTGACTGCTGTTGTTGTGTCACCTAGCACAACACATCTTTCTCAATCTATCATAACATCTCCGCCTGCGCCTCACTCACTGTTCTCCATACTCTACCCTCTCTCAGCACAGCAGCCAGCCCTCGGTCCTGCATTGGGTACGTAAAACAAGGTTTCCTCCTACACATGCCAATGCTAAGAGCTTGAACTCCACCATCTCCAATCTGTTGACCATGGAAATACTGTCTTTCAGCCAGGTATATACACACAATTTCAAAAACTTGATTGCCACCGCAGTTCCCCAGTACCAGTTGCCCATTTGCCAATACTTCTCTAAGAAAGCTGTGCCTGCGCTACACCAGCATGTAGCAGACAATATCACATGCTCCCTGAAAAAAATCTATGTCTGCCAGGGTGAATTTCACCACTGACACCTGGACGAGCAAACATGGGCAGGGGTGTTACATCTCACTGACTGGGCACTGGGTGACTCTGGTGGCTGTGGGTGCAGGCGGTCAAGGGGCTGCTCCACAAGTCTTTGAATCCCCAAGGCTCGTGGACAAAACTTCTGTATCTAACAGTTCTTCCTCTGCTTCTGGCTCCACCTCCTCTATGGCCTCCATCTGTGCCCTCAACCTTTCCCTTAATCAGACACACGTTCCAACAGTGCAGATAGAATCCCCCCACCTCTGTACTGCGCAGTCATGGCTCACTGCAATAAGGCAGTGTTCAAATTAATATGCATTGGAGATTGCAATCAGACAGCTCAAGAGTTGTGGACACTGAACCTGGACCAGGGAAGATCGTGTGCGATAATGGTGCAAACCTAGTGGCGGCCCTACACTGGTGCAACCTCACACACATGCGTTGCATGGCTCACGTCCTCAAACTGATGGTACAGCAATTTTCTCCGCCACTATTCCGGTCTGGATGCGCTGCTGCAGAAAGCACGGTGGCTGTGTGCTCACTTCCGCCGATTGCACCCCGCAGATCATCGACTTGAATCTCTACAGAGGTCTTTCGGCTTACCAGTTAACCGTTTGCTTTATGATGCTCCAGCACAGTGGAATTCCACTCTGCACATGTTACAGCGACTGTGGCAGCTGCAAGGAGCCCTGGTGCAGTACGTCTTTTTGCATAGCCAGGGCCAATGCAGTATGGACATGGTGCAAATCACCCTTGCGGCGTGGGCACAGATGAAGGATCTCTGCACCCTTCTGTACAGTTTTGAAATGGCTACTAAGATGGTTAGTGTTGCCTATGTCATCATCCACATCACTATTCCGGTCATCTAAATGCTGGAACACAGTTTGAATGGTCTGCATGAGGAGGTGGTGGTCCCAGCGGATGAGGTGGAAGCAGAGTCGGATGCGGAAGGGATAACAATATCTCAAATTTCGGGACTGTCGTCACACAGGCGGGTGCCATGGGATGGTGACTTACAGTGATCGAGGGGATCTCAACTGTTAGTGAAGGTGCAGGAGCTAAGGAGCAAATGAAGGAGGACAAGGTGATGGACACACAACAGTCAGTAGATAAAGAGGATAATGATCCCCTCTCTGTTGTCCGTGGTTGGTGGGAGGACGGAGGAAGCAACCTTGAGTGTTACCCCACCACCAACACACCATGGACTTGGACCTTATGGAAGCGCCTGACACATAAGCACCTTCTTGCTGAACTATCTTAAACACGTTTACAGACTATCTTACCAGTGGTTTTCCCTAAGACAGCAGTGAAGCACACAGTGTGCATCCCAGATTTAGACATCCAACCCCAGGAACGTCAAGGCATCATCGCAAAAACATTAGCAGCAGTAGCATCAGTGTAAGTGGCAATTTCTGTGAGTCGTTTCACACATTTATTAGACCAGCCCGTGCATCAGCAGAAAAGAGTACAAGTCTGACATGTTGTGAAAGACTGAAGAGGATGGTGCAGGAGTATCTGGAGCTCAATATCAATGCCATCAAGGGGGGGGGGGTCTTCAAAAATGGAAGAGTGGCCTCGTAAGAAGCATAATAAGGTCCTGGAGTGGCCTAGCCAGTCTCCAGATCTCAACCCCATAGAAAACCTTTAGAGGGAGTTGAAAGTCCGCGTTGCCCAGCGAAAAGCCCAAAACATCACTGCTCTAGAGGAGATCTGCATGGAGGAATGGGCCAACATACCATCAACAGTGTGTACCAACCTTGTGAAGACTTACAGAAAATGTTTGACCTCTGTCATTGCCAACAAAGGATACATAACAGAATATTGAGATGAACTTTTGTTAATAACCAAATACTTATTTTCCACCATAATTTGCTAAATAAATCTTGCCAAATCAGACAAGGTGATTTTGTTTTCTCATTTTGTCTCTCATAGTTGTGGCCTACCTATGATGTCAGTTACAGGCCTCTCTCATCTTTTTAAGTGGGAGAACTTGCACAATTGGTGGCTTATTAAATACTTTTTTTTGCCCACTGTAAGTGAATTGGCATTCATTTACTTGTCTGTTTATACGGGCCTACAAAAACTAATGGAAACAGAACAAACATTAATAATAATGATTAGTAATTATTCTGTCCCCATACAGCATCATGTTGACGACAGCACATCCCTTGCTTAAATGGTTTAAGGTGCTGCTGATTAAATCGATTTTTATGCTGGCATAAACAAGCCAATCACCCTACAAACAAGTGTTTTGCAGTTTTACACAGCCAACAATTGTGGAGTGATCTTTGGAGCAACTTATACCTCATCTGCATATGGAGCGCCCCCATGGGGCCGTGGGGTACTCGGTACCGGGTCCTTCGGTTCACGGGGGGATGTCATGGTGGCTGACCCGGTCCATGGCCGTGGGACGTCCGTGTAAAAGGGAAAGGTCTTTAAAGGGATAAAGTTTGTGTTCATGACGCTACCTGTGGTATTCGGTCAGGGTGACCGACGCTGCTTTAAGAGGTCCGCTGGGGTGATGTTATGGCAGCTAGATGGTATACCTTCCCACAGGTGAAGTGTATCCCCAGGGCTTCCCAGTGTGTAGATGGCGGATGGTGAGAGGCGCAGTGAAGAACGAGGACACAAGGTTGCAGTCTCTTTACCTTTACTGAAGACTTCAGCATCCACAGTCCAGGGCACCAGATCACAGGGCAGGCAGAGTCCGGCCGGTTTGGAGGCAAGTCCAGAGTTCCCTTGTCCAGGTGGAAATCAGTAGCCTTCCTCTAGCGCTGCAGTGTTGTAGTCCCTTACTGCTAAGCTTCTCATAAGGTCCTCACAACTGTTGTAGATGTTATGTCTCTCTCTCTGTCCCCCGGATGGATAGGACAAACCCGTATGACCGGTGGCTTGAGGCGGTTTATAGGGAATCTATCATGCCCCAGCCTCTAAGGGGTGCCAGCTTGCCTCCTGCGTGTAGGGTGGACAGGTAACGTGAAATTAGCTGTCCTGCCGGTCTCTGGAGCAAGGCATAAAGGGTCGTTGCTCCCTCGGTGTTCCGGCTACTGGGATTCTGCACCTGAGAAGGAGGCAGCCTGTGTAGGGCTGGTCCCCTCCAGGTATCCACTCCTTTGCTATGACTTCTTTCACCCTCTCTGCAATATAGTTCTCCTTCAGTGTCTCTTTCTGGGAGCTGAAACTCTTAGGACATGCACAGCTCCGTGTCCTTCTTCCTCGATCTCTGACAGCATCCCACCCCTGTCTTTGACCAATTATATGAGCGAAGCTCAGCCAGCAACTCACTAACTTTCTCTACAGGTCACCAGTTTTACCAATGTGGAGAGTGAACTAATAAATAGGAGCAGAGCTCCCCCTGGTGGCCTGGAGTGTGAAATGTGTTGCTTGTTTGTGATACCTGGATGCAGTTGTCCTTCTTTGCCTCCAAACATAACATCACTCTCCCCTAGAGGAAAATGACATTACTGCAACGACCAGGACCCTGGGGTTCCCAGAAAATGTCAGTCTCTGCAAGTAACTTTGCTGTAAATCACATAACTAAAAGGTCTCTAATTGCTTTGAACATATGTGTATAACACTAATGGTTCCCTTTGGTGTCTATTGAACCTATTTTGAGCTCTGCAATGCAAATACAGACTTTCTAATGTTCAAGTGACCTCAATCTATCTGGCATGGAGAAAACGGATGGTAAACAATGGTAAGCAGCAGCCTATTTAACCCCAGCTGTTTCAGGCTTTTGAGGACATTTATATAGTATAAACAGTCCAAATATTAATCCTGTTTGGGGACAGATGCCTACATTGGTTTTGTTTATAAACAGGCAGTGCAAATGGAACACATTTGGGTGCAAAAATAATTCCTGTTTTGAAAACATCAAGAGATTAGCACCTTAATAATTAAATGATCAATAGCTTTCTCAAAAACCGTCCAAAAATTAATTATTTAATAAGGGAGACAACACATCTGTACCATTTTAAACATAAAGAAATTATTGTTTCTCAACTAGTATATAAAAATTATTTCATTTTACAGTCTGCAACTGGTTTGCTAATCATTAAATGAATGGCAAACTATACATGGCTTTTATCAAACCATCCAAAAATTATCCCCTTTTTAGGGAGGCAAAATAGGAGTACTGTTTTCAAAGTGAAGAAGCAATGGCTTGTTGTCAGCAATCCGTTCCCACAAATTAGCCCTATTTTGAGAGTTGTTTCATGTTTGTATAAACTCAAGAGAGTACATTTCCCAGTATCAGTACTACATTCTATGAAACACAGCAGCCAGGACAGGGCAAACAAGACGATAAATTGTCAGTTTAGGGCTAGCGACTGCAGACCCAGCTGCAGCAGTGCAGTATAGCACTATGAAACAAAGCAGCCAGGAGCAACATGGTGGAGAGTTAGGATGGGGCAGTTAAGGAAATGTTTGGCCATTTAGGGCCAGCGCCATTGCTGTACATTAGTAAGTTAGGACCGGCTGGATATTGCCATTTGGCTTTGGCAGAGTGGTGTAGAAAACAGCCAGGCAGTAAGGTGGCTTAGGCTACTTTCACACTTGCGTCAGTACGAGCCCGTCGCAATGCGTCGAGCCGAAGTATCGACGCACATTAGGAAAGAAATGAACAACGGGAGCAGCGGATGCAGTTTTTCAACGCATATCTGCCCCATTGTAATATCCAGGGAGGAGGGGGCGGAGTTCCGGCCGCGTATGCACGGTCGGAAATGGCGGACATGACGCACAAAAAAATTACATGCAACTTTTTATGTGCCGACGGCCAGCCAAAACACGACGCATCCGTCGCATGACGGATGCGATGTGTGGCCATACGTCACAATGCATCGGCTAATGCAAGTCTATGGAGAAAAACGCATCCTGCGGGCAAATTTGCAAGATGCGTTTTTTTCTCCAAAATGACGCATTGCGACGTACGTTAAACAACGCAAGTGTGAAAGTAGCCTTAGTCAAATGAATCATTAGCACCTCATATAGATGAATAAAAGTTGGCACTGAACCACTCCTGGTTCATTTTAGGCTTTCCATGATTTTAGCGACTAATGTGTTCGTCTTTAATGTGACAAAGCCACCAGCTACTCTTTACACCATTTAAAAAAAAATTACTTGCATGTCTCAAAATGCAGGAATTACACTTTCAGTGTCACACAAGCTTTGAATTTAGGATTTGGTTTTAGTTTCACAATTAGCAATGAGTGGTTTAATACAGACTCTCCTTGCTTGCACTGTGTGAAAAAAAATATATATAAAAAAATGCAGCTATTAACCCCTTTACCCCGAAGGGTGGTTTGCACGTTAATGACTGGGCCAATTTTTACAATTCTGACCACTGTCCCTTTATGAGGTTATAACTCTGGAACGTTTCAACGGATCCCGGTGATTCTGACAATGATTTCTCGTGACATATTGTACTTCATGATATTGGTAAAATTTGTTTGATATTACCTGCGTTTATTTGTGAAAAAATGGAAATTTGGTGAAAATTTAGAAAATTTCGCAATTTTCCATCTTTGAATTTTTATGCAATTATATCACAGAGGTATATCACACAAAATACTTAATAAGTAACATTTCCCACATGTCTACTTTACATCAGCACAATTTTGGAACCAAAATTTTTTTTTGTTAGGGAGTTATAAGGGTTAAAAGTTGACCAGCAATTTCTCATTTTTACAACACCATTTTTTAGGGACCACATCTCATTTGAAGTCATTTTGAGGGGTCTATATGATAGAAAATAACAAAGTGTGACACCATTCTAAAAACTGCACCCCTCAAGGTGCTCAAAACCACATTCAAGAAGTTTATTAACCCTTCAGATGTTTCACAGGAATTTTTGGAATGTTTAAATAAAAATGAACATTTAACTTTTTTTCACAAAAAATTAACTTCAGCTCCAATTTGTTTTACTTTACCAAGGGTGACAGGAGAAAATGTACACCAAAAGTTGTTGTACAATTTGTCCTGAGTGTGCTGATACCCCATATGTGGGGGTAAACCACTGTTTGGGCGCATGACAGAGCTCGGAAGCGAAGGAGCGCCATTTGACTTTTCAATGCAAAATTGACTGGAATTGAGATCGGACACCATGTTGCGTTTGGAGAGCCCCTGATGCGCCTAAACATTGAAACTCCCCACAAGTGACACCATTTTGGAACGTAGACCCCCTAAGGAACTTATCTAGATATGTGGTGAGCACTTTGACTCATTAAGTGATTCACAGAAGTTTATAATGCAGAGCCGTAAATATAAAAAATCATATTTTTTCACAAAAATAATCTTTCGCCCCCAATTTTTTATTTTCCCAAGGGTAAGAGAAGAAATTGGACCCCAAAAGTTGTTGTACAATTTGTCCTGAGTACGCTGATTCCCCATTTGTGGGGGTAAACCACTGTTTGGGCGCATGGGAAAGCTTGGAAAGGAAGGAGCGCCGTTTGACTTTTCAATGCAAAATTGACAGGAATTGAGATGGGACGCCATGTTGCGTTTCAAGAGCCACTGATGTGCTTAAACATTGAAACCCCCCACAAGTGACACCATTTTGGAAAGTAGACCCCTAAGGAACTTATCTAGATGTGTGGTGAGCACTTTGACCTACCAAGTGCTTCACAGAAGTTTATAATGCAGAGCTGTAAAAATAAAAAATCATATTTTTTCACAAAAATTATCTTTTTGCCCCCAATTTTTTATTTTCCCAAGGGTAAGAGAAGAATTTGGACCCCAAAGTTGTTGTCCAATTTGTCCTGAGTATGCTGATACCCCATATGTAGGGGGGACCACCGTTTGAGTGCATGGCAGAGCTCGGAAGGGAAGGAGCGTCATTTGGAGTGCAGACTTAGATGGATTGGTCTGCAGGCGTCATATTGCGTTTGCAGAGCCCCTAATGTACCTAAACAGTAGAAACCCCCCACAAGTGACACCATTTTGGAAAGTAGACACCCTAAGGAACTCATCTAGATGTGTTGTGAGAGCTTTGAACTCCCAAGTGTTTCACTACAGTTTATAACGCAGAGCCGTGCAAATAAAAAATCTTTTTTTTTCCACAAAAATTATTTTTTAGCCCCCAGTTTTGTATTTTTCCAAGGGTAACAGGAGAAATTGGACCCCAAAAGTTGTTGTCCAATTTGCCCTGAGTACGCTGATAGCTCATATGTGGGGGGGAACCACTGTTTGGGCGCATGGAAGGGCTCGGAAGGGAAGGAGCGCCATTTGGAATGCAGACTTAGATGGAATGGTCTGCAGACGTCACATTGCATTTGCAGAGCCCCTAATGTACCTAAAGGGTAGAACCCCCCCCCCACAAGTGACCCCATATTGGAAACTAGACCCCCCAAGGAACTTATCTAAATGTGTTGTGAGAACTTTGAACCCCCAAGTGTTTCACTTCAGTTTATAACGCAGAGCCGTGAAAATAATAAAAAAAAATTCCCACGAAAATTATTTTTTAGCCTTCAGTTTTGTATTTTCCCAAGGGTAACAGGAGAAATTGGACCCCAAAAGTTGTTGTCCAATTTGTCCTGAGTATGCTGATACCCCATATGTGGGGGTAAACCCCTGTTTGGGAACACGGGAGAGCTCGGAAGGGAAGGAGCACTGTTTTACTTTTTCAACGCAAAATTGGCTGGAATTATGATCGGACGCCATGTCGCGTTTGGAGAGCCCCTGATGTGCCTAAACAGTGGAAACCCCCCAATTATAGCTGAAACCCTAATCCAAACACACCCCTAACCCTAATCTCAATGATAACCCTAAACACACCCCTAACCCTGACACACCCCTAACCCTAATCCCAACCCTATTCCCAACCGTAAATGTAATCCAAACCCTAACCCTAACTTTAGCCCCAACCCTATCCCTAACTTTAGCCCCAACCCTAACCTTAACTTTAGCCCCAACCCTAACTGTAGCCTTAACCCTAGCCCCAACCCTAAACCTAGCCCTAACCCTAGCTCTAACCCTAGCCCTAGCCCTAACCCTAACCTCAGCCCTAACCCTAACCCTAGCCCTAACCCTAGCTCTAACCCTAACCCTAGCCCTAACCCTAGCCCTCACCCTAGCTCTAACCCTAACCCTAACCCTAGCCCTAACTCTAGTCCTAACCCTAGCCCTAACCCTAACCCTAGCATTAATGGGAAAATGGAAATAAATACATTTTTTTTAAATTTTCCCTAACTAAGGGGGTGATGAAGGGGGGTTTGATTTACTTTTATAGTGTTTTTTTTAGCGGCTTTTTATGATTGGCAGCCGTCACACACTGAAAGACGCTTTTTATTGCAAAATATATTTTTTGCGTTACCACATTTTCAGAGCTCTAATTTTTCCATATTTGGGTCCAAAGAGTCATGTGAGGTCTTGTTATTTTGCGGGACGAGTTGACGTTTTTATTAGTAACATTTTCGGGCACGTGACATTTTTTGATCGCTTTTTATTCCGATCTTTGTGAGGCAGAATGACCAAAAACCAAAAAAACAGCTATTCATGAATTTCTTTTGGGGGAGGCGTTTATACCATTCCGCGTTTGATAAAATTGATAAAGCAGTTTTATTCTTCAGGTCAGTATGATTACAGCGATACCTCATTTATATAATTTTTTTATGTTTTGGCGCTTTTATACGATAATAATAATAATAATAATAATTTTTATTTATATAGCGCCAACATATTACGCAGCGCTTTACAAATTATAGAGGGGACTTGTACAGACAATAGACATTACAGCATAACAGAAATACAGTTCAAAACAGATACCAGGAGGAATGAGGGCCCTGCTCGCAAGCTTACAAACTATGGGGAAAAGGGGAGACACGAGAGGTGGATGGTAACAATTGCTATAGTTATTCGGACCAGCCATAGTGTAAGGCTCGGGTGTTCATGTAAAGCTGCATGAACCAGTTAACTGCCTAAGTATGTAGCAGTTTTTTTTTAAATAGGCCACACAGGGATCGTTAGGTTAATGCATTGAGGCGGTAGGCCAGTCTGAACAAATTAGTTTTTAGGGCACGCTTAAAACTGTGGGGAATAGGGATTAATCGTATTAACCTAGGTAGTGCATTCCAAAGAATCGGCGCAGATAAAAACTATTTTATAGAAAAAAGAATTATTTTTGCATCGCTTTATTCTGAGGACTATAACTTTTTTATTTTTTCACTGATGATGCAGTATGGCAGCTTGTTTTTTGCGGGACAAGATGCCGTTTTCAGCAGTACCATGGTTATTTATATCAGTCTTTTTGATTGCGTGTTATTCCACTTTTTGTTTGGCGGTATGAGAATAAAGCGTTGTTTTTTGCTGCGTTTTTTTTTTTACGGTGTTCACTGAAGGGGTTAACTAGTGATATAGTTTTATAGGTGGGGTCATTACGGACGCAGCGATACTAAATATGTGTACTTTTATTGTTTTTTTTTTAATTTAGATAAAGAAATGTATTTCTAAGAACAATATATATATATTTTTTGGGGGGAATTTTTTAAAAAATTATTTTACACATGTGAATATATTTTTTTTTACACTATAACATTGCCCCGGGGGAGGGGGGGGGGGCGCATCATGTTATAGTGTAAGATCGCTGATCTGACACTTTGCTGTGCACTGTGTCAGATCAGCGATCTGACCTGCACTTCTCCAGGCTTCCCGGCGCCTGCTCTGAGCAGGCGCAGTGAAGCCACCTCCCTGCAGGGTCCAGGCCTGCTGCAGGGAGGAGGAGGTAAGAGACCCTCGGAGCAACGCGATTACATCGCGTTGCTCCGAGGGTCTCAGGGAAGCCCGCAGGGAGCCCCCTCCCTGCACGATGCTTCCTTATACCGCTGGAACACCGCGATCATGTTTGATCACCAACACCGGAGCTACCACCTCACCAACACCGGAGCTCCTGCAACCCTCAACCTACTGTCTCCTTCCCCATAATCCTGTAGAATGTAAGCCCACAAGGGCAGGGTCCTCGCCCCTCTGTATCAGTCCGTCATTGTTAGTTTGTTTACTGTAAGTGATATCTGTAACTTGTATGTAACCCCTTCTCATGTACAGCACCATGGAATCAATGGTGCTATATAAATAAATAAATAATAATAATAATAATAATAATAATAATAATAATAATTGTGTATTGTAGAATGTAAGCCCGCAAGAGCAGGGTCCTCGCCCCTCTGTATCAGTCTGTCATTGTTAGTTTGCTTACTGTAAGTGATATCTGTAACTTGTATGTAACCCCTTCTCATGTACAGCACCATGGAATCAATGGTGCTATATAAATAAATGATAATAATAATAATAATCAATTAGCGACTATACAGCTACAGCAACTCGCTACATATTTAGATTAGTATTTGTAGACTGAGACTATCACTCCCATTTTGAATGTTGTGCATCAGCACTGAAGTAATTCTCCACAATCACATTAGGGATTTTTCTATTCTTAAATCGTACTCTAAGATTCTATCTCTGCACAGTACAGGCATAAAATGGCGCTCCTTGGCCGGCCTCTGACTTTTATATTGGCTGTGATATACCCCTCTGATTGTCTGATTGACCATGTGAACTGATTGCTGCAGGGCATTATGGGGGATTGTGCCTGATACCATTAGCATGCCCACAGAGTCTTCACCAGTGTGAGACATGGCGCCAGAAATATGTATTTTATTTCTTTTATTTCTTTTGCTGATGCTTGGGAATCAAATTGCTGAGTGTTTCAATTCACATGGATCTGCGAATTTCAGGAAATTCTACTTGAACTTGATCCTCCACGATCAATAATAATAATAATAGTAATAATAATAATAATAATCTTTATTTACATAGCGCCAACATATTCCGCAGCGCTTTACAGTTTAACATTTTCAAACGCAAGTCATAAGTAACAACGTTAACAATACAATAAAGCGAAATAAGACGACCCTGCTCGTGAGAGCTTACAATCTACAATGAGGTGGGGGAGATACAAGGTACAGGTGTGTATTTACAGGGATGTATTTACAATGATGGTCCAGCCATCTTCAGGGGGTGGGGGATAGATGGAGATAGTGAATTGGGCTACACACACACATACAAACCTAAAATTACTTTTATTAGGGAACATGATAGGCCGCTATGAACAAATGTGTTTTGAGCGAGCGCCTAAAACTATGCAAATTGTGGATGGTCCTAATTTCTTGGGGTAGAGCATTCCAGAGGATTGACGCAGCACGGGAGAAGTCTTGGAGTCGGGAGTGGGAGGTACGGATTAGTGCAGAGGTTAGTCGAAAGTCTTTTGCAGAGCGCAGCTGTCGGCTAGGCCGATAGACCGAAATGAGGGAGGAGATGTATGGGGGTGCCGCACTGCGGAGAGCTTTGTGGGTGAGAACAAGTACTGTGAATTGGATAATATAATAAATGGGCAGCCAGTGTAATGACTGGCGAAGATCGGCTGCATCTGAATACCGATTAGCCAGGTAGATGACCATGGCTGCTGCATTGAGGATAGACTGAAGAGGGGAAATCCCCTTATCTCTAGTGAATTCGTAATAAGAGATGATTATAAAAGTAAGGTAATTAAGGTAACATGACTACAAGAAACTATACACTAAGCTTATATCATCTAGTGTGCATTTATTAGTACTGTGTATATTTGTTATCAGGTATGTAACTTATGGCAATGATGAGATTGTAAATATACAGTTCAAGCTATGGATGGCACATTGTTTCTGCTGGGTCATGAATAAAAAATATATATTACATGTGACTACACCATGTCACGTTTCATTTTTTATTATTATTTTATTCAGATTCAGACTGATTTCTATTCTCTGCTTTCTAAGAAGCGGTGAGTACATCATCACGTATGTGCCAATGTTCCAGTTGCTTTTATTGACTTAATTGTAGCTGCATAAACAGTTTTCACTCCGTACAGAGAGTGATGTCAATTGCGCACAACATCTCTGCTGCAAAAGTGCACAATGACAGACATACGGAGAGGCCAGGTTACTGCTTTATGTGCATGGTCTGACTGTAGCTATGTGCACACGTTCAGGATCTCTCGCAGAAAATTCCTGAGAAAAACCGGACATTTTCTGCAAGAAATCCGCATGCGTTTTTGCAGCGATTTTGATGCGTTTTTGCCGCGGTTATGACGCGTTTTTGCCGTGGTTTTTTCCGGACACTTCCCAATGCATTTTGTAGTGGGAAATCCGCAAAAAAACCACAAAATTAATGAACATGCTGTGGTTTTTATCGCAATGCGTTTTTACCGCGACGCTCACAGCCAGTGCAGGAGGAGTGCAGAGAAGCTGAGCGCCGGGGACAGACAGCGGTAGGTAAGTATGTAGTGTTTGTTTTTTTTACTTTTACGCTGGTAACCAGGGTAAACATCGGGTTACTAAGCGCGGCCCTGCGCTTAGTAGCCCGATGTTTACCCTGGTTACCCGGGGACTTCGGGATCGTTGGTCGCTGGAGAGCTGTCTGTGTGACAGCTCTCCAGCGACCAAACAGCGACGCTGCAGCGTGGGTGATAAATACAGAAGTGGTGCATATGTTTCTATTATACTTTTCCTCTATTTGTTCCACTCCTGGTTTTGGCTTACAAATACTGATGTAAAATACTGACAAAATACTGCTAGTGTGATGGCAGCCTTAAGCAGGAGGACGGCGATTGCGACGAGAGAGGACTCGCCAAAGCCAAGCCAGCGATGCATATCGGACTGAATTGCAACGTATGTGGGTATAATAAAAGATCTTTTTTGTGCTGTGCAGAGGGGATTTACTATAATAATGTAAAAGAGGACTTAAAGGTGCTAGCTGTGCTTTAAAGGGGACCTGGTGACAGGTTCCCTGTAATGAGGCTCTGCCAGTAGGATAAAAAGGGCCCAGTTTGCATAGTTTGTTTTTTTTAATCCACGATACAGTTTCAGAGATGTGCGCCTTTTTTATTACTATTTTTTATGGTGGGGCATGGCTCACAGGTTTCTCAGACGATGTGATGTGCGTTTAGGCTGTTCTGCATTATTACCCTGTGAGCAACTCCCTTGGAAAAGAGCATAAAAATTATCACTAAATAAAAAGACGCATATCTCTAAATATTCAGGGGGATACACAGACAATAAAAGTCAAATCTGGCCACTTTCCACCTAGTGATAGGTCCCTTTTACGTGTGCACATTCTAGTTTCTCTCGAATTTCGGCAGCAGTGACACAGCGGAGGCAGAGATATGCAAATGATTGCACGTTATCAGATGCAAATCTGTGAATTTTTAGCTCATGGTATAGGGCATGATGCAAACTTTAATTAACACATTCACAAAAAAAGAAGGTAAGGGGGTCTGACATATGGTTTGTGTAATGTAATTATCATTGGTATGCGTAGTGCTATCATTGGCATGCATGGTAGTATTTCCTTAACCCTTTGAAGACTGAGTGCACTTCCCCTCGCAAATTCAATTCACTGGTATTGATGGCACATTTACATAGCTGGCTTGGAAGAGTTAAGGAGTAGATTATGCAAATATTTCTAGAAACTTTGCCCCCCCAAAAAAATACGGTTATCAATAGCCTCTGCAACAGATTATGGCCCCTACTATATAGCAAAGCTTTGCTGCTCCGCTGATACAGGAGCGAATGACATCAGAGAATGCCATGGTAACACAGATGCTGTTGCCATGGAAGCCCTTTCAGGGGGGAGAGCTTAGAGCCCCCCAATAACTGCATCATGTCTCTGTGATGGAAGAATTCTCAACACATGGATTGCTACAGGGAGGTGGGGAAGAGGATATATAGAAGGAATGAAGGGAAGGGTAGGAAGTGGGGGTGGGGGAAACAGGGAGGAGGGAGAGAGACATGGAATGCAGGACAGAGGACATGAATTTTACAGACAGGGAATGGAATGAGGGGGAAGGGTTGGGGGGAAAAAAGGAAAAAAAAAAGACTTGTACAGAGGTGTCCAACAGGGAGACAGGTAGGAGAAAGGGCAGGAGGAATTAGACAGAGAAGGAGGGAGGGGAGAGAACGCCAGGACTGTGAGGAGATGTGTACTGAGGATGCTCTGCTCCTGACCAGTCACCATAGCAACAGTTTTCTCTCTACAGCTCAATGAAATCAACTGTGCAAAATTCCTAGTGCTGAGGCGCAAAGTCACCATCGACAAATGCCACGAATTAATGTGTATATTATATGCAGTATATATCAGTTAAGTCAGTGTGAGGCGCCGGAGAGGCCTTGGTCCAGGGCGTACGAGTCACGGAAACGGAGACGTGTATACTGTATATATGTATCTGCATAAGCTAAACAGGGTTATATGTATGGCTACAGGCAGGCAGATGTATATCCAGCTGATGTGTCAGAATGCGGAAGGATTTCCCGAGGGATGTGTGCACAGCTGTATCCTGCCCGCATTGGGACAGGATATCCCTCTATCCAGCCTGGGATAGGGCCAAGCTGCCCCTTCCCACCCGCGGCAGGTCACGTCACACATGTCTGTATATAATCCTAATATTTCACATAGTGTCAGGGCGGCTGTAAACATCCGCTCAACCCCAGCCTTCTCCGAATGCTGAAGGGGTGTGTGCCTAAAATCAGCCAGCTAGCTCCCAAACGGGATTTGGGGGGCAAATCTGACCTGAAACCTTCCATTTTCTGTCCATAAATGATGAGAATACTGTTTATCACATTGGTGATAGATATAAAATGCCAGAATAGCTTTACAATGTGTGGTTTGTACAGAAGAAGGGAACCATGACAGCTACTGTAGCATCATGGTGAGGGTCACATACAGAAGTAGAGGAAATGTCCAAAAAAAGACTAGCAAATCTAAGAGAAATCAGAGACAAAAGCGGCCTGTGTTAAACGCAGGATTTGGACAGGACCGTCACTCACTGTATAATGTCATCATTTAAATCTAAATTAAAATGCGAAAAAAAAAAATCTGCAGCATCATAGAGAGTCACGTGGATTTGCCATCAAATATTGCAGATTTGTGCAGTATGTGAATCAAGTTTTTTTTAAGATCACACTCACTTACATTTTACACTTCCATGTCGTACTCTAGAACTTACAAATTTGGCCATAAATGTCTATCATTCATATTTTGATGCGGCCCTTGATAAGCACGTTGTTTAGGCAATTATGGGAATGGACGAAAAAAAAAAAGAAATATAATGTTTTATGCTCCACAACTGCTTTTAGAAAAAAATGATCTCTCAGACCTGATGATAAGGGTGTATTCATTTTGTAAACCCATGTTAGAATGGCTGTATAATTTTGATATTAAAACAATCATTTTCTGAGTCCAGCTATTGAATGATACAATTTATGACGTCCAACTGTACAGAAAAAAAAAAGTTTACTTTTTCTGCAATTTAATTCTAATAAAATAAAAAAAGTAAAAACGCTATTTAAATTTTATTTATTTATTTTTTAAAGAAGCTTTTGAAAAGCAGCCCCATGCATCTTAAAAAGTCACATAAAGTATTTTGGCAAAGGTACGCCTGTCCGTAAACCTTCACTTAAACTGTCTGCTTCATTAGGGTGATAGTCTAGTATTTCAGTCTGTTAATATCTTTGTATGCAATGTTAAATTGATAATTAATAATTCTTCTATTTGTAACAAGATCAGTGTATTTTTATAAAATGTGTGAAAAGTTTGTGAAAAACTGGGTGTGTTGGATGTATGTATTTTTCTTTCAAATGATATTTATAAATAAATGTAATTAATTCTGTTATGAAGCACAGTTATATACAAATGTAACAGTTCAAATTAGCCATAAAACAAACAATAAAATTACAATATAAGCATTATTCCCATTTGTTCATATAACTAAGCTTTAATGCAGGCACACAGGTCGATATGCAATTAAAAGATACCCAGCAGAACTAACTGCCAACATTATAAATGTTACAAAAGCCTTGCATTCTGGGCGTAGTCTACAATTTTGAAATGATATTTTCACTATACATTGGTAGATGTGTTTCAATGGTAAATACTGTATATCAAAAATACATTTGATCAGGTACTGCTGTGTGCCACTCATTCTATCGCCATCTGGTGGTGATAGAATAGCATTTTCCTGCTATTGAAATATATTTTCTAGGAAATCATCAATTCAATGCACAACATATTTTACAGTTATCAGAGGTTAAAAGGTATCTTTTCTGCAAGGCGTGGAGATATAATCAGCTGTTTTAAACATTGTACTGTAGACTATGCAAATACAATAAGATTTTGCCCCTCAAAAGATCCATACCAAGTTACAATTTTATGTGCTATTGCTTGTTCAAGCAAGCGCAAATCACCAGATCTTTTAAGGCCACGTGCACACGTTGAGTATTTGGTGAGTTCAGTATTTATAAGCCAAAACCAGGAGTGGGTGAAAAAGGGAGAAATGATCACGTGTTTCTATTATACTTTTCCTCTGATTGCTCCACTCCTAGTTTTGTTTTATAATAGGAATCTGCAGGTGTCAAACCGCAGGTGGAATCCGCACAAAATCCGCCCCCAAAAAATGCTCAAAATCCGCGGTAATTCCGCAGGTAATACGCAGTGCGGTTTACCTGCAGATTTACCAAAATCAGTCCGCAAAAATCCACACCTCTTTCCGCAATGTATGCATGCGGCCTCAGAGTTCCTCTAACCTGGTAACAGTATGGGTCCTGTCGGTTCCTATGAAGCCATCTCATGCGCTGATGATGAGTAGACACCAAGGGTCCTGCCGGTTCTTGTGCTCCATGAGGAGGATAGATATGGGTGCTGGAATACCTATTTGCAGTAGTGTGCAGAACTGGTCATGGTCCAGAAAAACGCTGCCCCAGCCAGTGACGCGCAGTGAGGCAATTACTGCCAGTTGAATTCATCGATCATGCAGTCCAAGGTGAGCGTGCCTCTACCCTTGCAGTATGCTCAGATGGTCCTGTGTGACGCACCTGTAGTCCAAGCTGAAACCAAATTCCGACGCGTTTCAAAAGCTGGCTACTGCACTATTTTCTTTGATCCTTTTATACTATATGTATTATACTATATCTGTGTTCCTTTCACAGTGCCTTTTGAAATCAATTTTTCCTAAAAAAAAAATAAACTGCATGACAATCTCATTCACTTTGCTGTTACTGTAAAACACTACTTTTACCTAGCCAATAAAAAAAGAGGAAAAATGTGGCAAAAAATTATACGGACAAGCCCTTATTGTTCCAGAATTTTGGATTAAATTTTGTGAAATGCAATCCATACACAGAAGAGAAAACTATCTAGACCAGCGTTTCCCAAACTCCAGTCCTCACAGCCCCCAACAGGTGAGAGAACCTGTAGCTGTTTCTGCTGCCTTCATAATAATTCCAGCACCTGTATAATACTAAGGAAATCCTGAAAACATGATGTGTTGGGGGCTATGAGGACTGGAGATTGGGAAATTGACTTGAACTGGTGATTCTACATGTCAATATTCTGCAGAACTCCACCAAGAAAATCTGTGGTAAATCAGCAGCATTTCTGCAACAAAATCTACACTCAAATCTGCACAGTCATGTGTGGATTTTACTATTGAAGATTTTCAATGTCCATTAGGCTATGTACCCATGATCAGGAAACAGAGGAGTATTGGGCGCAGCGTATTTTCACTGCATCCAAAACTCAGTGTTCTAATCACATAGTTAAATAAGCATTTGTTCAGTGAACCTTGTTGATTTACCACATCTAACGGATGGCTATGCTGCTGATAATGGCTCCACTGCAGATAATTGCCATGCTGCTGCTTGTAAACCCGCACCGCAGGTGAGTTTACGCAGCACAAAGGCTGGTTTCACATTTGCGTTTGTATCTGCAGCGTTTCTACCGCATATATCCGCATGCGTTGTGTATTCCTATATTTAACATTAGGGACGCATGCGTTTGTGATTGTTCGCGTTTTGCCGCGTTTGACGACGCATGCGTCGTTTCGTCGTTTGCGGCTTGGCGTGGAAATGCAACATGTAGTAATTTTTAGAGGGGTCAATTTGCCACCTGGAAACGCATGCGGTCGATTGCGCAAGGTTTGCGACAAAAAAACACATTGCTGTCAATATGAACGCAAGAGTTGAGAAGCACATGCGTTTGGTTGCGTTCGTGAACGCATGTGTTTCACAAGAGAAAAACATGTCTAGACACTGATAAGCAACCTCCCACATACCAGGTGATAAAGGGAGGTAGTGGACATTTGCAGGTCACTACTCAGCAGACAGCCAAGCAGAGCAGACAGACACAAGCACCTTGGAGGAAACCAGACTCTGAACAATGTGAGTATATCCTAGCCAATGGCTTTATTTTCTATTTTCTGTCTCTACATGTCCTAATTTCTGCCATTTCTTTCTTTCTACATGCATCAGAATGTCTTCTTCTTCTCATGAGGAGTTTCTTCCTGGGCTGTCGGAAGTCGAGCATGTCAGTGAGGTAAGTACTTGCCTCGTCCGATTGGTAAGTATTCACTGTCACATCCACACATGGGATAATTTTTGTGTTTCATTTTTTTAGAGCTCTTCTTCTACTGCGGCAGTGACTGGGCAGGAGCAGCAGAGTCAAGGTCGGGTTGAAAGACGGCAGCGGGTACGTATACAAGGCTGACTGTTTTATGTATCCTCAGTGTAATATTCTTGAATCTTTCTTTCCATTCGTATTTCTTTACTTTTTTCTTCTGGAATCCTTTTGTATGTTGACTTTCCTATTCATGCCATTTCTCAGCATCTTTTTTTCTTTCTTTTCCTTATGTTAATTGACCAAACTTTAATGACTTTATTTAATTTTAGGTTCCACAACGGGAGGATTATCTAATTGAGAATGACCTCCTCATCTCCCTGATCCAGGAGCGAGTCCTGTTGTGGGACACCCGGGATCCACTGCACTCAAACAACGTCAACAAACAAACAAACAAACAAACAAACAAACAAATTTTTGCCTGTAGGACATTATTGCAAGAGAGCTTGGCTGAGTAGATTACACAAGAAGGAAAACACACAGCAAGTCAGCAGGATCTAGAAGCAACATGGCAGATGTGACAACCTACATGGTGAGCTGCAGCATGTGCTACATGTTCACAGATCGACCAGAAGAAGAATCCAATTTCACCTGTCAGAAGTGTAGACTAGTGGCCCTTTTAGAAGAAAAGGTGCGGGGTCTGGAAGAAAGAATAGCAACTTTGAAACTCATCAAAGAGAATGAAGACTTTCTAGACAGAACAGAAGCATCTCTACTGGTCACAGAAGGTGAAAAAAGTGTCAGAGAACCTCCAAAAGCAGATGAGTGGAAGCATGTGACCAAAAGAAGCAAGAAGACCATGGAGAAATCACCAACCACACAACTGAAGAACCGATATCAAATCTTTGTAGAGGATGAAGATGGCACACCTAAGAATGAAGCAATACCAGCAAGCAAAAAAGAAAAGGGCACACAGCAACAAGTGACAGCAAAAAGTACAGCCAAGAAGCAACGAAGAGTGGTGGTGGTGGGAGACTCACTACTGAGAGGCACAGAAGCAGCCATCTGCAGACCGGACATAACTGCAAGAGAAGTATGCTGCCTTCCAGGTGCGATGATCAAGGATGTGACCGATAGGATACCAAAGCTCTTCAGCTCCAAGGACGTCCACCCATTTCTTCTGATACATGTTGGCACCAATGACACGGCAAGGAAGGACCTACCGACAATCTGCAAGGACTTTGAAGAGTTGGGGAAGAAAGTAAAGGAACTGGATGCACAGGTAGTTTTTTCTTCTATCCTTCCAGTAGACGGGCATGGCACCAGGAGATGGAACAGGATCCTTGATGCAAACAACTGGCTAAGACGATGGTGCAGACAACAAGGATTTGGATTCCTGGACCACGGTGTGAATTACTGGTATGATGGACTCCTCGCCAGAGACGGACTACACCTCAACAAACCTGGGAAACACACATTCGCCAGAAGACTCGCTACACTCATCAGGAGGGCGTTAAACTAGAAGAAGAGGGGACGGGAAGAAAAACATTAGACTCGAACAAAGACGACCCAGGAAAACATACTCTGAAGGGAGGTAAGAACATTTCTAAAACAATCCACAGTGAGGAGATTGGAACAAAACAAAATCCTCTAAACTGCATGCTCGCAAACGCCAGAAGCCTGACAAACAAGATGGAAGAACTAGAAGCAGAAATATCTACAGGTAACTTTGACATAGTGGGAATAACCGAGACATGGTTAGATGAAAGCTATGACTGGGCAGTTAACTTACAGGGTTACAGTCTGTTTAGAAAGGATCGTAAAAATCGGAGAGGAGGAGGGGTTTGTCTCTATGTAAAGTCTTGTCTAAAGTCCACTTTAAGGGAGGATATTAGCGAAGGGAATGAGGATGTCGAGTCCATATGGGTTGAAATTCATGGAGGGAAAAATGGTAACAAAATTCTCATTGGGGTCTGTTACAAACCCCCAAATATAACAGAAAGCATGGAAAGTCTACTTCTAAAGCAGATAGATGAAGCTGCAACCCATAATGAGGTCCTGGTTATGGGGGACTTTAACTACCCGGATATTAACTGGGAAACAGAAACCTGTGAAACCCATAAAGGCAACAGGTTTATGCTAATAACCAAGAAAAATTATCTTTCACAATTGGTGCAGAATCCAACCAGAGGAGCAGCACTTTTAGACCTAATACTATCTAATAGACCTGACAGAATAACAAATCTGCAGGTGGTCGGGCATTTAGGAAATAGCGACCACAATATTGTGCAGTTTCACCTGTCTTTCACTAGGGGGACTTGTCAGGGAGTCACAAAAACATTGAACTTTAGGAAGGCAAAGTTTGAACAGCTTAGAGATGCCCTTAATCTGGTAGACTGGGACAATATCCTCAGAAATAAGAATACAGATAATAAATGGGAAATGTTTAAGAACATCCTAAATAGGCAGTGTAAGCGGTTTATACCTTGTGGGAATAAAAGGACTAGAAATAGGAAAAACCCAATGTGGCTAAACAAAGAAGTAAGACAGGCAATTAACAGTAAAAAGAAAGCATTTGCACTACTAAAGCAGGATGGCACCATTGAAGCTCTAAAAAACTATAGGGAGAAAAATACTTTATCTAAAAAACTAATTAAAGCTGCCAAAAAGGAAACAGAGAAGCACATTGCTAAGGAGAGTAAAACTAATCCCAAACTGTTCTTCAACTATATCAATAGTAAAAGAATAAAAACTGAAAATGTAGGCCCCTTAAAAAATAGTGAGGAAAGAATGGTTGTAGATGACGAGGAAAAAGCTAACATATTAAACACCTTCTTCTCCACGGTATTCACGGTGGAAAATGAAATGCTAGGTGAAATCCCAAGAAACAATGAAAACCCTATATTAAGGGTCACCAATCTAACCCAAGAAGAGGTGCGAAACCGGCTAAATAAGATTAAAATAGATAAATCTCCGGGTCCGGATGGCATACACCCACGAGTACTAAGAGAACTAAGTAATGTAATAGATAAACCATTATTTCTTATTTTTAGTGACTCTATAGCGACAGGGTCTGTTCCGCAGGACTGGCGCATAGCAAATGTGGTGCCAATATTCAAAAAGGGCTCTAAAAGTGAACCTGGAAATTATAGGCCAGTAAGTCTAACCTCTATTGTTGGTAAAATATTTGAAGGGTTTCTGAGGGATGTTATTCTGGATTATCTCAATGAGAATAACTGTTTAACTCCATATCAGCATGGGTTTATGAGAAATCGCTCCTGTCAAACCAATCTAATCAGTTTTTATGAAGAGGTAAGCTATAGGCTGGACCACGGTGAGTCATTGGACGTGGTATATCTCGATTTTTCCAAAGCGTTTGATACCGTGCCGCACAAGAGGTTGGTACACAAAATGAGAATGCTTGGTCTGGGGGAAAATGTGTGTAAATGGGTTAGTAACTGGCTTAGTGATAGAAAGCAGAGGGTGGTTATAAATGGTATAGTCTCTAACTGGGTCGCTGTGACCAGTGGGGTACCGCAGGGGTCAGTATTGGGACCTGTTCTCTTCAACATATTCATTAATGATCTGGTAGAAGGTTTACACAGTAAAATATCGATATTTGCAGATGATACAAAACTATGTAAAGCAGTTAATACAAGAGAAGATAGTATTCTGCTACAGATGGATCTGGATAAGTTGGAAACTTGGGCTGAAAGGTGGCAGATGAGGTTTAACAATGATAAATGTAAGGTTATACACATGGGAAGAGGGAATCAATATCACCATTACACACTGAACGGGAAACCACTGGGTAAATCTGACAGGGAGAAGGACTTGGGGATCCTAGTTAATGATAAACTTACCTGGAGCAGCCAGTGCCAGGCAGCAGCTGCCAAGGCAAACAGGATCATGGGGTGCATTAAAAGAGGTCTGGATACACATGATGAGAGCATTATACTGCCTCTGTACAAATCCCTAGTTAGACCGCACATGGAGTACTGTGTCCAGTTTTGGGCACCGGTGCTCAGGAAGGATATAATGGAACTAGAGAGAGTACAAAGGAGGGCAACAAAATTAATAAAGGGGATGGGAGAACTACAATACCCAGATAGATTAGCGAAATTAGGATTATTTAGTCTAGAAAAAAGACGACTGAGGGGCGATCTAATAACCATGTATAAGTATATAAGGGGACAATACAAATATCTCGCTGAGGATCTGTTTATACCAAGGAAGGTGACGGGCACAAGGGGGCATTCTTTGCGTCTGGAGGAGAGAAGGTTTTTCCACCAACATAGAAGAGGATTCTTTACTGTTAGGGCAGTGAGAATCTGGAATTGCTTGCCTGAGGAGGTGGTGATGGCGAACTCAGTCGAGGGGTTCAAGAGAGGCCTGGATGTCTTCCTGGAGCAGAACAATATTGTATCATACAATTATTAGGTTCTGTAGAAGGACGTAGATCTGGGTATTTATTATGATGGAATATAGGCTGAACTGGATGGACAAATGTCTTTTTTCGGCCTTACTAACTATGTTACTATGTTACTATGTTACTATGTCACAATGCGGCGCCTATGGAATGAGGTGGCCAAGGAGATGTGGGATGGCTGGGACAATGCCCCGACTCGGGTCCGAAATGCATTTGGTAAGTATTGCACTGCAGTGTGAAGCAGCAGAGACCTTGGCCGTGCTCACTCGACTGTGTGTGATGAAAGAAACATCTGGCGTAGCACCCCATCACTCTCCTTCTTTTTGGTCAAATAGCCCTTACACAGCCTGGAGGTACAGTTAGGGCCAGAAATATTTGGACAGTGACACAAGTTTTGTTATTTTAGCTGTTTACAAAAACATGTTCAGAAATACAATTATATATATATAATATGGGCTGAAAGTGCACACTCCCAGCTGCAATATGATAGTTTCCACATCCAAATCGGAGAAAGGGTTTAGGAATCATAGCTCTGTAATGCATAGCGTCCTCTTTTTCAAGGGACCAAAAGTAATTGGACAATGGACTCTAAGGGCTGCAATTAACTCTGAAGGCGTCTCCCTCGTTAACCTGTAATCAATGAAGTAGTTAAAAGGTCAGGGGTGGATTCCAGGTGTGTGGTTTTGCATTTGGAAGCTGTTGCTGAGAGCAGACAACATGCGGTCAAAGGAACTCTCAATTGAGGTGAAGCAGAACATCCTGAGGCTGAAAAAAAAGAAAAAATCCATCAGAGAGATAGCAGACATGCTTGGAGTAGCAAAATCAACAGTTGGGTACATTCTGAGAAAAAAGGAATTGACTGGTGAGCTTGGGAACTCAAAAAGGCCTGGGCGTCCACGGATGACAACAGTGGTGGATGATCGCCGCATACTTAATTTGGTGAAGAAGAACCCGTTCACAACATCAACTGAAGTCCAGAACACTCTCAGTGAAGTAGGTGTATCTGTCTCTAAGTCAACAGTAAAGAGAAGACTCCATGACAGTAAATACAAAGGGTTCACATCTAGATGCAAACCATTCATCAATACCAAAAATAGACAGGCCAGAGTTAAATTTGCAGAAAAACACCTCAAGAAGCCAGCTCAGTTCTGGAAAAGTATTCTATGGACAGATGAGACAAAGATCAACCTGTACCAGAATGATGGGAAGAAAAAAGTTTGGAGAAGAAAGGGAACAGCACATGATCCAAGGCACACCACATCCTCTGTAAAACATGGTGGAGGCAACGTGATGGCATGGGCATGCATGGCTTTCAATGGCACTGGGTCACTTGTGTTTATTGATGACATAAGAGCAGACAAGAGTAGCCGGATGAATTCTGAAGTGTACCGGGATATACTTTCAGCCCAGATTCAGCCAAATGCTGCAAAGTTGATTGGACGGCGCTTCATAGTACAGATGCACAATGACCCCAAGCATACAGCCAAAGCTACCCAGGAGTTCATGAGTGCCAAAAAGTGGAACATTCTGCAATGGCCAAGTCAATCTCCAGATCTAAACCCAATTGAGCATGCATTTCACTTGCTCAAATCCAGACTTAAGACGGAAAGACCCACAAACAAGCAAGACCTGAAGGCTGCGGCTGTAAAGGCCTGGCAAAGCATTAAGAAGGAGGAAACCCAGCATTTGGTGATGTCCATGGGTTCCAGACTTAAGGCAGTGATTGCCACCAAAGGATTTGCAACAAAATATTGAAAATAAAAATATTTAGTTTGGGTTATGTTTATTTGTCCAATTACTTTTGACCTCCTAAAATGTGGAGTGTTTGTAAAGAAATGTGTACAATTCCTACATTTTCTATCAGATATTTTTGTTCAACCCTTCAAATTAAACGTTACAATCTGCACTTGAATTCTGTTGTAGAGGTTTCATTTCAAATCCAATGTGGTGGCATGCAGAGCCCAAATCGCGAAAATTGTGTCACTGTCCAAATATTTCTGACCCTAACTGTATGTTTGGGGTCATTGTCCTGTTGAAAAATAAATGATGGTCCAACTAATCACAAACCGGATGGAATAGCATGCCGCTGCAAGATGCTATGGTAGCCATGCTGGTTCAGTATGCCTTCAAATTTGAATAAATCCCCAACAGTGTCACCAGCAAAGTACCCCCACACCATCACACCTCCTCCTCCATGCTTCACGGTGGAACCAGGCAAGTAGAGTCCATCCGTTCACCTTTTCTGCTTCGCACAAAGACACGGTGGTTGGAACCAAAGATCTCAAATTTGGACTCATCAGACCAAAGCACAGATTTCCACTGGTCTAATGTCCATTCCTTGTGTTCTTTAGCCCAAACAAGTCTCTTCTGCTTGTTGCCTGTCCTTAGCAATGGTTTCCTAGCAGCTATTTTGAAGGCCTGCTGCACAAAGTCTATTCTTAACAGTTGTTGTAGAGATGTGTCTGCTGCTAGAACTCTGTGTGGCATTGACCTGGTCTCTAATCTGAGCTGCTGTTAACCTGTGATTCCTGAAGCTGGTGACTCGGATAAACTTATCCTCAGAAGCAGAGGTGACTCTTGGTCTTCCTTTCCTGGGGCGGTCCTCATGTGAGCCAGTTTCTTTGTAGCGCTTGATGGTTTTTGCCACTGCACTTGGGGACACTTTCAAAGTTTGCCCAATTTTTCGGATTGACTGACCTTCAATTCTTAAAGCAATGATGGCCAGTCGTTTTTCTTTACTTAGGCTACTTTCACACTAGCGTTAACTGCAAACCGTCACAAAAACGTCTTTTTCCCGAAAAAACGGATGCGTCAAAAAACTGCATGCTGTATGCAACGCATACAGCATTTCGACGGATCCGTCGCAAATCTGATAAACGGTTGTGTTGAAATGCTGGATGCGTTGCATACGTTTTTACCATCCGTTGCATACGTTTTTACGACGGATCCGTTGTTAAAATGGGAGGCACCAAAATTTGATTGGCTACTGGAAACTAAGGGAAATCTATATACTGACTGTATTTACAGCCCATTTTTGAGGGTTTTAGTTTAGTGGCAAGGATGGATGGTGTACTTGGGAGGATTGCGAGTTTGGTTACTGATGTTATATTTGAGACGAATCGCTTGGATATCATAGTGCGGGAGAAGGAGGCGGCAGCAGAAAGACGGAGGATGCAACGGAGAGTGCGACGATTCTGGATACATCCAAACAATGAGCTGCGGATGACCAGGGGTGTCCAGTCCACTCTCTATCTGGAGTTGCGGTGCAACCCACAGAAATTCTTTAATTATGTACGGATGAGGATGGAACATTTCGATTATTTGGTTGGAAAACTTGAGGATGTGATCCAAAGGCAGGACACAAGGATGAGGCTTGCCATCACACCGGCGGAGCGGCTCCTGGTGACACTGCGGTAAGCATCTTTTTTTTATGTCATTGGTCATATTGAATGTTATTACATGCTGCAGAGAAAACTGCGCTGACACATTGCGCAGCATTTTCTGCAGCATGTAATTTTATGGTTTGTTTGAGGCCATTCCACTGGTTTTTTTTCTTGTGTCATTGGTCATATTGAATGTTATTACATGCTGCAGAGAAAACTGCGCTGACACATTGTGCAGCATTTTCTGCAGCATGTAATTTTTTGGTTTCTTTGAGGCCATTCCACTGGTTTTTTTTGTTGATGGTCTGTGCAATTTTTTTTTTTACATTTTTTTTTTCTGCAGCTTCCTAGCTACGGGTGAGTCTCTGACTTCACTCCATTTCCAATTCAGGCTGGGGATTTCCACTATTGGCGGAATTGTGAAGGACACATGTCGGGGGATTTGGGACACTTTACAGCCGGAGTATATCCCACAACCAACAATGGAAATCTGGTTGAGAAGTGCAGAACAATTTGAGAGAATTTGCAATTTCCCAAATTGTGTTGGTGCCGTGGACGGCAAACACATAAGGATTGCTAAACCGGCAGGAACAGGCTCCGAGTACTACAACTATAAAAAATATTTCTCCATTGTACTCATGGCTATTGCTGACGCCAACTGCCGATTCCTTGCTGTGTAGAAGCGTATGGCCGGTCCAACGACTCCCAAGTTTTTAAAAACTCTCCAATGGGTCGCTGCCTGTATGGAGATGCATACAATTTCCCGCCAGCAAGACCGCTCCCAGGAACAAGTGAACCAGCCATGCCATATGTGTGTGTAGGTGATGAAGCCTTTCAACTGTCGCCGCACCTACTGAAACCATACAGCAGCCGTGAATTAAACCGTACCAAGCGGGTATTTAATTACCGTCTTACCAGAGCAAGAAGAGTAGTAGGGTGCTCTTTCGGTATATTGACGGCAAAGTGGAGAGTTCTGCTGACGGCAATAAAACTGGAAACCAAAACTGTAGACGATGTTGTGAAGGCATGTGTGGTGCTCCATAATTTTGTCATTTCAAAGGAGCCCGTTACCTTGGATGACGAAGAATTGGAGACAACCTTGTGGGATTACCGCAGTGCCTCTGTTCGCTCCACCGGTTCTGTTACTAGGATGAGGGACCAGTTTACAGATTATTTTTTGTCACCTGTTGGGCGGATTCCATGGCAAGACATCATTGTGTGACATGTTTTTCATGGCTTTTGTTGTTTATGTAAAAATTGTGTTTGTAGCAACAAAACAAAACCAAAAAAAAAAAAAAAAATACCAAAGTGTGGTTTGCTTGGTAATATAAAACCATTTTGTTATACCTTTAATATTTACCTTATTGAATCAACACACAGAGTAGATTTTAAACCAGAAAGATTTTTATTTAAAACCTTGTTTTGTATTTTTTATCATTTTCAAAAAACATTTTTTTTTAGTTGCAAAATAAAGATTTTTTTTTAAATTTTACATTTGTGGACTACAAGTCCTGGTAGTGTCGGGTGGAGTAACTATGGGAGGAGGGGCTGGAATGTTGGACCACGTCGGTAGGTGGGATTGGGGAAACCCTACTTGTTTGTTCTGCAGTGGAAGGGGGGTGAAAAGCAGGAGGCTGACCAGAGGGGGGTTGTGTTGGGGTAGTTGTGAAACTGAATGGGGAAGGAAAGCTGGGCAAGGAAGCAGAAAACACTGGGGAATATATTTGGGTTGGGGGCCTGGTATGGTATTGGGACTGACGTTGATATTGGGGGGCATGGTGTGGAAATGGTGACTGGTATGTGTGGGGAGGTGTGGGGTAGATTGGGATTCGTTGAGGACCTTAAGAAGAGCGTTATGGCAGCTATTCATTACCCGCATCTGCTGATCAAAAGAAAGCTTCTCCATGCTCCTAAGCATGGATTGAAAAAAAAGATTTGCCGGAGCTTGACTTACATCTAAATGCAGCCTATCCAAGCGACTGCTGATTTCCTGGTGGGTTTCACTGATGCGTGATTGCACCATGTTGAAACCAGCAGTCACTTGTTCTCCCAAAATTTTAAGAGAACTTTGGAAGCCTGCATTTAGATGCAAGAACTCAGGAGCATAGCTCCTTTCCTGACCCCTCTGACGCTGCCGCCACGAACCTAACGGTGGTGTAGAGGTGGCAGGGTCAGAGGGGTGGGGTAAAGGGAATGCTATCTGTTGACCATCAGATGCGAGTAACGAAGGCTGCACTACAGTGCCTGAGGTGGATGAAGTGGAGGGGACAGAGGGGTCAGAGGTGTGGGGCCTACCGATGTGGTCCCCGGTGGCGGACTCAGGAGGGATCGCTCCAGAGGGCGCAGAGGAAGATGCAGGCGCACGGTGGCTGGAGAAGGTGCTGTGAAAGAAAAAACAAAAACAATTAATATATTGATATGGAAAAGCCCGGACTGAAACAAAAGTTTTGTGATTAGACAGGTTAACATGGTTATTACTGGGATGTTGAATACTTACACTCTACTCAGCATGGTTCGCCTCAGGAAGGAGAGGGCAGGGGCGTATCTATATGTTCTCTTCTTCCTTCCTGCTGAGCCACTCCGGGCCTGCATCTCCTGGTTAAATTCCCTCTTAAAGCGATCCCTCAGTGACCGCCACCGCTTCCTAACCTTGCTACCTGTGAAGACAGGAATGAAGAAAAAAAAAATGGTAAATGCAAGACATTACATTCAGCTCTAAACATCACTGAAAAGTGAATACTTACATAGTTTGCTCTGCTGCTGTGGAAGAAGGTCCTCCCACCTCGAAAATATGTTCTGGCATACTTCCTCCCAGAGCCGATGGGTGACACTGGTGTCAGCATGCCTGCGGTCAGCCATGTTCCACAGCGGCTACCGCTCGCGAACCTCCTCGATGAGGGCTTCAATTTCAATGTCATAATCTTCTGCGGGAGCACGCTGTGAAGCCTGTGAGAAAAAAAATATAAGAAAAAAATAAAAATTAGTACACTGAAAAAAAAAAATGACCAATCGAAGCCCCCCCCAAAAAGCAACTTACTGATGGCCAACCGCGGCGTTGAGTCCGCCGACTCTGGGAGTGCCTGGGAGAACCTTCATGGTGTTCAGCAGCAGCAGCAGCAGCAGGAGACTGAAATAAAGGAGAAAAAAAATTAGCTTTAATGTATGTATATGTTTTCTTGGTTCCGTTGTATCTGAAAATCTGTTTCGTGTATGGTGCTGGTGTATGGTGTGAAGCAAGTATTTCACAACTACTTACACTTGGTTCCTCCTCCACTTGTATATCTCCACCCGTCTCGGTCCCTTCTGACAGCTCCTCATCGGATTCTGATTCCTGTTTAAACATAATAAATGCATGTAGTGAATAAAAATTAAGAAAATTAAAAAAAAATTGGGTTACTTACCGATACACGCTGTTGCTGTGGAGGAGGGCTGCCCCAGAAGAGGACATTGTGTTCCTGGTAGCTACGGCCGGTGGCTGTGGTCCTGGTGGCTGTGGTCCTGGTGGGTCTGTAAGTTAAAAGACACTTGCAATCTGCTCTACACATTGAAGTAGCAGATTTGGGGTCTTCAAAACTTACTTTTAAGAATTTCAGGATGCGGTCCAGGTTGCTATGGCCAGTGGCTGTGGTCCTGGTGGCTGTGGTCCTGGTGGCTGTGGTCCTGGTGGCTGTGGTCCTGGTGGGTCTGTAAGTTAAAAGACACTTGCAATCTGCTCTACACATTGAAGTAGCAGATTTGGGGTCTTCAAAACTTACTTTTAAGAATTTCAGGATGCGGTCCAGGTGGCTACGGCCAGTGGCTGTGGTCCTGGTGGCTACGGCTGGTCGCTGTGGTCCCTACTCTATCTGCAATATAATAAGTATAATGGATTTATAGTTAGACCACCGCAGAAATAGGTAATGTTTACCAATAAACACCCTGTTAAAATGTGAGAAATGGCTGAAAACCAAAACCCAAAAACAGGTGCACGTTATACCATTCATTTCCATGTCCCCAAAAAAAAAAGATTTAAAATGAGACACCATGGAAAAATATTTTTACCACATTTTTTTTTTTTTAAATAACCTCCCCCAAAAAACCTTCCAAGGATAACCTTTAGTAAAAAATGAGCCCTCAACCAACTCTGTATTGCATGTGTAACCATTGGTACATACACCAGTTTAAAATTTACCTTTATGAAATTATACTACGGACAATTTTTTAAACATTTTATTATTTTTTTTTTTCGTTTTTTTTTTTTTAAAGTAATCACAATGAAGCAGAAATGCTCTTTATTTTAAATACCAGTACATCACTTTGGAATGGTTTCAACAGTTAAAAAAATCAACACTTTGTAAAAGAAAAAAAAACACGTTCTAACCACAAGCTGCAGACCACTAGACTTTGCAATAATACATCAGATTAAAAAAAAAAAAAAACACACAGGCTGCACAAACCACTATACTAGTAAATACATCAAAAAAGTACATTAACCAATATGACATTGACAAATGCACATGCAACCAACAAAACGCACACAAACATACCTGCAAGCAGAGTCATAACGCAAGCATAACACATGAACAGGCGTAATATTGACAAAGGCATAATAAGGTGCAGGCACGTGAACACATACATACAAAAGCACACAGCAGTACAAAAATACACACACACACACACACACACACGGCCATCAGTCCTCCGGCTGGAGCTTGATGTCTTCACAGTGGCAGGCCTCAGGGTGGATCTGGACTGTAGCAGGGCACTGGCTGTTGCAGGACGACGGCAGGCCTCAGGTTGGATTCAGGTTTTAAAAGCTCTTGCTGTAGTCAGTACGGCATACACAAATGCGCACGCACACACACACACACACACACACACACAAAAATGGCAATATACTCACACTGTTAGAGTGTCTCTGGTCCTTGCTGCCAGGCTGGGGTCTTGGTGTCAGGCTGGGGTCTTGCTGCCAGGCTGGGGTCTTGCTGCCAGGCTGGGGTCTTGGTGTCCAGCTGGGGTCTTGCTGCCAGGCTGGGGTCTTGGTGTCCAGCTGGGGTCTTGCTGCCAGGCTGGGGTCTTGGTGTCCGGCTGGCTGGAGGCTTCTTTTTTCTTCTCTCTGGGTCTTGCTGGCATATGTGGGGGTTGAAGGCCCAGACCAGGTTTATATAGATTTTGGGATGTCTGGCCAATTAGATAAAAAATCCTGTTTCTGAGCATGCTCAGTAGAAAAAAACGTATTGCAGCGCTGCATTGCGTCGTACGACGTGTCTCGACGCATCCGTCGCTCATAGACTTTCATTGTAGCAAAATACGCATGCCGCAGGATGCGCCGAGACACGTTTTATTGTCGGAGCCAAAAAACATTACAATCTACGTTTTTCCAGACGACGTGTCGCCTAATTTCGACGCATCCGTCGAAAGACGTATACTGACGTATGCCAATTCGTCGCAATGCGTCGCCAATACAAGTCTATGGGGAAAAAACGCATCCAGCAAAATATTTTGCTGGATGCGTTTTTTCGGCAAAACGACGCATTTTAGCGTATTGCAGTTAACGCTAGTGTGAAAGTAGCCTTAGCTGCTTTTTTCTTGCCATTATACAAATTCTAACAGTCTATTCAGTAGAACTATCAGCTGTGTATCCACCAGATTTCTGCACAACACAACTGATAGTCCCAACACCATTTATAAGGCAAGAAATCCCACTTATTAAACCTGACAGGGCACACCTGTGAATTGAAAACCATTCCCGGTGACTACCTCTTGAAGCTTATCAAGAGAATGCCAAGAGTGTGCAAAGCAGTCATCAAAGCAAAAGGTGGCTACTTTGAAGAACCTAGAATATAAGACATAATTTTAGTTGTTTCACACTTTTTTGTTAAAAATATAATTCCTCATGTGTTAATTCATAGTTTTGATGCCTTCAGTGTGAATGTACAATTTTCAAAGTCATGAAAGTACAGAAAAATCTTTAAATGTGAAGGCGTGTCCAAACTTTTGGTCTGTACTGTATGTGGGGGAAAACTACTATTTTGGCACATGGCAAGGTTTGGAAGGGAAGGAGCACCAATTTGAATTTTGGAGCTCAAAATTGTCTAGAATCGAGAGCAAACACCATGTCGCTTTTGGGAAGCCCCTGATGTGCCTAACAGTAGAAACCCCCCACATGTGACCCCACTTTGGAAACTAGACCCCTTCAGTAGTGTATCTAGATGTGTGGTGAGCATCTTGAACCCCCACGTGCTTTACAGAAGTTTATAACGTGAAAATAATAAATATCAAATTTGTCCCACAAAAATGTTCTTTCAGACCCACAATTTTTATTTTAACAAGGGTAACAGGAGAAAATGGAATCCAAACTTTGTTGTGCAATTTCTCCTGAGTATGCAGATACCCCATATGTGGGCGCACGGTAGGGCTCAGAAAAGGAGTGACTTTTGGAACGCAGACTTTGATGGAATGGTCTGTGGGTGTCATGTTGCATTTGGAAAACCTCTGATGTGCCTAAACAGTGAAAAAAAAAACAAGTGACCCAAATTTGGAAACTAGACCCCTCAAGTAGTTTATCTGGATGTGTGGTGAGTGGGGTTAAGCGACACGGATCGGACAAATTCAAAAATTGCCGACTTTCGGTAAAGTCGGGTTTCATGAAACCCGACCCGATCCTAGTGTGGAATCGGCCATGAGGTCGCCGATCTGCGCGCAAAAGTCGCGTTTCATATGACGCCTTCAGTGCTATTTTTCAGCCAATGAAGGAGGACGCAGAGTGTGGGCAGCGTGATGACATAGGTCTCTGTCCCCATCATCTTAGAGAAGGGCATGACAGTGATTGGCTTGCTTTCTTCGGCGTCACAGGGGCTATAAAGGGGCGTGCACGCCGACCGCCATCTTACTTCTGCCGATCTTAGCATAGGGAGAGGTTGCTGCAGCTTCATCAGAAGAAGGGATATAGAGAGGGAAGATTAACCCCCAAACTGCTTGTGTTGTAGCGATTTCCACTGTCCAACACCACCATTTTTTTGCAGGGACAGTGGAGGCTATATTTTTGTGCATCAGCTCTGTAGCTTATTAGGCTGCCTTATAAGGCTCCCTGATAGCTGCAATGCTGTTTGCACGCTGCTGTGCAAACCAACTGCTTTTTTAAAAGCAAAAATCCTGTTGCTCCTTTCTGCACAGTTATCTTGTTTATTTGTCCACACTTTTGTGTGCAGCAGTCCTTTTTATTGCTGCCATACTTTTCCTGAGATCATTGTAGGGAGATTGAAATTGTACTACAGTCCTTGTATTTTTTCATATATCTTCCAGCCACTTTCTGCCACTTACATTGTCTTGTTTTATACACTGGGCCTAAGTTTTGGTTCAGTCTCCCCCCAAAAAAAGTGAGATTCAAATTCTCACAAAGTGGATATACTTCAGTCCTGTTAGTTTGTGGTATATCAGCCAGCCACTTTCTGCCACTTACATTGTGTTGTTTTATGCACAGGGCCTGAGTTTTGGTTCAGTCTCCCCCCAAAAAAGGGAGATTTAAATTCTCAACAAGTTTATATACAGTACACCTTCTACCTTGTTTTACAGTACCATATAACAATTGACATTTTGGTTAGATTTTCCAAAAAATGAGGAAGTCTAGTGGAAGAGCCCGTGGGCGATGGTTGCCAGCTGGTACTGATGGTGGTGGTGGTGGTGGTGCATCTGGTGGTAGTGGCAAAAGCACAATAGCACCTAGGGCTGGAGGTGTTGAGCCAGCATCATCGTCTGGCTACACAAGGCCTCGAAGGCTCCCTTATCTGGGAGTAGGAAAACAGCTTTTAAAGCTGGAGCAGCAGAAAAAAGTTTTGGCTTTCCTTGCTGACTCAGCCTCTAGCTCTTTCTCCTCCTCTTCAGAAAGTTCCAAATATAAAAGCAGCGAGTCGTCAGTAGATGCTCCCGGTCAGGAACAAGACGTTTCCTTGTGTCCTTCTGCAGCGCCCCAGAGATCTGGTCGTTGCAGTAACGTCGCTCTGCCACTAAGGGGAGTGATGGTACGTCTGATGGCACTAAAGGAGTTCTACTGACCAGGTATCACTAAGCACACACTACACTTCACACTCCGGCCACTAGGGGGAGCAAAAGGCTTATTTATTGGGCCACTTCTCACATTGGTAAAACTAAGGGTCGGACAGGAAGTTAGGCAGAACGAGCCTGGGAGAGTTCCAGGGAGGATCTGTCAGACCTGGGAAATCTGGCAGGTACCTAGCGAAAGGACAGATGGTTACGGGACCGCGCCTGCACTACCTTGCGGCGGTATCCTAAGAAAGAGACAAGAAAGGAAGGATATTGTGGTGCAGTGTAAACGAGATCAGCACAAAGGAGATCCAGTAGGAGTCGTGCCGAGAGAGAGAGGCAACATCTTACTGAGGCGCATAGTTGGTGGCCGGAGCACCGAAGAAGTAACAGTCTCCACGCATTACTTCAAACAGCGGCAGGACAGTTAATTACAGGTTGGCTGTCCACCATACAACACCTAAGAAGGACATAGGGGGCAACGTGGGAGAGGGGCAACACTAGGGTTCCAGAATACCTCCAGGCCTACCTGTCATAAAGGTGCGTCCTAGCCATATCATACCTGGGGGACGGAGAAGAGAAAGGTCTAAAACGGATGAGAACAGCAGTTGTGAGGACTATCCTGAATGCTCAGCAGGGAAGCACTACAACACACAGGCGCTAGTGGGTAGACACTGATTTCCACCTGAAAAGGGAACCCTGGATGTGCCTTCGGACCGGCCGGTCTCAGACAGCCCTGGTGAAAGTGCCCCGGATCGAGAATCCTGAAACCTTCAGTAAAAAGGTAAAGAAACTGAACCCTGTGTCCTCGTTATTCCTTGCACTTTGCACCCCCCATCTTTATTGGACGCCCCTTAGCAGGGTCACGATCGGGTCCAGCCACCGTGACAACCGCAGAACAGAAGAAGAAGGGACCGGTACCGAGTGACTTGTGGCCCTGTGTCTGGGGGCGCTCCAACTTGGCGTCACGAACAGGATTGTACTTAAGCCTGAAGAATCAGGTCATGTGTGCCTCGGAACTGGAATTGAACTGTGACTTATCGCAAAGACTGTGTACCGCTATTTGCCGCCAAAAATCCGCCATTGCCGCGCCGCGTGGAGCACGAAGGGAGGAGTCATAGCTTCGTGGGTGGAGCCGGCTGGAAAAGTGCGCAGAGCGGAAGATGCGGTGAGGCGCCGACCCCGGAAGGAGGAACAGCCATGTCGGACCCTGGAGGAGCGGAGGCGGCGGCCACAGCTGCAGACTCGGGAGCACTTCCAGATTCCACGATAAGTGCAGCCACAAACCCGGTATCACTGCTAGAGGCCGCGGGGCTTACCGCTTCCACCAACCAGCCGGATAGTGCTGCCGCTACAGCAGCCATAATGCCCTTCTCTATGCCGTACCTACCAGGGGCCGCCTGGCTCCCGCGATACTTTGGAGAAGCTCATACGTTAACTGACTTTAAGGAGGGGATTTGTAGCCTGCTTGAGTTTTATCCCTTGACGGAGCCTCAGAAAGTTCATATGATAACCGGCCAACTCTTTGGAGCAGCATTGAGGGAAGTAAAGTCCTGGCCCGCTGCGGACAAGAAAACTGTGCAACAATTATTTGCCAAGCTTAAAGCCACCTTTGACACCAGCACCATTACGGAAATTAAATTGACGTTCTATGGGTGCAAGCAGCGGCCGCAGGATAGCTTACGGGACTATGCTCTTAATCTGCAGGAGGCGCTGCGGGCCATCAAGCAAAGTGACCCAAGCAGCATACAAGATGAAGATAAGCTCCTGAAAGTGCGGTTCATAGAAGGGCTCCTGTGCAGTAACCAAAGGGCCCAGCTACACTTCCTGGCCATGCAGAATCCAGATCTGACTTTCGCGCAATTTAAAGATAAAGCTATCCAGGCGCTGCCGGAGCGGCAGCCCAGCCGTGCCACACTTACCAGGCGGCAAGCCCTCACATACCACCAGGAGGTGGCGCCGGACGCACCTGTCTCCGCCGAGGCCGATGCCCAGATCCTGGACGACGACTCCCCTGCAGGACTGCGTCTCCAAGTACAGGAACTGACCAGGAGCGTTGCTGCCCTAGCCCGGACCGTCCAGTCCCTACAGGAGGCCCCCAAGGCGAAGATCCAGCTGGCTTCCAGACCGGAGGATGTCCCCTGGCAACGACCAAGGAGGGTTCCATCGACCAGAGGCAGAGATGACGATCGTTTTCATCAGGATGGACGACCTATCTGCTGCCGCTGCCATCAGGTGGGCCATCTGGCAAGGTACTGTCAGTTAAACGAGCAACCCCTGGGGCCAAGGGTTGGAGAAATCACCAACCACACAACTGAAGAACCGATATCAAATCTTTGTAGAGGATGAAGATGGCACACCTAAGAATGAAGCAATACCAGCAAGCAAAAAAGAAAAGGGCACACAGCAACAAGTGACAGCAAAAAGTACAGCCAAGAAGCAACGAAGAGTGGTGGTGGTGGGAGACTCACTACTGAGAGGCACCGAAGCAGCCATCTGCAGACCGGACATAACTGCAAGAGAAGTATGCTGCCTTCCAGGTGCGATGATCAAGGATGTGACCGATAGGATACCAAAGCTCTTCAGCTCCAAGGACGTCCACCCATTTCTTCTGATACATGTTGGCACCAATGACACGGCAAGGAAGGACCTACCGACAATCTGCAAGGACTTTGAAGAGTTGGGGAAGAAAGTAAAGGAACTGGATGCACAGGTAGTTTTTTCTTCTATCCTTCCAGTAGACGGGCATGGCACCAGGAGATGGAACAGGATCCTTGATGCAAACAACTGGCTAAGACGATGGTGCAGACAACAAGGATTTGGATTCCTGGATCACGGTGTGAATTACTGGTATGATGGACTCCTCGCCAGAGACGGACTACACCTCAACAAACCTGGGAAACACACATTCGCCAGAAGACTCGCTACACTCATCAGGAGGGCGTTAAACTAGAAGAAGAGGGGACGGGAAGAAAAACATTAGACTCGAACAAAGACGACCCAGGAAAACATACTCAGAAGGGAGGTAAGAACATTTCTAAAACAATCCACAGTGAGGAGATTGGAACAAAACAAAATCCTCTAAACTGCATGCTCGCAAACGCCAGAAGCCTGATAAACAAGATGGAAGAACTAGAAGCAGAAATATCTACAGGTAACTTTGACATAGTGGGAATAACCGAGACATGGTTAGATGAAAGCTATGACTGGGCAGTTAACTTACAGGGTTACAGTCTGTTTAGAAAGGATCGTAAAAATCGGAGAGGAGGAGGGGTTTGTCTCTATGTAAAGTATTGTCTAAAGTCCACTTTAAGGGAGGATATTAGCGAAGGGAATGAGGATGTCGAGTCCATATGGGTTGAAATTCATGGAGGGAAAAATGGTAACAAAATTCTCATTGGGGTCTGTTACAAACCCCCAAATATAACAGAAAGCATGGAAAGTCTACTTCTAAAGCAGATAGATGAAGCTGCAACCCATAATGAGGTCCTGGTTATGGGGGACTTTAACTACCCGGATATTAACTGGGAAACAGAAACCTGTGAAACCCATAAAGGCAACAGGTTTATGCTAATAACCAAGAAAAATTATCTTTCACAATTGGTGCAGAATCCAACCAGAGGAGCAGCACTTTTAGACCTAATACTATCTAATAGACTTGACAGAATAACAAATCTGCAGGTGGTTGGGCATTTAGGAAATAGCGACCACAATATTGTGCAGTTTCACCTGTCTTTCACTAGGGGGACTTGTCAGGGAGTCACAAAAACATTGAACTTTAGGAAAGCAAAGTTTGAACAGCTTAGAGATGCCCTTAATCTGGTAGACTGGGACAATATCCTCAGAAATAAGAATACAGATAATAAATGGGAAATGTTTAAGAACATCCTAAATAGGCAGTGTAAGCGGTTTATACCTTGTGGGAATAAAAGGACTAGAAATAGGAAAAACCCAATGTGGCTAAACAAAGAAGTAAGACAGGCAATTAACAGTAAAAAGAAAGCATTTGCACTACTAAAGCAGGATGGCACCATTGAAGCTCTAAAAAACTATAGGGAGAAAAATACTTTATCTAAAAAACTAATTAAAGCTGCCAAAAAGGAAACAGAGAAGCACATTGCTAAGGAGAGTAAAACTAATCCCAAACTGTTCTTCAACTATATCAATAGTAAAAGAATAAAAACTGAAAATGTAGGCCCCTTAAAAAATAGTGAGGAAAGAATGGTTGTAGATGACGAGGAAAAAGCTAACATATTAAACACCTTCTTCTCCACGGTATTCACGGTGGAAAATGAAATGCTAGGTGAAATCCCAAGAAACAATGAAAACCCTATATTAAGGGTCACCAATCTAACCCAAGAAGAGGTGCAAAACCGGCTAAATAAGATTAAAATAGATAAATCTCCGGGTCCGGATGGCATACACCCACGAGTACTAAGAGAACTAAGTAATGTAATAGATAAACCATTATTTCTTATTTTTAGTGACTCTATAGCGACAGGGTCTGTTCCGCAGGACTGGCGCATAGCAAATGTGGTGCCAATATTCAAAAAGGGCTCTAAAAGTGAACCTGGAAATTATAGGCCAGTAAGTCTAACCTCTATTGTTGGTAAAATATTTGAAGGGTTTCTGAGGGATGTTATTCTGGATTATCTCAATGAGAATAACTGTTTAACTCCATATCAGCATGGGTTTATGAGAAATCGCTCCTGTCAAACCAATCTAATCAGTTTTTATGAAGAGGTAAGCTATAGACTGGACCACGGTGAGTCATTGGACGTGGTATATCTCGATTTTTCCAAAGCGTTTGATACCGTGCCGCACAAGAGGTTGGTACACAAAATGAGAATGCTTGGTCTGGGGGAAAATGTGTGTAAATGGGTTAGTAACTGGCTTAGTGATAGAAAGCAGAGGGTGGTTATAAATGGTATAGTCTCTAACTGGGTCGCTGTGACCAGTGGGGTACCGCAGGGGTCAGTATTGGGACCTGTTCTCTTCAACATATTCATTAATGATCTGGTAGAAGGTTTACACAGTAAAATATCGATATTTGCAGATGATACAAAACTATGTAAAGCAGTTAATACAAGAGAAGATAGTATTCTGCTACAGATGGATCTGGATAAGTTGGAAACTTGGGCTGAAAGGTGGCAGATGAGGTTTAACAATGATAAATGTAAGGTTATACACATGGGAAGAGGGAATCAATATCACCATTACACACTGAATGGGAAACCACTGGGTAAATCTGACAGGGAGAAGGACTTGGGGATCCTAGTTAATGATAAACTTACCTGGAGCAGCCAGTGCCAGGCAGCAGCTGCCAAGGCAAACAGGATCATGGGGTGCATTAAAAGAGGTCTGGATACACATGATGAGAGCATTATACTGCCTCTGTACAAATCCCTAGTTAGACCGCACATGGAGTACTGTGTCCAGTTTTGGGCACCGGTGCTCAGGAAGGATATAATGGAACTAGAGAGAGTACAAAGGAGGGCAACAAAATTAATAAAGGGGATGGGAGAACTACAATACCCAGATAGATTAGCGAAATTAGGATTATTTAGTCTAGAAAAAAGACGACTGAGGGGCGATCTAATAACCATGTATAAGTATATAAGGGGACAATACAAATATCTCGCTGAGGATCTGTTTATACCAAGGAAGGTGACGGGCACAAGGGGGCATTCTTTGCGTCTGGAGGAGAGAAGGTTTTTCCACCAACATAGAAGAGGATTCTTTACTGTTAGGGCAGTGAGAATCTGGAATTGCTTGCCTGAGGAGGTGGTGATGGCGAACTCAGTCGAGGGGTTCAAGAGAGGCCTGGATATCTTCCTGGAGCAGAACAATATTGTATCATACAATTATTAGGTTCTGTAGAAGGACGTAGATCTGGGTATTTATTATGATGGAATATAGGCTGAACTGGATGGACAAATGTCTTTTTTCGGCCTTACTAACTATGTTACTATGTTACTATGTTAACCCCCAGGAGTAGAACGCCCAGGCCCGCAAAATTGGAGAGCCAAATACATTGGGGGGCGTCCTGTTCTCCCTATCGTGATCGACGGTATCCCCATGAACGCTTTGCTGGACACCGGCTCTCAGGTGACAACTATGCCCTACATCCTTTATAAATGTTATTGGGAGGACACTGACATCACCCGTGCCCCTGATGATGATTTCACCATAATAGCAATGGTCAGCCACTGCCACAAGTGGGATACAAAGAGGTCACTATTAAGGTGGGGCGGGTAGAATTGGAGGCCCAAGGAATTGTCATTGTTGATATTGACCGGCGTGAACGTAACCCCATGATGACCATCGGTACTAATGTCATAGAGAATTGTCTTGCAGAAGTTATTGTTTTGTTGCAGCAAGTAGCAGAGACAGCTGGTCACAGTGAACAACGTGCCTTACAGAAAGAAATCAGAGCCCTAATGCGGAGACAGCAAGTGGAGCTGACTGGTGGTGAAATTGGCCGGGTCACAGTGAGTGATTCGAACCCCATTGCAATACCCCCCAGGAGTGAAATGTTAATATGATGTTGGGCAGCCATAGGTCTCGGGGGTAAAGACTATCAGGCCCTGGTAGAACCCGTGTATTCAGAGAATAGGCCTACCATCCTGACAGCCAGAGGGGTGGTTGATGTCCGCAAGGGGAGGGTGCCGGTATGTGTTCTTAACTGCGGGGAGGAGGAAGTCCACCTCACTAAATATGTCACACTTGCCAAGCTGTTTACTGTTAATAATAGTGTGATACAGGCACCCGGGCCCTTTGCTCCGCCCAGGTCGGCAGAGGACAACAGCTCTGCAGAACAATCAAAAGATTGGTGCCAAGAACTACATGTGGGCACTGATGCTACTCCATCTCACCAGATACAGGGGGCCTACAGGGTGGTTCACGAGTATGAGCGGGTATTCAGTAAACACCCCCTTGATTTTGGGCGGGTAAAAGGGATTCAACATCACATCCCCACAGGAGATCACCCGCCCATAAAAGAAACATACCGTCCTGTACCCCCAGCTCATTATCGGTGTGCCAAGGACATGTTGCGAGAGATGAAGGAGGCTGGAGTAGTGAGAGACAGCTGTAGCCCCTGGGCAGCCCATTAGTCCTCGTTAGAAAGAAAGATGGCACCATGAGGATGTGTGTAGATTATAGGCAATTAAACCGCATTACACATAAGGACGTATACCCCCTGCCTAGGATAGAGGAGTCCTTGGCTGCGTTAAAGTCTGCTAATTACTTCTCTACTTTAGATCTTACCAGTGGGTATTGGCAGGTTCCCATGGCAGAGGCGGACAAAGAAAAGACAGCCTTCACGACACCGATGGGTCTCTGCGAGTTCAACTACATGCCCTTCGGATTGTGTAACGCCCCGGGGACGTTCCAGAGGATGATGGTGTGCTGTTTGGGACACAAGAACTTTGAGACCGTGCTGCTGTATCTGGACGATGTCATTGTCTTCTCTAAGACCTATGAAGACCATCTGAAGCACCTGGCCGAGGTCTTTGAGGCGCTGTCCAACTTTGGCCTAAAGGTGAAACCGTCCAAATGCCATCTGCTCAAACCAAAAGTACAGTACCTGGGCCATGTGGTGAGTGCCAAATGAGTGGCCCCAGACCCCGACAAGGTCACGGTGATCAAGGACTGGCCGCAGCCCAGCAACATTCATGAGGTCCGGCAGTTCCTCGGGTTGGTGGGTTATTACCAGAGATTTATCAAGGACTTCACCAAGAAGGCCGCGCCGTTGCAAGACCTGTTGGTGGGCCAGCCCAAGAAACCCAAGGGTAAGAATACCCCGTTGGATTGGAACGACGGACTGGAAGGATCGTTCACTTGCTTAAAATCGGCATTAACGGGAGACGAAGTACTAGCCTACCCGGAATACGACCAACCATTTGTATTGTACACGGACGCCAGCAATGTAGGACTGGGAGCGGTGCTGTCCCAGGTCCAGAAGGGCAAGGAACGAGTAATTGCTTATGCCAGCAGGAAGCTTCGCCCCACTGAAAGGAACCCAGACAACTACAGTTCCTTTAAGCTGAAGTTCCTCGCAGTCGTTTGGGCCGTGACGGAGAGGTTCAAGCACTATCTGGCCTCAGCGAAATTCACCGTCTTCACGGATAATAATCCACTTACGCACTTGGACACAGCGAAACTCGGTGCCTTGGAGCAGCGGTGGATGGCCCGGTTGTCTAATTACGATTTTACCATCAAGTACCGGGCGGGGCACTAGAATGCGAATGCTGATGCACTGTCCCGAATGCCTCACCTACCCGAAATGGAGGAAGACCCAGAAGCATTTGAAGAAGTGGAGCTGCCCGCTTTCCATCGTCCCAAGGCAACTCAGTGTTCCCATCAGGTGGAGAACAGGCGAAGAAACAAACAGGGCGCCCCGTTGAATCCCCTGCCCCACCATGGGTGGACAGAGAACCAGGATGGTGACCCTGCGGTCCGTCGGGTGAAGGAGCTCCAGACGCAGGCAGGTTTGCACCCTGGCCCAGATGATCCACCGGAGACATCACAGTTGTGGAAGGAGAGGGGCAAACTGTTTCTTCACGATGGCAAGCTGTGCCGAAGGAACATCGACCCTCGCACTCACGAATTGGTGTGGCAGATTGTGGTCCCCAGACAAGATGTGCCCATGGTCCTGGGAGCATACCACGATGAGGCAGGACACTTCGGATGGAGAAAGCTGGAGAGGCTACTCCGTGGGAGGTTCTACTGGGTCGGCATGAAGAAGACCATCGAGAAGTGGTGTCGAGAGTGTGGCCCCTGTAGCCTACGCCGGAAGGATCGTGACAGCCAACGGGCTCCCCTGCAGCCCATCATCACCAAACGACCGCTCGAGTTGGTCGCGCTGGATCACGTAAAGCTAACACCTAGCCGGTCAGGGTATCTCTATGCTCTCACCATGGTAGACCACTATTCCAGGTTCCTGGTAGTCGTACCAGTCAAAGATCTGACGGCTAGGACGGCTGCCAAAACCTTCCAGCAGTACTTCTGTCGACCCCATGGGTACCCAGAGAAGGTGTTGACCGATCAGGGGCCGGCATTTGAAGCGGAGGTGTTCCAGGAGTTCTGCAATTTGTACGGGTGTAAGAAGATCAGAACCACGCCGTACCATCCACAGACCAACGGGATGTGTGATAAGATGAATCAAGTGGTGATCGTCTTACTGAAAACCTTACCTGTAGAGGAGCGGAACTTGTGGCCTACAAAGTTACCAGACCTGGTGGACATGTACAACCACATTCCGGTGAATTCCACCAACTGCACCCCAGCGTACTTGATGCGAGGAAGGTCTAGCAAGTTACCCGTCGATCCGGACATGGGGGTTCTGACCCCCGAAGAGATATCGCCAGATGCGGATTGGGATACCGAGAGACAGCAGAGGTACCGCAAAGTACAAGAATCTGTGGAAAAGAGTCTCGCTCAGGCCAGACAGAAGCAAGAGAGGGACTACAACCAGCATGCTCCCGCGGCTCCGTTGGCACCTGGTGAGCAAGTACTCAAAAGAAAGAGGAGGCTACACAAGCTTGATGATCAATGGGAAGCGGAACCGTATACCGTTCTCCCCTCCGACTTCGACAATACAAAGGTCTGTCTCATCAGTAAGGACGGAGGAGAGACCTCAGCGGCCATATCCAGAGACCACCTGAAAATATGCCCGGATAAGCTGAAAGATGGGGAAACAGAACCCAGGATTTCTCCGCCCGTGGAAGAAGAGAAGATGATACACACTGTTCTTGGCGATTTTCCCCAGTCCTGGACTCAAATAAATCAGGCCATTGTGGTACCTGTCCTAACGTTCCATCAACCGAGACCGCCAGAACTAAATGTGGTGCCAGGGCAGCTGGACCCGCCGGCACAGCCGACCCCACCAGAAGATGCAATGCCAACGGTCGAACCAGCGGGTCCTCCCTCTGTCATCGGTGAATCTGCCATGCCCACCACTAATAGTGGTAGCACTGAGGACGCCAGTATGCCAGTGCTGCCCAGACTCACTAGAAGTGTAGCTAGAAGATAGTGCACTACACTAGCGATAGCAAGCGTAGCGGGTCCTGTCAGGCGTAGCACCAAGAATCAGACTCCACTTCGTTATAGACCTTGGCGATATTAGCGATAGTTGTTATTTGGTTGAAAATGCTTGTGTAAATATTTGTGTTATAGGTTAAAAATGGACAATGGTGTGATGGACAGTGAATCACTCCAAAACTTTCAGGGGCCCCTTTGTTTACCCGGGGTCCCTGTTATTCTATGGTTGCACCTACAGAACTGGGAGTCATGGACTATGCATGACCAATCTTTTGCAAAGTTCAAGCGTCCTTACCTTCCATAATGGAAAGCACTGTTATGTTTATTTGTTCATAGTATATATATAAGAATTTTTGTGTGTTTTCTATTAACATGTATTGTTGTTCTTCTTTTCCCAGTCCGGGAGTACTGGATTTAACCGGGGGGGAGTGCAGCGCCCCAGAGATCTGGTCGTTGCAGTAACGTCGCTCTGTCACTAAGGGGAGTGATGGTACGTCTGATGGCACTAAAGGAGTTCTACTGACCAGGTATCACTAAGCACACACTACACTTCACTAGGGGGAGCAAAAGGCTTATTTGTTGGGCCACTTCTCACATTGGTAAAACTAGGGGTCGGACAGGGAGTGAGGCAGAACGAGCCTGGGAGAGTTCCAGGGAGGATCTGTCAGACCTGGGAAATCTGGCAGGTACCTAGCGAAAGGACAGATGGTTACGGGACCGCGCCTGCACTACCTTGCGGCGGTATCCTAAGAAAGAGACAAGAAAGGAAGGATGTGGATGTGGAGCAGTGTAAACGAGATCAGCACAAAGGAGATCCAGTAGGAGTCGTGCCGAGAGAGAGAGGAAACATCTTACTGAGGCGCATAGTCGGTGGCTGGAGCACCGAAGAAGTAACAGTCTCCACGCATTACTTCAAACAGCGGCAGGACAGTTAATTACAGGTTGGCTGTCTACCATACAACACCTAAGAAGGACATAGGGGGCAACGTGGGAGAGGGGCGACACTAGGGTTCCAGAATACCTCCAGGCCTACCTGTCATAAAGGTGCGTCCTAGCCATATCATACCTGGGGGACGGAGAAGAGAAAGGTCTAAAACGGATGAGAACAGCAGTTGTGAGGACTATCCTGAATGCACAGCAGGGAAGCACTACAACACACAGGCGCTAGTGGGTAGACACTGATTTCCACCTGAAAAGGGAACCCTGGATGTGCCTTCGGACCGGCCGGTGTCAGACAGCCCTGGTGAAAGTGCCCCGGATCGAGAATCCTGAAACCTTCAGTAAAAAGGTAAAGAAACTGAACCCTGTGTCCTCGTTATTTCTCGCACTCTGCACCCCCCATCTTTATTGGACGCCCCTTAGCAGGGTCGCGACCAGGTCCAGCCACCGTGACAACCGCAGAACAGAAGAAGAAGGGACTGGTACCGAGTGACTTGTGGCCCTGTGTCTGGGGGCGCTCCACTTCACCCAAACCAAAAGTGAAGGATGCGTAACTACAGGTTACTCCATGGAGCTCTTTACACATACCGTGATCTAACCTTCATTAAAATGAACCAATTATGGATTTCAAATTATTTTGCCCCACCTTCCCCTGCTGACACGTAGCTTGCCTGAAAAATGTCTTGCTTTTGGCCTCCTCTTACTGACTTCTCCAATTCCTCCATTTGCAGCTGCTGAATGTCCACCATAGGCCATTTTTATATTACCCTAAATGGGTTGACTCCACCCACAGGGCCGTGGTCACCACCTGGCGCAAGCACCCGTGCGAGTGCCGTTTGCCTGGACAGGTGGGTGGGCGCACTCTTGGGCGACGGCACTGGCACAGAATCCCTTAAAGTACAATGAAGTGTCTCTGACGGTGGTGGTGCACAACCAACATCAGACACACCGTCGTAATTTGAGGGGCCCTGTGCCAGTACCGCCGCCCACGAGAGAGTGTTCCGTCCAGCTCAAACAGTGCTTTACCACTTGCAATACTTACCTCTCCCTGCTCCACCACTGTGTAGTCTGTGCTGTTAAATCCTTCAATGGCACTGCCAATACAAATTTGTTGAAATGATAGATGATCGTTAAAATATACAGGGGCCCTGGCCTCCATTTAGACCAGTTAATACTTTGCGCCTACTACCACTGTCTGCTACTCAGCAGAGGAGCCCACCCCTGTACCTAGCTATGCCACCTGTTTATTTATGAACAATTTTTTGGCAGACATTTAGCCCACTTTATTATTTGGGCCTACTAACTGTGTCTGCCACTCATTACAGTTTTCCTCCACTGAACAAAGCAATGTCGCCTGTTTAGTCCTGTTAGCAACTTTGAACTGCATTTAGCCTACTTTATTATTTGGGCCTACTAACTGTGTCTGCCACTCGTTACAGTTTTCCTCCACTGAACAAAGCAATGCCGCCTGTTTAGTCCTGTTACCAATTTTGAACTGCATTTAGCCTACTTTATTATTTGGGCCTAGATCTGTGTTTCCTCCTCATCCTGCCCATTGCCCAGGCACTGCTAGATGAGTCTGCTGGTACATTGACCCAGACCACTACATTCCCCTTGCACTCTACACAGTCAGAATCTTACTCTGCTGAAAGTCAGGTTCCCCTTCCCGCATTCTATACCACTTTACATGGGGACAAAGAGGAAGGTGCAGATGAAAGTGCAGGTTCCTTCATCAGGTGGGGGGCATACTCGTTGGCGCCACCCGCCATCAAACACCGCCGTACTATGAGGGGCCCTGTGCCAGAGCCAACGAGTGGGCCCCCCCCTGCTTGCTCAGGATCACAGCACTTGCAAAGTTGAAATACTTACCTCTCCCTGCTCCACCGCTGTGACGTATTCCGTGTTTCCTGGGCCCACGAAAATCTTGAGCCAGCCCTACCCCCCACAACTATAGCCAAATGACCCCCAGTTTTCAATTCCTAACTATTATTATAAAGTAAATTAAGATTGACAAGCTTAAGTAATAAGAATTGATGTTTTTGGCATTAAAATGGGCACTGTAGGTGTTTTCCTGTCCTCCACTCGCTGCCGACTTTGATTCCCCATTGACTTGCATTGGGTTTCGTGTTTCAGTCGGCCCCCGACTTTTCACAATAATCGGCCGATTTCACCCGACCCGACTTTTCACAAAGTCGGGTTTCGCGAAACCCGACTCGATCCGAAAAAAGTAAAAGTCGCTCAACTCTAGTGGTGAGCACTTTGAACCCACAGGTTCTTCACAGAATTGTACATCATTGATCTGTAAAAATGAAATTTCCCACAAAAATGTTGTTTTAGCCCCAAATTTCCTCATTTTCACAAGGATAGCAGGAGAAAATGGACCCCCAAATTTGTTGTGTAATTTCTCCTGTGTACACCAATACCCCATATGTGGTTGTAAACTACTTTTAAGGCACAGTGCAAAGCTCAGAAGGGAAGAACCACCATATTGGAGTTCAGATTTTGCTGAAATGGTTTGAAGGTGCCATGTCACATTAGCAGAAACTCAGAGGTGTTAGAACAGCAGAAACCTTCCATAAGTAACCCCATAGGGGTGCAGTGATCATATTGACACCACATTTGCCTCACAGAATTTTATACCAATGGGCCGTGAAAGAAAAATTACATTTTACCACTAAAATGATGTCCCATTGCCTTACTGAAATACTTTATTTATTCAGCGGTAAAAGGGATCACTCTAGCCTGAATTGATCCAACTCAAGATCAAATAGGGAAATTTCAGACAGCAGGAAGTAATGGACCTCAGTTTCTTAAAAATAATTTCTCCTGAGGCCTGCCATCTTTCTTCAGACTGAGATGACCTCCCCTTTTCTCCAGTGCGCTTCTTCTCTCTATTGATTGTGCTCCATGCTGGTCCGCACCTGGATGCACTGTTTATGGTTTCTATTGGATTTTTGTAACCTCATAATTGGAATACTGATGGCTTAAAATGTTCCCTTCCCTCCTTTCGCTTAATATAACTTGATGTTTTATGGGACGTCATACTTATATTTTATGATATATTGATGCTATTGTCCTGTTTATTCTTCTTTTTTGTATCTTTGTAATTGAAAATTATATAATCCTTCAGTATAAACTTAAATTTGAAAAATTTCTCCTGAGTGTGCCAATACCCTACATGTAATCAGGAAATACTTTTCAGGCACTGTGCAAACTACAGTTATGGTTTGCTGGTTCCTTGACCCACTGGGAGAGCCCCTGAGGTGCCAGAACAGCATAACCCCCCATAAGTGACCCCATTTTACAAACTACATCTCTCAATGAATTCATCTAGGGGTGCAGTGATCATTTAGACACCACATGTTTGTACCATTGGGCAGTGAAGAAAAAAATAACTACATTTTTACCACCAAAATTTTGTATTAAGTCCAGATTTTACATTTGACACCGGAAAATATGTAAAAATAGCATCAAAATCTCTGCTGGATGTAGAAATACCTGGTATGTGGCTGTACACTACTGCTTAGTCACACGGCGGGAGGGGAGGAACGGAGCGCTGTTTGCCTCATGGAGCACAGATTTGCCTAGAATAGTTTGCTGACCCCATATACAGAGCCTCTAATTGCTAGAAGAGCAGAATTCCTCCTGAAGTGACCCCATTTTGGAAATTATACCCCATTGGGAATTTATCTTCAGGTGTCGTGATGATTTTGACTCCATGGGTGTTTTCCAGAAACAAACAGCAGTGGATGTTGCAGAGTGAAAATTGCAAACTGCCGTTGTAGTGCGACGGATGCGTCGTGTTTTGGCGGACCATCAGCACAAAAAAAGTTCCATGTAACATTTTTTTGTGCGACGTGTCCGCCATTTCCGACCGCGCATGCGCGGCCGGAACTCCGTCCCCTCCTCCCCGGACATTACAATGGGGCAGCGGATGCGTTGAAAAACTGCATCCGCTGCCCCCATTGTTCATTTATTTCACAACGTCCATCGGTACGTCGGGTCGACGCATGGCGACGGCCCCGTACCAATGGAAGTGTGAAAGTAGCCTAAGTTACCAGTACATTATAGTGCCCAGTACCATATAGTGACCAGTACATTATAGTGCCCAGCTTGTGCTTCTGGAGACACGCACTTGTAATTAGGCAGGCTCTCGTCACTATCGAAATGCCAAAACAAAAGCCCCAGTGTGCACAGGATAAATGTGACCCGAGTCTTATGGTACCGTCACATTAAGCGACGCTGCAGCGATATAGACAACGATGCCGATCGCTGCAGCGTCGCTGTTTGGTCGCTGGAGAGCTGTCACACAGACAGCTCTCCAGCGACCAACGATCCCGAAGTCCCCGGGTAACCAGGGTAAACATCGGCTTACTAAGCGCAGGGCCGCACTTAGTAACCCGATGTTTACCCTGGTTACCAGTGTAAATGTGAAAAAAACAAACACTACATACTTACATTCCGGTGTCTGGTCACGTCCCTCGCCTTCAGCTTCCCGCACTGACTGAGCGCCGGCCATAAAGCACAGCAGTGACGTCACCGCTGTGCTTTGCTTTACGGCCGGCTGGCGTTCACAGTCAGTGCGGGAAACTGAAGGCGAGGGACGTGACCAGGTAAGATTTTTACCCTGGTTACCAGTGAAGACATCGCTGAATCGGCGTCACACACGCCGATTCAGCGATGTCAGCGGGAGATCCAGCGACGAAATAAAGTCCTGGACTTTCCCCAGCGACCAACGATCTCCCAGCAAGGGCCTGATCGTTGGTCGCTGTCACACTTAACGATTTCGTTAACGATCTCGTTGCTACGTCACAAAAAGCAACGATATCGTTAACGATATCGTTATGTGTGAAGGTACCTTCACTGATATCTTTGGGAGGCAGAATGAAAAAAACAACCATTCCTGGTGTGGTACAAGTGATTAGATTACTTTATTCTTCGGCTTGGTGCGATTACAGCAATAACAGATTTATATCTTTTTTTATGTTTGGCTGCTGTCACACACTAAAAGACGATTTTTAGCATCGCCATATTAGAGAGCTATAATTTTTCCATATTTTGGCCAACTCTGACATGTGGGGGCTTGTTTTATGGGGGATGAGTTGACATTTTTATTAGTACCATTTTTGGACACATGACATACTTTGCTCACTTTCTATTTCAATTTTTAGGTGGCACAATTGACAAAAACGAGCAATTCAAGATTTTTTTTAATGCTAGTATAATTACAGCGATATCACATTTATATTTTTTTTATGTTTTACTGCTTTTGCACAATAAAAACTGTGTTATAGAAAAAATAATTATGTTTGCATCCCTTTATTCTGAGAACTATAACTTTTTTATTTTTCTGCTGACGGAGCTGTATGGGGGCTTGCTTTTATGCAGGACAACATGACGTTTTCAAAGACACCATTTTTATTTACATTTGTCTTTTTGATTCCGTTTTATTCCACATTTTCTTCGGCGGTATGATGATAAAGCATTGTTTTTTGCCTCGTATTTTTTACGGTGTTCACTGAAGGGGTTCACTAATGGGAAAGTTTTATAGGTTGAGTCATTCCGCACTCTGTAATACCAAACGTGTATCGTACTTTTCTGTTTGTTTGTCTTTTTTCTTTTTTTTCATAAAAATATTAATTTATGGGTACATTTTACATGTATGTATGTATTTCTATTTTTTGCATTATTAATTTGTGATTTTTTTTTAACTTTTTTTACTTAGTCCCTCTATGGGACTTTCACTTTGAACACTTTGAACACTTATAAAGCATAGCAATGCATGAGCATTGCTATGTTTTATAAACTGTCAGTGCTGCACCGACATACAAGCTTGATACACCATGCTCTTGTAAGGCTTTGTGCTGATTGGTGTGTGGATTTTTCCGCACCGTTTTTGAAAAATCCGCAGGTAATCCGCACTGCAGATAACCCGCGGATTTACCGCGTTTTTGTGCGATTTTTGTGCGGATTCCACCTGCGGTTTTACACCTGCAGATTCCTATTGAGGAGCAGGTGTAAACCGCTGCGGAATCCGCACAAAGAATTGACATGCTGCGGAAAAAACACTGCTGCGTTTCAGCACATTTTTTTCCTCAGCATGTGCACTGCGGATTTTGTTTTCCATACGTTTACATGGTACTGTACAATGCATGGAAAACAGCTGCAGATCCGCAGCGTCAAATCCGTTGCTGATCCGCAGCAAAATCTGCAACATGTGCACATAGCTGGCGGAGAACCTCACTGTCTCCTCTCTCTCCTACAGGCTGGTCCCGTAACTTTATGTCATACCTGGATGGTGTACCTTTATGTTAATGGAACGCCCGCCAAGGCCGTGGGGTACTCGGTACCGGGACCGGTACTTAAAAGGGGATGTCACGGTGGTGGCGATCTGGTCCGTGGCCCTGGGTGCCCATTTTAAAGGGAATGTCTTTAAAAGGATTTGGTGAATAAAATTTGTGTTTGTGATGCCACCTGTGGTTCTCGATCAGAGGTGACCGACACTGCTTAAAGGGGTCCACTGGGGTGATGTTATGGCAGCTATGATGGTATAGCTTCACACAGGTGAAGCTGGGTCCCCAGGGCTCCCGGTGTGTAGCTGGTGATGGTGGGTAGTGTATAAAGAAATGGAGGACACAGGTTTGCAGTCTCTTTACCTGGTTTACTGAAGACTTCAGGCAGCCACAGTCCAGGATTACAGGTACAGGCAGGGTCTGGCCAGCTTGGAAGCGAGTTCAGAGTCCCCTTTACTAGGTAAGGTTAGAAGCCTTCTTACTAGCGTTGCAGTGTAGTCCCTTGCTGCCTGTGGCTTCTGTCAGGGTCCTCACTGTTCTTTCTGTCCTCCTTAAATGTGGGACACTAACCCGTGTGACAGGTGGCTTGAGCTTTTTTACAGGGTCTCTATCACGACCCGGGCTCTATGCGCCACTGTGTCTCCTGGGTATTAGGGCAGACAGGTGACTTGAAGTCAAGCTGTCCTGCCGGTGTCTGTTGTAAGTCTTGGAGTCCCTCACAACCTCAGTCTTCCGGCTACCGGTATCTGTGCTTTGCAGGGAGGTAGCCCAATCGCAGCTGTCCTCAGATGTTACTCTCCTGTGCTTTGCTCTCCTGCAAGCTCACTACAATCTGTTCTTCTTTCTGTAAGCATAAGGATGAATGACCACGGGGATATCAAAACATCCAACACCGCGGAGACACCATCACGTGTTTCTCAACGCAGTGATCCAGAACACTGCCCCCATCCCTTATGGGAAATATGCAAATTCATGTAGAAAAGCCGAGGAGACACCATCACGTGTTTCTCAACGCAAGCAATAAATAGCCAGGTCTTTCACCGGGAAGGAACAACCACGGGAAGGGTAGCATCCAAAGGGAAAACCACCTATGCCAAAACATGGTATCCATCCACAGACAGCTATTTTGCTGTATTTGCCCCTCATCAGTGTGGAGTAGGAAACTGGCTATTAGGAGCAGTGCCTGGCAGAAGGACTATAAGCATAAGGATGAATGACCTCAATTCCCGGGATATTATGATTCCTTAGCCCATGACTCTATAGACTTTGCTGCTACTAATAGAATTGCCACTGCTTAGGGCACAATATATCTACGTACTGCACATTTGTTTTCCTGCAGTGAGACTATCTATTCTGCACCTATATATCTTTTAATTCTTTGACTTGCCTATTGGATTCATAATATGTCATTCATAAACTTCATGTGACTTATACTGAGATATTAATAGAAGTCCAGTCAAAATACGAAAAAAAAATACTGTATATACTCGAGTATAAGCCGAGATTTTCAGCCCAAAATTTGGGGCTGAAAGTGCCCCTCTTGGCTTATACTCGAGTCACGGTGGGCGGCAGGGTCGGCGGGTGAGGGGGAGAGGGCGCTGAGGCATACTCACCTAGTCCCGGCGATCCTGACGCTCCCTCTGCTCGTCACACGGTCTTCGGTGCTGCAGCTCTTCCCCTGTTCAGCGGTCACGTGGTACCGCTGATTAGAGAAATGAATATGCGGCTCCACCTCCCATAGGGGTGGAGCCGCATATTCATTTCTCTAATCAGCGGTGCCGGTGACCGCTGATAGAGGAAGAGGCTGCGGCACCGAAGACCGTGTGACAGGCAGAGGGAGCGGGACGCCGGGAGCAGGTAAGTAAGTAATATTCACCGGTCCGCGTTCCACACGCCGGGCGCCGCTCCATCTTCCCGGCGCCGCTCTGTCTTCGCGTCCTCTTGCTCTGACTGTTCAGGTCAGAGGGCGCGATGACGCATATAGTGTGCGCGCCGCCCTCTGCCTGATCAGTCAGTGCAGAGAGACGCTGGGATGGGACGCTGAGGAGCTGCAAACAAGAGAGGTGAGTATGGCATTTTTTTTTTATTGCAGCAGCAGCAGCAATGGTACAGCTTTATATGGCACAGCTATGGGGCAATAATGAACGGCGCAGAGCACTATATGGCACAGCTATGGGGCAATAATGAACGGTGCAGAGCACTATATGGCACAGCTATGGGGCAATAATGAAAGGCGCAGAGCACTATATGGCACAGCTATGGGGCAATAATGAACGGTGCAGAGCACTATATGGCAGCTATGGGGCAATAATGAACGGCGCAGAGCACTATATGGCAGCTATGGGGCAATAATGAACGGTGCAGAGCACTGTATGGCACAGCTATGGGGCAATAATGAACGGTGCAGAGCACTGTATGGCAGCTATGGGGCAATAATGAACGGTGCAGAGCACTATATGGCAGCTATGGGGCAATAATGAACGGCGCAGAGCACTATATGGCAGCTATGGGGCAATAATGAACAGTGCAGAGCACTATATGGCACAGCTATGGGACAATAATGAATGGTGCAGAGCACTATATGGCACAGCTATGGGACAATAATGAATGGTGCAGAGCACTATATGGCACAGCTATGGGGCAATAATGAATGGCGCAGAGCACTATATGGCACAGCTATGGGGCAATAATGAACGGCGCAGAGCACTATATGGCACAGCTATGGGGCAACAATGAACGGTGCAGAGCAGTATATGGCACAGCTATGGGGCAACAATGAACGGCGCAGAGCACTATATGGCACAGCTATGGGGCAATAATGAACGGCGCAGAGCACTATATGGCAGCTATGGGGCAATAATGAACGGCGCAGAGCACTATATGGCAGCTATGGGAAAACGCTGCCACTTCTGTTGGCCAGGATGTACTCGGTGGTAACATAGACAGACTGGATACGGCACTGCTGTTCGCTGCGGACAACGTCGATCATAATATCATCACGTTAAATGGGAAGGGGACTTTCCACGGCATGGGGACGGTAGCTACTGTGACTCCAGGAAGGAAGGTCAGTCGCACTGTTCTCAGACGGAAGACTGCGGACTTGGAGATAGTTGAACAAAGCAGAGTTGATGTAAGGGAATACCGTTTCGCAAAACACACTCACCGAAACATAAAATTCAAGCCCTTGCCATTTCTCGACGCCACTGACCATCGTGCTGATGTATTGTGGGAGATGTCTTTACGCTTCAAACAGCCTGCACCGAGCTGGAATGGAATGATGCACATGCTACATAAAGACTGTGATCATCCGGGGTCATCTTCGGTAATCTTCCTGCCCATCATTGACATGTATTCCGGAGCCAAGTCATGCATCTTCTCTACTCTTGAGTATCTGTGCAACTTTGCGGATAAACACCGATCCGCTGCAGTTGTTACATTCGATCATCCACTCTACTGGAAAGCGTCAGAAATCAAACATGGGGTGCCTGAAGACAGCCCGGTTCGAGATGTTGTCCTGATGCTCGGGAGCTTCCACACATTGATGAATCTTATGGGTGCCATAGGAACGTTGATGGATGGGAGTGGAATCAAAGAGATCTTGGGAACAATTTACGGTGACAATGCTGTGCAATACATCATGAGTGGAAAGGCAGTTCAGTGTGCAGTTCTTGGCCATCTCCTCCTTGATCAGTGTCTTACTCAGCAAGTTGCAGACAAAGTACTTTGCGACCATCCTGGTTTTGCAGACCTGTTGCAAGAACTTGAGCAGTTGTATGCTCGGACACTGACAGGGGAGAGTGACTTGAATTCGATCATCACTTCTACCTGCCTTAGTGAAATTGTCCACTTCTTGACCAACAAAAGAAACGGATAATCCGCTCACTCTCGCACCAGTAAACTATGGCTGAATTACCAACAGATGGTTGGAATTGCAAGGGAGCTTATCGAGGCCGATCGTACAGGATCCTGGCTGATGCACCTTCATGCTGTAGCTGAATGTTTGCCCATTCTTGCAGCTGCTGGGCATGGGAACTATGTGAAGGCCGCCTACCTTTACCTCCAGTCTATGTCCACTCTGGAAGATGATATGCCATCAGTCTTCCATAGATTTGTGAATGGCTTGCATGTTGTAAGGCGGACTGATCAGTACTGGGCAGGCCTGGGTTGTGACCTAGTCATCGAGCAAGCTCTGATGCACTCCCTAAAAACTGCAGGAGGACTCACCAGAGGAAGTGGAATATCCCAACATCAGAGGGCCTTGTGGACTCTGTCTGTGCCAGTATCCTCTTCCTACAGTGATGCACTGCAGGGCTTCACTCGCCAGAGCTTTGTCACCAGTGAACAACACAAGGAGGCAAGAAAGTCAAGGACGAGAAGAGATCGTGAAGACCTCGAGAAAATCGCAGATAAACTCAAAACCTTTTCACTTTTCTCTGATGAACTGTCTCTTCGCAATATTATCACCAGTGTCAATGCAAATAAGGATGTGAATGTCCATAACCTGTTCACCAATGGCAGAGAAATAGTGGCAACAATAGAGGGTCAATCACTGTTTTTAGTTAAGTACAAGCGGTCAATGAAAGCCAAGACCCTGGCATCCAGTGAGGCTATTGACGTTGCTAAGGATAAAACAATAGACCCCGCTCATTTGTTTCTTGTGGTGTCTCAATCTGCTGATGGAACATCATGTGTGGCCATTATACAGTATTGAGCATCATGTGTGGCCATTATACAGTGTGGAACATCATGTGTGGCCATTATACAGTATGGAGCATCATGTGTGGCCATTATACAGTGTGGAGCATCATGTGTGGTCTTTATACAGTATGGAGCATCATGTGCGGTCATTATACAGTATGGAGCATCATGTGTGGCCATTATACAGTGTGGAGCATCATGTCTGGCCATTATACAGTGTGGAGCATCATGTGTGGCCATTATACAGTATGGAGCGCTATGTGTGGCCATTATACAGTATGGAGCATCATGTGTGGCTATTATGTGTGGCCATATTTCTTTTTGTTTATAATTATTGTATATAAAACAGTGTGATCAGCAGTGCTAAATGGCTGTGGTTGGGACATGGATATGGGTGTGACTAGTTGTGAAATGGGTGTGGTCAGAGGCGTGGCTTAAAATTTGCCGCAGCGCGCTACGCGTACCGCAAACTTTATACCTCCTTCCCTTCTTCAAAAGTTGGGAGGTATGGTACCACATTTGCCAGATCACAGCAAGTGCCGCAAATCCCATAGGGAATGAATGAGGCCGAATGCAGTGTTGCTGTAAGTGATCTGTTACACGGCAGATGCAGAAAAACTGCCCGATCTGCTGCAAAAGGCGACTTTCACATCAGCGATTCTTGCCAAAGTCACTGCCGATAGTGTCATACTCACCAAAGGGGGAGGCAGCACTAAAAGTGCCTAGGGCAGCAGAAAATCTAAATACGGCCCTGGGAGGCTACATTATATTCTGTGGGGGGACTGCATTATACTCAGGTTACTACATTATATTATGGGGGGCTACAGTATACTCTATGGGGGGGCTGCATTATATTCTGTGGTGGAACTGCATTCTTTCAGGGGGCTACATTATATTCTGTGAGGGGGCTACCCCAACCCTTGCTACATTATTAAGACATGAACTACCTTATATTATACCCTGATAGTAGCGCTTTTTACCGCACAATTGGTGGTCTTGTATCTATTTCTATGTAGCTACATAGTGGGCCCCAAGAATGATTTTCTCTGGTGGGCCCAAGGTGCTCCAGTCTGACGCTGTAAAGCTACAGCTTTGAAAAAGGGAAATATTCGTTATTTTTAGTGCGATGGCTGTCATCGTCTTATGACGTCATAGTTAGGACCTTTGTGGTGATCAATTTTTGGAAAACTTTTAATATGTTGTTCCCCACATATAATAGTAATACAAAAAAAACATAAAATGCTTTCTTGGAATTTGTTCCGGGTCAAACCATATTTTGACTGGACTATAGTGACAGCCTTCATGGATCTCATATAATTATTATCTATATTTTGATAGAGCAACTGTCTTAATGAATTAATTTACTATGCTGTGCTTGGCCTAAGCTGTGTTTTTTCCTCCCTGTTTTTTGAGACTTTAGCCCTGTCTAATTTTATTATCATTTCTTAATAATATTTTTTTAACTGTTTCAATAAACTTTGTATAAATTTTACCTTATTTTTGTGCTGGAGTCTCTTCTCGTCTGGTGGTGGATGGGCCACAAACAGACAATTGTTGATGCATTGTTCTTGAAGTGTCCAACAAATTATCCCTTTTACACTTTATTGATTTTATCCAGTTTGTGCATGTCTTTTTTTAAAATGTAATGCCCAACACTGGACACAGTATTCTAGATGAAGTCTGACCAAAGAGGAATAGAGGGGGATAATTAATTCACGTGATCTAGACTGTATGCTTCTGTTGATTCAAACCTGAATTAAGTTTGCCTTTTTTGCTGCTGCATCACACTGTTGACTCATGTTCTTTCTGTGATCTATTAGAATATCCATATATTTTCAGATGTGCTGTTGCTTAGTCCTATTCCTCTCATTCTGTATAAGATTTTTTCATTTTTCTTGCCCAGGTATAAAGTAAAACTTTGCATTCATCCCTGCTAAATATCATTCTGTTAGTTGTTGCCCACAGATCTAGTTTGTTTAGGTCTTTTTGATATCTTGTCTATCAATAAGGATGGCATGAGATACTTTGTCAAATGCTTTGGTGAAGTCAAGATATACTATATCTACTGCGTTTCCCTGATCCACCCAGTCAGTGATTCTGTCCTAGAAGGAAATTAAGTTAGTCGGACATGACTTATTAGCTACAAACCCATGCTAGCTGTAGTTAATCACTTAATTCTCATCCAGGTACTTGCATAGATGTTGTTTAATAATTTATTCAAACATCTTTCGTGCTATAAAAGTTAGGCTCACAAGCCTATAGTTCACTGGGTACACCTGGGTTCTGGGACTTCTGTTCTTCAAGAATTTTCAAAGATTATGTAGAGTGGTTCAATAATTTCTTCTGTCATCTCCCTCAGGACCCTGGGATGTAATTCATCTGGACCTGGAGACCTGAAAATTCATTTACGTTAGCTAAGTTTCCTCAATATCTCACTGTTTATAGTGTGTATTCTATTTCTTCAATAGTACAGTGAAGATCATTTGATATTACATTTATTTTCTGAGAGAAAACAGATGCAAAATAGCAATTTAAATGTTCAGTAATCTCATTTTTTAGCACTTCACCATTTTCATCCTGTAAAAATTCTATAGTATCTTTGACTTTTGTTTTACTTTTGACATACCCCCTAAATCCTTTCTTATTGTTTTTGATGTATCTTGCAAGCCTTAACTTATTATTATCACCTTTAGATAATCTGATGCGTGCCCTGCAGGTTCTGCAGACAGCGTTATATTCTTCTTTAGATATGCCACCATCTTCTTTTTTTAACATGTATTTAAGGTCTGTGTTCATCCATCCTAATTACCTTAAATGCTTCCTATTCTTCCCTCTTTTAGGGATTGTTAACGATTGTGCTTAAAAAAATCTAATTTTTCAAAGTTTCCCATCAATCCTGGACATTTCTTTCCTTAAGGATATCCAGCCATTGGATCGATCCTGTTTTCGAGTCCCTTAAAATCTGCCTTTCTGAAATCCAATCTTGAAGTCGGATTCTTCACAGATCTTCTGCCTCTAGTTATCCAGAATTCTATGATAGCATGATCGCTGCCTCCTAGGATCCCAACCACTCTTAAGGTACCGTCACACTAAGCGACGCTGCAACGATACCGACAACGATGTCGATCGCTGCAGCGTCGCTGGAGAGCTGTCACACAGACAGCTCTCCAGCGACCAACGATCCCGAGGTCCCCGGTAACCAGGGTAAACATCGGGTAACTAAGCGCAGGGCCGCTGTTGTGAATTCTGTGGCTGAGTTCACTTCTGTGGTCACAAGTGGTATTGCAGTCTCTGGGCTTCCTCCCTCAGGTGTTTTGGTCAGCTCGTTGGCTGCCTTGCTATTTAGCTCCACCTGAGTCTGTCTTCCTTGCTCCTTGTCAATGTTCCAGTGTTGGATCTGAGCTACTGCATCTTTCCTTGGGCCTGCTGTTCTGCTAGATAAGTGCTTCTAGTTTGTTTTCTGTTTTTTCTGTCCAGCTTGCTATTAACTTTTGCTGGAAGCTCTGAGAAGCAAAGGGGTGCACCGCCGTGCTGTTAGTTCGGCACGGTGGGTCTTTTTGCCCCTTTGCGTGGTTTTCGTTTTAGGGTTTTTTGTAGACTGCATAGTTCTCTTTGCTATCCTCGCTCTGTCTAGAATATCGGGCCTCACTTTGCTGAATCTATTTCATTCCTACGTTTGTCTTTTCATCTTGCTAACAGTCATTATGTGTGGGGGGCTGCCTATTCCTTTGGGGTATTTCTCTGAGGTAAGTCAGGCTTGTATTTCTATCTTCAGGCTAGTCAGCTCCTCAGGCAGTGCCGAGTTGCATAGGTAGTGATAGGCGCAATCCACTGCTGCTTATAGTTGTGTGAGGATAGAACAGGTACTGCAGTCTACAGAGATTCCACGTCTCAGAGCTCATCCTATTGTTTTTGGTTATTGCCAGATCTCTGTATGTGCGCTGATTACTGCACGCTGTGTTGCCTGATTGCCAGCCATAACAGTACAAGGAGCCAACCAATGATTCCCAATAGAGGGAAAAAAGAAATCCTGACATCATTTTTTTTTCTTAGCTCTGTCTTCAGTCTTTTTTTTCCCCTAGACATTAGAGTGCTTCAGGACACAGCTGTGGACATGGATATTCAGGCTCTGTGCTCCTCAATGGATAATCTCGTTGTAAATGTACAAAAGATTCAAGATACTATTGATCAGAAATCGATGCTAGAACCAAGAATTCCGATTCCTGATTTGTTTTTTGGTGACAGAACTAAGTTCCTGAGCTTCAGAAATAATTGTAAACCTCATTCTTCTGGTAATCCTATTCAACAGGTTTTGATTATTATTTCTTTTTTGCGCGGCGACCCACAGGACTGGGCGTTTTCTCTTGCACCAGGATATTCTGCATTGAGTAATGTTGATGCATTTTTTCAGGCGCTGGGATTGCTTTACGATGAGCCTAATTCAGTGGATCAGGCTGAGAAAAATCTGCTGGCTTTATGCCAGGGTCAGGATGATGTAGAAGTATATTGTCAGAAATTTAGGAAGTGGTCAGTACTCACTCTGTGGAATGAATCTGCACTAGCGGCTTTGTTCAGAAAGGGTCTCTCTGAAGCTCTTAAGGATGTAATGGTGGGATTTCCTATGCCTGCTGGTTTGAATGAGTCTATGTCCTTGGCCATTCAGATCGGTCGTCGCTTGCGCGAGCGTAAATCTGTGCACCATCTGGCGGTATTGTCTGAGAGTAAACCTGAGCCTATGCAGTGCGACAGGACTATGACTAAAGTAGAACGGCAAGAACACAGACGTCTGAACAGACTGTGTTTCTATTGTGGTGATTCTACTCATGCTATTTCTAATTGTCCTAAACGCACTAGGCGGTTCGATAGCTCTGCCGTTATTGGTACTGTACAGTCCAAATTCCTTTTGTCCATTACTTTAATGTGCTCTTTGTCATCGTATTCTGTCATGGCGTTTGTGGATTCAGGCGCTGCCCTGAATCTGATGGATTTGGATTATGCTAAACGTTGTGGATTTTTCTTGGAGCCTTTGCGGTGTCCTATTCCGTTGAGAGTAATTGATGCTACAACTTTGGCCAAGAATAAGCCTCAGTACTGGGCCCAGCTGACCATGTGCATGGCTCCTGCACATCAGGAAGTTATTCGCTTTTTGGTACTGCATAATTTGCATGATGTGGTCGTGTTGGGGTTGCCATGGCTACAAACCCATAATCCAGTATTGGATTGGAACTCTATGTCGGTAACCAGCTGGGGTTGTCAGGGAGTACATGGTGATGTTCCATTTTTGTCTATTTCGTCATCCATTCCTTCTGACATCCCAGAGTTCTTGTCGGACTTTCAGGATGTATTTGAAGAGTCCAAGTCTGATGCCCTACCTCCGCATAGGAATTGTGATTGTGCTATCGATTTGATTCCTGGTAGTAAATTCCCTAAGGGTCGTTTATTTAATTTGTCCGTACCTGAACACACCGCTATGCGCAGTTATGTGAAGGAGTCCCTGGAGAAGGGACATATTCGCCCATCGTCGTCACCATTGGGAGCAGGGTTCTTTTTTGTAGCCAAGAAGGATGGTTCGCTAAGACCGTGTATTGATTACCGCCTTCTTAATAAGATCACTGTTAAGTTTCAGTATCCCTTGCCATTGATTTCTGACTTGTTTGCTCGGATTAAGGGGGTTAGTTGGTTTACTAAGATTGATCTTCGTGGTGCGTATAATCTGGTGAGAATCAGGCAGGGAGATGAATGGAAAACGGCATTTAATACGCCCGAGGGTCATTTTGAGTGTCTGGTGATGCCGTTCGAACTTGCCAATGCTCCATCTGTTTTTCAGTCTTTTATGCATGACATTTTCCGTGAGTATCTGGATAAATTCTTGATTGTTTACTTGGATGACATTTTGATCTTCTCAGATGATTGGGAGTCTCATGTGAAGCAAGTCAGAATGGTTTTCCAGGTACTGCGTGCTAATTCCTTGTTCGTGAAGGGATCAAAGTGTCTCTTCGGTGTGCAGAAAGTTTCATTTTTGGGGTTCATCTTTTCCCCTTCTACTATCGAGATGGATCCGGTTAAGGTTCAGGCCATCCAGGATTGGACTCAGCCGACATCTCTAAAAAGTCTGCAGAAATTCCTGGGCTTTGCTAATTTTTATCGTCGCTTCATCTGTAATTTTTCTAGCATTGCTAGACCATTGACCGATTTGACCAAGAAGGGTGCTGATTTGAATAATTGGTCTTCTGCTGCCGTGGAAGCTTTTCAGGAGTTGAAGCGTCGTTTTTGCTGTGCCCCTGTGTTGTGTCAACCTGATGTTTCTCTTCCGTTCCAGGTCGAGGTTGATGCTTCTGAGATTGGTGCAGGGGCGGTTTTGTCACAGAGAGGTTCTGGTTGCTCAGTGTTCAAACCATGTGCTTTCTTTTCCAGGAAATTTTCTGCTGCTGAGCGTAATTATGATGTGGGCAACCGAGAGTTGCTGGCCATGAAGTGGGCATTCGAGGAGTGGCGTCATTGGCTTGAGGGTGCTAAGCATCGCGTGGTGGTTTTGACTGATCATAAGAACCTTACTTATCTTGAGTCTGCCAAGCGCTTGAATCCTAGACAGGCCCGTTGGTCGTTATTTTTTGCTCGTTTTGATTTTGTGATTTCATACCTTCCGGGCTCTAAAAATGTGAAGGCGGATGCTCTGTCTAGGAGTTTTGTGCCCGACTCTCCGGGGTTATCTGAGCCGGCGAGTATCCTCAAGGAAGGAGAAATTTCAGGCTAATAAACCTGATCGTTGTCCGGCCGAGAAACTGTTCGTCCCTGATAGGTGGACTAGTAAAGTTATCTCTGAACTTCATTGTTCGGTGCTGGCCGGTCATCCAGGAATCTTTGGTACCAGGGAGTTGGTTGCTAGATCCTTCTGGTGGCCGTCTCTGTCACGGGATGTGCGTGCTTTTGTGCAGTCCTGTGGAATTTGTGCTAGGGCTAAGCCCTGCTGTTCACGTGCCAGTGGGTTGCTTTTGCCCTTGCCGGTCCCGAAGAGGCCTTGGACACATATTTCGATGGATTTCATTTCTGACCTTCCCGTTTCTCAAAAAATGTCGGTCATTTGGGTGGTCTGTGATCGCTTTTCTAAAATGGTCCATCTGGTGCCCTTGGTTAAATTGCCTTCCTCCTCTGATTTGGTGCCTTTGTTCTTCCAGCATGTGGTTCGTTTACATGGCATTCCTGAGAATATTGTTTCTGACAGAGGTTCCCAGTTTGTCTCGAGGTTCTGGCGAGCCTTTTGTGGTAGGATGGGCATTGACCTATCTTTCTCCTCGGCCTTCCATCCTCAGACTAATGGCCAGACCGAACGAACCAATCAGACCTTGGAAACATATCTGAGATGTTTTGTTTCCACTGACCAGGATGATTGGGTGTCATTTTTGCCGTTGGCTGAGTTCGCCCTTAATAATCGGGCCAGCTCGGCTACCTTGGTCTCTCCATTTTTCTGCAATTCTGGGTTCCATCCTCGTTTCTCTTCAGGACAGGTTGAGTCTTCGGACTGTCCTGGTGTGGATTCTGTGGTGGACAGGTTGCAGCAGATCTGGACTCAGGTAGTGGACAATTTGACCTTGTCCCAGGAGAAGGCTCAGCTTTTCGCTAATCGCAGACGCCGTGTGGGACCCCGACTTCGTGTTGGGGATCTGGTTTGGTTATCTTCTCGTCATATTCCTATGAAGGTTTCCTCTCCTAAATTTAAACCTCATTTTATTGGTCCGTATAGGATTTCTGAGATTCTCAATCCGGTGTCTTTTCGTCTGACCCTCCCAGACTCCTTTTCCATACATAATGTATTCCATAGGTCGTTGTTGAGGAGATACGTGGCACCTATGGTTCCATCTGTGGAGCCTCCTGCCCCTGTTTTGGTGGAGGGGGAATTGGAGTATATTGTGGAGAAGATTTTGGATTCTCGTGTCTCTAGACGGAAACTCCAGTATCTGGTCAAATGGAAGGGTTATGCTCAGGAAGATAATTCCTGGGTTTTTGCCTCTGATGTCCATGCCCCAGATCTTGTTCGTGCCTTTCATGTGGCTCATCCTGGTCGGCCTGGGGGTTCTGGTGAGGGTTCGGTGACCCCTCCTCAAGGGGGGGGTACTGTTGTGAATTCTGTGGCTGAGTTCACTTCTGTGGTCACAAGTGGTATTGCAGTCTCTGGGCTTCCTCCCTCAGGTGTTTTGGTGAGCTCGTTGGCTGCCTTGCTATTTAGCTCCACCTGAGTCTGTCTTCCTTGCTCCTTGTCAATGTTCCAGTGTTGGATCTGAGCTACTGCATCTTTCCTTGGGCCTGCTGCTCTGCTAGATAAGTGCTTCTAGTTTGTTTTCTGTTTTTTCTGTCCAGCTTGCTATTAACTTTTGCTGGAAGCTCTGAGAAGCAAAGGGTGCACCGCCGTGCTGTTAGTTCGGCACGGTGGGTCTTTTTGCCCCTTTGCGTGGTTTTCGTTTTAGGGTTTTTTGTAGACTGCATAGTTCTCTTTGCTATCCTCGCTCTGTCTAGAATATCGGGCCTCACTTTGCTGAATCTATTTCATTCCTACGTTTGTTTTTTCATCTTGCTAACAGTCATTATGTGTGGGGGGCTGCCTATTCCTTTGGGGTATTTCTCTGAGGTAAGTCAGGCTTGTATTTCTATCTTCAGGCTAGTCAGCTCCTCAGGCAGTGCCGAGTTGCATAGGTAGTGATAGGCGCAATCCACTGCTGCTTATAGTTGTGTGAGGATAGATCAGGTACTGCAGTCTACAGAGATTCCACGTCTCAGAGCTCGTCCTATTGTTTTTGGTTATTGCCAGATCTCTGTATGTGCGCTGATTACTGCACGCTGTGTTGCCTGATTGCCAGCCATAACAGGCCGCGCTTAGTAACCCGATGTTTACCCTGGTTACCAGCGTAAAAGTAAAAAAAAAAAAAACACTTCATACTTACCTACCGCTGTCTGTCCTCCGGCACTGTGCTTCTCTGCACTCCTCTGCACTGACTGAGCACAGCAGCCGGAAAGCAGAGCGGTGACGTCACCGCTCTGCTTTCCGGCCGCTGTGCTCACAGCCAGTGCAGGAGGAGTGCAGAGAAGCTGAGCGCCGGGGACAGACAGCGGTAGGTAAGTATGAAGTGTTTGTTTTTTTTTACTTTTACGCTGGTAACCAGGGTAAACATCGGGTTACTAAGCGCGGCCCTGCAACGATATCGTTAACGATATCGTTAAGTGTGACGGTACCCTTACCTCCTCAACCATTTCCTTCCTATTTATAAGGATTAGATCCAAGGTAGCAAATCCCCTTGTTTTCTAGAATTTGCTGGACTTGTTACTTTTGCCTGAGAGAGATTCCCAACAAATGTCTGTATAGTTAAAATCTCCCATGATCACTACATACTTTTTTGAGAACTTGGCCATATGATGCATGAAGAGTTCATCCATATTTTCAGCTTGCCCAGGTGGCCTGTAGTAAATACTTACATGGTGTCCTTTACGTTGTTCTCTCCATGTATTCTTACCCAAACAGTTTCCATAGAACTCCAAGTCTCTGAAGCTTCAACCTATATGGACATATATGCTTTTTTTTTTTATATATACAATGCAACACCTCCTCCCCTTTTATTAGGTCTGTTTCTTAAGTCTGTTCTGTTTTTTAAGTGTGAAATAACAGAATACACAGAAAAAAGGAGAGAAAAAATAAAGAAGAAAAGAATAACGGGATTGTCCAGAACATGTCAACAGTGAAATGACTAATAGGACCAACCAATATTCCTATAACCAAAAGTATCTTGCCAAATAAGAGAGAGGCACCTAAGTGTCACGAGATAAACCAAAAGAAAGATAGTGCTATAAAATATTTCACATCTTTATTAAATATAAGATATCATAACACATTTTGTAGCTCAATATAGGGCTAACAACAAACCACCCAAGGCTGCAAACAGTATATAATTAGCATGCCCCCTGACAAGGCTGGGTGAAATACGCGTTGGGGTGCAACCTACAGACATAACAGAATTCCACATTATTACTATGTAAGTCTGCATCCTATACTCTTCTATTTGATATATATTTTAACCATATGACTACTGTCTGAACAACTCTTTAACCAGGTGTTAGAACTATGCTACATTTCACCAGTATTCTATAGTATCTAGTGATACCAGGTCTTGCGTTGCTGAGTGTGACGGAACCTTTAGAGTATAAAGGGCTGTGCCCCTACTAGTGCACAGTAAGGGGCTTCAGTAGGGGCAAACTAACTGTAAATGCTGCAATACATCTCTCTGTCCTTCACTTTAAAAGTTGATAGGTATGCCGTTCTGTGATATGTACAGTACAGACCTAAAGTTTGGACACACCTTCTCATTTAAAGATTTTTCTGTATTATCATGGCTATGAAAATTGTAAATTCACACCGACGGCATCAAAACTATGAAGTAACACATGTGGAATTATACACTTAAAAAAGTATGAAACATCTGAAATTATGTCTTATATTCTAGGTTCTTCAAAGTATCCACCTTTTGCTTTGATGACTGCTTTGCACACTCTTGGCATTCTCTTGATGAGCTTCAAGAGGTAGTCACTGTCTTCCAACAATCTTGAAGGAGTTCACAGAGATGCTTAGCCCTTGTGGGCCCCTTTGCCTTCACTCTGCGGTCCAGCTCACCCCAAACCATCTCGATTGGGTTCAGATCTGGTGACTGGAGGCCAGATCATCTGGTGTAGCACCCCATCACTCTCCTTCTTGGTCAAATAGCCCTTACACAGCCTGGAGGTGTGTTTGGGGTAACTGTCCTGTTGAAAAATAAATGATGGTCTAACTAAACGCAAACCGGATGGAATAGCATGCCGCTGCAAGATGCTGTGGAAGCCATGATGGTTCAGTATGCCTTCAATTTTGAATAAATTCCCAGCAGTGTCACCAGCAAAGCACCCCGACACCATCACACCTCCTCCTCCATGTTTCACGGTGGGAACCAGGCATGTAGAATCCATCCGTTCACCTTTTCTGCGTCGCACAAAGACACGGTGGTTGGAACCAAAGATCTCAAATTTGGACTCATCAGACCAAAGCACAGATTTCCACTGGTCTAATGTCCATTCCTTGTGTTCTTTAGCCAAAACAAGTCTTTTCTGCTTGTTGCCTGTTCTTAGTAGTGGTTTCCTAGCAGCTATATTACCATGAAGGCCTGCTGCACAAAGTCTCCTTTTAACAGTTGTTGTAGAGATGTGTCTGCTGCTAGAACTCTGTGTGGCATTGACTTGGTCTCTAATCTGAGCTGCTGTTAACCTGTGATTTCTGAGGCTGGTGACTCGGATAAACTTATCCTCAGAAGCAGAGGTGACTCTTGGTCTTCCTTTCCTTGTCAGTCCTCATGTGAGCCAGTTTATTTGTAGTGCTTGATTTTTTTTACCACTGTACTTGGGGACACGTTCAAAGTTTGCCCAATTTTTCGGACTGATTGACCTTCATTTCTTAAAGTAATGATGGCCACTCGTCTTTCTTTACTCAGCTGCTTTTTTCTTGCCTTAATACAAATTCTAACTGTCTGTTCAGTAGGACTATCAACTGTGTATCCACCAGACGACTTCTGCACAACACAACTGATGGTCCCAACCCCATTTATAAGGCAAGAAATCCCACTTATTAAATCTGACAGGGCACACCTGTGAAGTGAAAACCATTCCCGGTGACTACCTCTTGAAGCTCATCAAGAGAATGCCAAGAGTGTGCAAAGCAGTTATCAAAGCAAAAGGTGGCTACTTTGAAGAACCTAGAATAGAAGACATAATTTCAGCTTCACACTTTTTTGATAAGTATATAATTCCACATGTGTTAATTCATAGTTTTGATGCCTTAAGTGTGAATGTACAATTTTCATAGTCATGAAAATACAGAAAAATCTTTAAATGAGAGGGTGTGTCCAAACTTTTGGTCTGGACTGTATGTATCATGAGTAGGTCATGTCCTTCTGGGAGATCTGGGGTTAAAAAAATCATAATGTATTGTGAATTGCAGATCTTCCATTTAGCCTGTGTGTTTGTGTTTCATATTAAATGGATTTAGTTTCCTTTGGTGCTGAAGAGGTTAGTGACCCTTTTTATGCTGGATTGAAATTTGCAGCTCCATCTCACAGCTGTTCCTGGCCTGTTCCTGTGATTCTTCAGATCATTATACTATATCTGATGAAGAGACCTGAGTAGTCTAGAAAGCTTGCCATTTGCTACCATCTTTTCAGTTAGCCATTAAAAGGTATCAACCACGGAGGACTCACAAATTTTTATATTTTAATTTTATTAATTTGGTATATTTTTCCTTCATTTCTGGAGGCCTGACTGGCAAACTGTCAGTCAAAAAAGAACAGGGAAGATAATACTACTTATGTACTACAGTGCATTATCAATGTCATCAGAGGATCACAGATCCAAGTCACCTTAGGAGACTAGTGAACAGAAAATAAAAACAAAATTCTTAATCATAGTTTTATTATTAAAAAGAATATTTATCTGTAACCCCCCTGAAATCCCATTCAAAAGTCACTTACAGTGGGTTTGTAAAGACATCTATCAATTTTCGTACCACGTGGTGAACGCTGTAAAGCAAAAAACTATGCCACACTTGCCATCTTTGTTCATCTTGATGCAAAAAATTAAAATGATCAAAAAGTCATATCTATTCCAAAATGATACCAATAAAACTATAATACCTGGTACAGAGCTATCAAAAGGAAATGAAAAAGTTGGGGTTCTTACAATATGGTGACCAAAAAGTGATTTTTTTTTTAAAGTGATTTTTCTTGTGAAAAAAGTAGTAAAACAAAAAGTTCTAAATTGTGCTTCAATGTAATTCGCAGAATAACTTTAACATGTCAATTATACTTCACAGTGAACTCTACTACAAAAAAAAAAAAAAGCCCTCATACAGCTTTATCTATGGAAAAATTAAAAAAAATAGTGGGTAACAATATGGTGACCTAAACCAAAACAAACATTTAATTTATAAAGTCATGGCTTATGCAAAAGTAGCAAGACATACAAAAATATATACATTTCATATTGCCGTGATAGCAAACAGCAGAATAAAGATAACACAATTGCTCATTTTGTTTTTCCTTCCAAAGTGTTAATAAAAAGTTACAATGAAAACTGCAGAGCAAAAAATAATTCACCCGATATAAAATTGTGACTTATGATTTTCAAAATATGGCGACCTCAAAACACATTCAGTATGTATTCACTGTATAAAAAAAAAATAAAACTATAGAATTTTGGTATGGCCATATATGTACTGACCCACAAAATAAAGTTAACCCTTTATTTATGCAGTACAGCACATAGGGTAACTTTTATAACGCAAATAAAAGTGGTAGAACTCCATTTTGGTTTATATTCCTTAACATTAACAATTTTTAAATGAATTCTTTATAAGTGCTATTAACCCCAAAATGATGCCACTGAGAAATAAAACTTATCCCCCAAAACGCAAGTCCTTATATGACTACATTGCCAAAAAAAAAAAAAAGTCATGGCTCCTGAACTGCCAAAATAGAAAAATAAAGCACAGTGGTTAGTGGTGTTGCTTTGTAGCACTTCAGTCCTGGGTTCAAATCCCACTAAGGACAACATATGCAAGGAGTTTGTATGTTCTCTCCATGTTTGTGTGGGTTTCCTCCCATCCTCCAAAGACATACTAATAGGGAATTAGATTGTGAGCATGTGTGTAAAGTGCTGTGGAATATGATGGCGCTATATAAGTGAGAAAAATAAATTATATAAATGAAAATAAAACTAGTCTAGCATAAAGACGAAAGGAGCTGTGACACCAAAGGGTCAATCTGAAATCTGTCTTTATTTCGGGGTGAATATTAGATAGGTGTTGGCTGTCAATCGTTGAGATGACAGCTGTCTCCGCCGACTCTCCATTACACGAGAGGTGTTCAGTTGTCACCAATATACAGTATGTCCATACTTTACCACACCAAGTATTTGCTAAATACAATGTGCAGCCCCTTATAGTGATTTCTTCTGTCCTGAATTGGAATATTCATTATTGATGGATCCTAGTGTGACCTGAATTTATCTAGAAGTCTGTATTAAGTATGGGGTAAGCCCTGGAATCTGTGTCTAATGGGATTTGATCTGGTCTTGGACTATATGTTCTGGTGTAGTCAGGTTTGTATATTTTCGGTTCATGTAGTCTATTTGACACTTTGCTCTTGTAGACTTACATCTAACTTACCATAGTATCATGATCAGAGTTCTATCAGACATGGTCACGTACAGCTGCACAGGAGGAAATGATATAAGCACAGAAAAATCATTATTTTTTCCCCAGGTTGCATAGATAACCTTCTGCGAAAGACGATTATAGCCGGAAGCAAATATCATGCATTACAGTATGACCATACTCTAATGACAGCTTTATGTTGATGTTTTGGAGGATAGCAATAGCAAGAGTGTTGCATTTATGAACATATAAGCTGGATGAAGGATAGAGAAGTGGAAAAGGGAAGTGATAAATTAAAGGCAAATAATGTATAGACTTGTGTAGTCATAGTCAATCGATCCTTTATTCTATGACATTTTTCAGTCCCTTTTAAGTTTTTCACATTTTATGGTACAGTGTTATTCTAAAATGAGCATTCTGCACACAATACAGCATAATGAAAATGTAAAATCAGTTTTGGCAAAATCTGTGCAAATGTATTAGTCTCTTATTCAATATTTTTTAGCCTCCTTTAACCCCGTTCACGATCTGACATAGTTACATCATATGTCACATCCCCGAGGTTTAACACACTCCGGACGGAAACCTAGCCATCGGCACCCCATCACATGATCAGGACTGGGGAGGGGGTGCCGATGAGATGTCATGACATCCAAGGGTTGGCAGAAGACCCTTGTGCCTGTTAATACGATGCTTCGGTGAACGCCGGCCAGCGTTCATAGTAGACTGTCATTTCTGCTCTACATAGCAGTGCTGAAGCCCTTCTATGTGTTGCACAGGTGATCAGACAATTTCAAGTCTCTTAAAAGAACTATAAAATAAAGTAAAAATTGAGAAAATTAAAAAAAAAAAATCTGTAAAAAAAAAAAAAGTTCAAACCACCCCTCATTTGCTTTATTGAAAATAAAACAATTAAAAAAATAAACAATACACATATTCAGTATCGCTGCATTCAGAAAAGTCTGATTATTAAAATAAAAAAATAAGCTAATCCGATTGGTAAACGGCGTAACAAGAAAAAAAAAATTGAAATGCCAGAATTATGTATTCTTGGCAGCCGCAACAATGCAATAAATTACAATAAGAGATCAAAACATTGTATGTACCCCAAAAATATGTCAATAAAAATGGCAGCTCAAAATATAGATTCCAAAAAATAAAAATGATACATATCTCAGAAAATGGTGACAAAACACAAAACAAAATGTTTTTTCATATAAATTTCAGATTTTTTTTTTTCACCACTTACAGTAAATAAAAAGAACCTATAGATGTTTGGTATTTCCATACTCATACTGACTTGGAGAATTATAATGGCTGGTCAGTTTTATCATGTAGTGAACATGGTAAATAAGACATCCCCAAAAACAATTGTGGAATTGCATTTTTTTTTTTTTGCAATTTCACTGCACTTGGAATGTTTACACTATGTGATAAAATCAATGGTGCCATTGAAAAGTACAACTCGTTTTGCAAAAAAACAAGCCCTCATTCAGCTTTATTGACAGAAATATGAAAAGAAGAGTTATGGCTCATGGAAGAGGAAAAAACGAAAACGAAAAATGGCCCGGGGGTGAAAGGGTTAAAGTGATTAAGGTCACGTTTTCTTGGATATGCTACAAATTTGTCACACCTTACTTCGGGATTTGTGTTCTGAGAGGTTGAATTTGAACTATTGGTACACAGCCGTTTTCTCAAATCTCGCAAGAACGTGCGATTGGTGAAGCTCAGCCACTCACAGACATCTACAGGTCTTCTTCAAGGAATTTTCTGTACTTTGCTACTGTCATCTTTCTCGTAACAGCTTGTAGTCCGATATTGGCGCACTTGCTCAACTCTCATTGTAATCCTGTCTGTAATGATAATTTCTGCTGAAATGTCATCTGTACAGAACAGGCAATGTGAGAGTCTAGTGTTTATGGTCAGTGTGAAAATTGCTATATTTGTGTGTTTTTAACCCCTTTCTGCCATTTGACGTACTATTCCATCCATGTGGAGTGGGCCCTACTTCCCAAGGACGGAATAGTACGTCCAGTGCGATCGGCTGCGCTCACGGGGGGAGCGCGGCCGATCGCGGCTGGGTGTCAGATGCCTATCGCAGCTGACATCCGGCACTAGGAGCGGTCACGGACCGCCCCCGGCACATTAACCCCCGGCACACCGCGATCAAACATGATCGCGGTTGCCGGCGGTACAGGGAAGCATCGCGCAGGGAGGGGGTTCCCTGCGGGCTTCCCTGAGACCCCCGCAGCAACGCGATGTGATCGGGTTGCTGCGAGGGTCTCCTTACCTCCCTCCCTGCTCCAGGCCCGGATCCAAGATGGCCGCGGCATCCGGGTCCTGCAGGGAGGGAGGTGGCTTACCAAGTGCCTGCTCAGAGCAGGCGCTTGGTAAGCCTGCAGCGTTGTAAGTCAGATCGGTGATCTGACAGAGTGCTGTGCAAACTGTCAGATCACCGATCTGTGATGTCCCCCCCTGAGACAAAATAAAAAAGTTAAAAAAAAAATTTCCACACGTGCAAAAAAAAAATTAAAAAAAAAAATTCCTAAATAATGAAAAAATAAATATTCCCATAAATACAGTGGGGCAAAAAAGTATTTAGTCAGTGAGCAATAGTGCAAGTTCCACCACTTAAAAAGATGAGAGGCGTCTGTAATTTACATCATAGGTAGACCTCAACTATGGGAGACAAACTGAGAAAAAAAAATCCAGAAAATCACATTGTCTGCTTTTTTATCATTTTTTTTGCATATTATGGTGGAAAATAAGTATTTGGTCAGAAACAAACAATCAAGATTTCTGGCTCTCACAGACCTGTAACTTCTTCTTTAAGAGTCTCCTCTTTCCTCCACTCATTACCTGTAGTAATGGCAACTGTTTAAACTTGTTATCAGTATAAAAAGACACCTGTGCACACCCTCAAACAGTCTGACTCCAAACTCCACTATGGTGAAGACCAAAGAGCTGTCAAAGGACACCAGAAACAAAATTGTAGCCCTGCACCAGGCTGGGAAGACTGAATCTGCAATAGCCAACCAGCTTGGAGTGCAGAAATCAACAGCGGGAGCAATAATTAGAAAATGGAAGACAAACAAGACCACTGATAATCTCCCTCGATCTTGGGCTCCACGCAAAATCCCACCCCGTGGGGTCAGAATGATCACAAGAACGGTGAGCAAAAATCCCAGAACCACGCGGGGGGACCTAGTGAATGAACTGCAGAGAGCTGGGACCAATGTAACAAGGCCTACCATAAGTAACACACTACGCCACCATGGACTCAGATCCTGCAGTGCCAGACGTGTCCCACTGCTTAAGCCAGTACATGTCCGGGCCCGTCTGAAGTTTGCTAGAGAGCATTTGGATGATCCAGAGGAGTTTTGGGAGAATGTCCTATGGTCTGATGAAACCAAACTGGAACTGTTTGGTAGAAACACAACTTGTCGTGTTTGGAGGAAAAATAATACTGAGTTGCATCCATCAAACACCATACCTACTGTAAAGCATGGTGGTGGAAACATCATGCTTTGGGGCTGTTTATCTGCAAAGGGGCCAGGACGACTGATCCGGGTACATGAATGAATGAATGGGGCCATGTATTGTGAGATTTTGAGTGCAAACCTCCTTCCATCAGCAAGGGCATTGAAGATGAAACGTGGCTGGGTCTTTCAACATGACAATGATCCAAAGCACACCTCCAGGGCAACGAAGGAGTGGCTTCGTAAGAAGCATTTCAAGGTCCTGGAGTGGCCTAGCCAGTCTCCAGATCTCAACCCTATAGAAAACCTTTGGAGGGAGTTGAAAGTCCGTGTTGCCAAGCGAAAAGCCAAAAACATCACTGCTCTAGAGGAGATCTGCATGGAGGAATGGGCCAACATACCAACAACAGTGTGTGGCAACCTTGTGAAGACTTACAGAAAACGTTTGACCTCTGTCATTGCCAACAAAGGATATATTACAAAGTATTGAGATGAAATTTTGTTTCTGACCAAATACTTATTTTCCACCATAATATGCAAATAAAATGTTAAAAAAACAGACAATGTGATTTTCTGGATCTTTTTTTCTCAGTTTGTCTCCCATAGTTGAGGTCTACCTATGATGTAAATTACAGACGCCTCTCATCTTTTTAAGTGGTGGAACTTGCACTATTGCTGTCTGACTAAATACTTTTTTGCCCCACTGTACATTTCTTTATCTAAATTAAAAAAACCCAAACAATAAAAAGTACACATATTTAGTATCGCCGCGTCCGTAACGACCCAACCTATAAAACTGTCCCACTAGTTAACCCCTTCAGTAAACACCGTAAGAAGAAAAAAACGAGGCAAAAAGCAACGCTTTATTATCATACCGCCGAACAAAAAGTGGAATAACACGCGATCAAAAAGACAGATTTAAATAACCATGGTACCAATGAAAGCGTCATCTTGTCCCGCAAAAAACGAGCCGCAATACAACATCATCAGCAAAAAAATAAAAAAGTTATAGTCCTCGGAATAAAGCGATGCAAAAATAATTATTTTTTCTTTAAAAGTTTTTATCGTACAAAAGCGCCAAAACATAAAAAAATGATATAAATGAGGTATTGCTGTAATTGTACTGCCCCGAAGAATAAAACTGCTTTATCAATTTTACCAAATGCAGAACGGTATAAGCGCATCCCCCAAAAGAAATTCATGAATAGCTGTTTTTTGGTCATTCTGCCTCACAAAAATCGGAATAAAAAGCGATCAAAAAATGTCACGTGCCCGAAAATGTTACCAATAAAAACGTCAACTCGTCCCACAAAAAAACAAGACCTCACATGACTCTGTGGACCAAAATATGGAAAAATTATAGCTCTCAAAATGTGGTAATGCAAAAAATATTTTTTGCAATAAAAAGCGTCTTTTAGTGTGTGACGGCTGCCAATCATAAAAATCCACTAAAAAACCCGCTATAAAAGTAAATCAAACCCCCCTTCGTCACCCCTAGTTAGTTATGGAAAAATTAAAAAAATGTATTTATTTCCATTTTCCCATTAGGGTTAGGGCTAGGGTTAGGGTCTAAAGTTAGGGTTGGGGCTAAAGTTAGGGTTAGGGTTTGGATTACATTTACGGTTGGGAATAGGGTTGGGATTAGGGTTAGGGGTGTGTCTGGGTTAGAGGTGTGGTTAGGGTTACCGTTGGGATTAGGGTTAGGGGTGTGTTTGGATTAGGGTTTCAGTTATAATTGGGGGGTTTCCACTGTTTAGGCACATCAGGGGCTCTCCAAATGCGACATGGCATCCGATCTCAATTCCAGCCAATTCTGCGTTGAAAAAGTAAAACAGTGCTCCTTCCCTTCCGAGCTCTCCCGTGTGCCCAAACAGGGGTTTACCCCAACATATGGGGTATCAGCATACTCAGGACAAATAGGACAACAACTTTTGGGGTCCAATTTCTCCTGTTACCCTTGGGAAAATACAAAACTGGGGGCTAAAAAATAATATTTGTGGGAAAAAAAAGGATTTTTTATTTCCACGGCTCTGCGTTATAAACTGTAGTGAAACACTTGGGGGTTCAAAGTTCTCACAACACATCTAGATAAGTTCCTTGGGGGGTCTAGTTTCCAATATGGGGTCACTTGTGGGGGGTTTCTACTGTTTAGGTACATATGGGGCTCTGCAAACGCAATGTGACGCCTGCAGACCAATCCATCTAAGTCTGCATTCCAAATGGCGCTCCTTCCCTTCCGAGCCCTCCCATGCACCCAAACGGTGGTTCCCCCCCCTAATTTGAGGTATCAGCGCACTCAGGACAAATTGGACAACAACTTTTGGGGTCTAATTTCTCCTGTTACGCTCGGGAAAACACAAAACTGGGGGCTAAAAAATATTTTTTGTGGGAAAAATTTTTTGTTTTATTTTTACGGCTCTGCATTATAAACTTCTGTGAAGCCCTTGGTGGGTCAAAGTGCTCACCACACCTCTAGACAAGTTCCTTCGGGGTCTACTTTCCAAAATGGTGTCACTTGTGGGGGCTTTCAATGTCTAGGCACATCAGTGGCTCTCCAAACGCAACATGGTGTCCCATCTAAATTCCTGTCAATTTTGCATTGAAAAGTCAAACGGCGCTCCTTCCCTTCTGAGCTCTCCCATGCGCCCAAACAGTGGTTTACTCCCACATATGGGGTATCAGCATACTCAGGACAAATTGTACAACAACTTATGGGGTCCAATTTCTTCTCTTACCCTTGGGAAAATAAAAAATTGGGGGCGAAAAGATAATTTTTGTGAAAAAAAAACGATTTATTTTTACGGTTCTGCAGTATAAACTTCTGTGAAGCACTTGGTGGGTCAAAGTGCTCACCACACCTCTAGACAAGTTCCTTAGGGGGGGTCTACTTTCCAAAATGGTGTCACTTGTGGAGGGTTTCAATGTTTAGGCACATCAGTGGCTCTCCAAACGCAGCATGGCGTCCCATCTCAATTCCAGTCAATTTTGCATTGAAAAGTCAAATGGTGCTCCTTCGCTTCCGAGCTCTGTCATATGCCCAAACAGTGGTTTACCCCCACATGTGGGGTATCGGCGTACTCAGGACAAATTGTACAAGAACGTTTGGGGACCATTTTCTCCTGTTACCCTTGGTAAAATAAAACAAATTGGAGCTGAAGTAAATTTTTTTGTGAAAAAAGGTTAAATGTTCATTTTTATTTAAACATTCCAAAAATTCCTGTGAAACACCTGAAGGGTTAATAAACTTCTTTAATGTGGTTTTGAGCACCTTGAGGGGTGCAGTTTTTAGAATGGTGTCACATTTGGGTATTTTTTATCATATAGACCCCTCAAAATGACTTCAAATGAGATGTTGTCCCTTAAAAAAAATGGTGTTGTAAAAATGAGAAATTGCTGGTCAACTTTTAACCCTTATAACTCCCTAACAAAAAAAAATTTTTTTCCAAAATTGTGCTGATGTAAAGTAGACCTGTGGGAAATGTTACTTTTTAAGCATTTTGTGTGACATATCTTTGTGATTTAATTGCATAAAAATTCAAAGTTAGAAAATTGCGAAATTTTCTAAATTTTCGCCAAATTTCCTTTTTTCTCACAAATAAACGCAGGTAATATCAAAGAAATTTTACCACTATCATGAAGTACAATATGTCATGAGAAAACCATGTCAGAATCACCGGGATCCGTTGAAGCGTTCCAGAGTTATAACCTCATAAAGGGACAGTGGTCAGAATTGTAAAAATTGGCCCGGTCCGTAACGTGCAAACCACCCTTGGGGGTAAAGGGGTTAATGCACATAGTGATATGGAAAAAATATTTTTTGAAACCACATTCCTTTAAATGGCTCTTTTCATTAAAGGGAATCTATAACCCCAAAAATGGCTTATAAACTAAGGCCACCGGCATCAGGTACTCATCTAGAGCATTCTGTAATGCTGTAGATAAGCCCCCAATGTAACCTGAAAGAAAAACAGGTTAGATTATACTCACCCAGGGGTGTTCCCGCTGCGGTCCGGTCCCATGGGCGTCGCGGTCCGTTTCGGCGCCTCCCATCTTCATACGGTGTCATCCTCTTCTTGTCACGGCTCCGGCGTACCTTGTCTGTCCTGTTGAGGGCAGAGCAAAGTACTGCAGTGCGCAGGTGCTGGGCCTCTCTGACATTTCCCGGCGCCTGCGCACTGCACTACTTTGCTCTGCCCTCAACAGGACAGACAAGGTACGCCTGCGCAGGAGCCGTGGCAAGAAGACAAGAAGAGGACGTCACCGTATGAAGATGGGAGGCGCCGGACCGGACCGCGATGCCCATCGGACCGGACTGCACCGGACCGCCCCAGGGTGAGTATTATCTAATTTGTTTACTCATTTCGTCCCAAACTTTTGGGGACTTAAATTCTACAGCCCATTTTGTACCCATCTTTAGACGTGCAGAAAGTTCTTCAGACAATTCCTAATATACACATTGGTTGGCATTTACAAATCAGCTCCATGTCAAATCAATTTACCGCAGAATTCTTCAATCACGCTGTGGAAACATCTCAAAGATGATTATTAAAAACAAGATGCACCTTAGCTCAACGTTAATGGGAGCAGGTCATGAGAAATGCCTAATGTGAACGGTTGATCCTGTGTCACCAGCTGTGTATAGAGGACTTACCATTGTAACCCCGCCTCTGATAATGTGGAGTCTTGCTGAAAGCTCTTCCAGAGAGAAAACAAACAACAACAAAAACACACTGCAAAAATAAAAAGCAAAACAAAAAATCCCAGTTAACAAAAAGCCCGATTTAAACAGACACATTCCCTTTAAGATTCATAGCAAAAAGACTCAAAACAATATTAATGTTGTATTATCTACTTGTGTGTTGTGAAGAAAAAGCGCCAATACAAGTCTATGGGGTCCCATACACAGTTTTCACATACGTTTTTAAACATGGACATGTAAATGAGGCCTTAGGCTGGTTTCACAGATCCAGCATGCTTGGTCAGGCCATCGTCTCCTGATAGAAACTCAACAGAAGCTCATACACATATTATTATTAATATTATATATTTTTATAGCGCCATTTATTCCATGGCGCTTTACATGTGAACGGGGCAAATTTAGACAAGTACAATAAACATGAGTAAAACAAGGCACACACAAGTACAGGAGGAGAGAGGACCCTGCCCGTGAGGGCTCACAGTCTGCAGGGTATAAGGCTGTTGAGTGTGGGTCAGGAAACCAGCTGCCGGTTCGGACATCGTAGTTTGCACAAAGACCATCAATGTCAGATTGGTTAAACCAATCCAGTGAATCATCTTTGACATGATGATACATAAAAAAAAGGATGCACGTGAGCTCAATTTTAACCCCTTAGGCTACTTTCACACTAGCGTTGTCTGGCGGACGTCAAAATGCGCTGTTTTGAGAGAAAAACGCATCCTGCAAACTCTCCTGCAGGATGCGTTTTTTCCCATAGACTTGCATTGGCGACGCATTGCGACAGATTGTCATGCGTCATGTAACGGATGCGTCGGAATTTGGCGGCCTGTCGTCTGGAAAAAACGTTGATTGTAACGTTTTTTTTGTCTGCGTCAGGAAAATGTGTCGCGATGCATCCTGCGGCATGCGTCGTTGGCTAGAATGGAAGCCTATGGGCGCAGGATCCGTCGTGACACGTCGTATGACGGAATGCAGCGCTGCAATATGTTTTTTTTTTTAACACTGAGCATGCTCAGAATCAGGATTTTGTTGCCAATTGGCCAGACACCCGCAAATCTATATAAACCTGGCCTGGGGCTTCAATCCCCAATGTGCCAGCAAGACTCCTGCCAACCTGAAGACAGCCAGCCAGCCATCCAACCAGCATCTGCCCAGCCTGCCAGCATCCAGAGGCCTGCCAGCTATAGAACCTAGGCAGCCAGAGGCCTGACTGTGCTGCCAGAAGATTGCATCAAGCTACAGCCTTCCAGCCAGAGTGAGTACTGCCATTTTTGCGTGCATGTGTGTGCATGTCTGTGCGTGTGCATGTGTTTGTGTCTGTATGACGTATTGAATACAGCCAGAGCTAAACCTGAATACAGAGGCCTGCCATTGTCCAGCTCCAGCCTGAGGCCTGCCAGCATCCAGACAGCGGTAGTCCTGCCATTTTTGCGTGTGTGTGCATGCATGCGTGTGTGCGCGTGTCTATGTGCGTCTTTGTTTTGGTCCGCCTGTGTGCATTTGTGCATCTGTGTGTGTTTGCATAAGCCTGTGTGCTTTTGTGTGTGTGCATTTGTGTGTGTTTGCATACGGCTGTGTGCTTTTGTGTGTGTGTGTGCGTGCGTATGCCTGCGCCTGTGTGCTTTTGTGCGTGTGCATTCGTTGTGCATGCACCTGTGTGCTTTCATGCATGTGTGCGTGCGTGCGTCTGGGTGATTGCGGGTGCATGCGTCCATGCAACTGGGTGAGTGCCCGAGCATTTTTTTTTTAATGTTATGTATTTACCAAGTATTGTGGTCTGTGCAGCATGTGGTTTCAGTGTGTGAGCGTGTGTCTTGCGTGTGTTTGGTTTTTTTCTTTCAATTTTTTTTTTGTTTTATGTTGAAACCATTTCCAGTTGATGTACTTGTATTGAAAATAAAGAGCATTTTAGCTCCTAATTGTGATGGTAAAAAAAAAAATTAAAAAAGAATTAATATATTTTTTTAAAAAAATGTCCGTAGTATAACTTCACAAAGGTAAATTTTAGTTTCAACTTGTTTTTATTTTTCAAAGAAAAACCAAGAAAGATACACAACAATATCCCGCGCAGGGGAATATACAGAAGCATAATCAAATTCTAAATTACCCTTGGGAACATTTAGACAATACATTTATACATGCAGACAAAGACAAGTGGTCGAGAAAGACAAGGGGGAGGGGGGTAAGAGATCCATTACTGTATCAGAGCATCATCAATAGTCGGGTATAAAGGGCGGGTCCAAGATGGTCAATCTGGCATTAAGTTGGTCTCATAGTGATAATGATAAAACTTGGTCGAGATTACTACTAGAGTTCCTTTCGATCCACGGCCTCCATATTTGATAGTATGGCTCCCATGCGTCGTCTCTTGTAGCTTGTATTCGTTCAAATAGCATGATGGTGTTCATTTTGTCGATTACCGAGGAAAAAGATAGGGTAGTTGTTTTCCATTTTGTTGCAATGTGTAGCTTGGTGGCGAGGAACAGCTGGTTGACTAGATTATGGAGTTTGTTGGAGAAGCCCGGGTGTTTGGCCCCCAACAGGAACACCGTTGCATCTAACTGAATCGTCCCACCATAAAGCTCCTCTACAATAGATTTAATCTTTAACCAAAGAGTGGAAACAACTGGACAATCCCACCACGTGTGCTTCAAGTCGCCCAGGGCTCCACACCCCCTGAAACACCGATCCGACATATTTGGGTAGATGGCATGTAATTTGCTCGGGACCAAATATGTCCTATGTAGGAGCTTGATGGATGTTTCAACTAATGAGGTTTGGAGACTACCCTTGGAGAGAGAGCAGCAGCATTTTTGCCACTCCAATGGGGACATTATCTTATTAAAGTCTCTTTCCCATTGAATCATATATTGGAGTTTTACTTCCTCTGATATTGCATTTAGGGTTGAGTATATCAAAGAGATAGCACCCTTGCCCAATGGGTCATACAAACACATTTGCTCATAACCTGATGGGCGGCGAGTGACACCATGTCCTAAAATTTGTTCAGCAAAATGAAAGATTTGGATGATATGTAAAATTTCAGAATTTGGTGAGGAGTGCTTTTGGATAAACTCTTGTTTGGTGAGTAGGATGTTAAAAGGCGCTGTAAGATTTTTGAGGGTAATTAAACCCCTAGATATCCAGCAGTGGAAAGGGCGAGGTTCCAACCCTGGAAGAAAAGCTGGGTTATGAAAGATATGCGTCATTAAGGAAGTTTTGGATTGTAGAGAGTGTTTAAATCTTTCCTTTCTCCATAGCATCAGGGAATGTGCTGTGAATGGAGCTGATGTGTGGAGCCCCCTCGGGAGTTTCTGCAACGACCACATGAGGCCTGGTAGGGAGAATGGGGTCAGGAGGTGAGATTCGAGATTCACCCATCTGGGTGTGTTATGTTTGTCCGCGTTGGCACTTATTAGTTGAGCTAATTGAGCCGCTCTATAGTATAAATTGAAGTTGGGCAGAGACATACCTCCTCTTCTTCTATTAATAAACATGGTTTTTAGTCTTATCCTAGGTCTTTTCCCCTGCCATATATATTTGGAGATCGTGTTATGTATATCTAGTAACATTTTGGAGGGTAAAGGAATGGGCAAAGAGCGGAAAATATACAGAAATCGTGGTAAGGAGACCATCTTAATGGCGTGAAGTCTACCCAACCAGGATAGGGACATAGATGACCATCTGGAGAGGTCTGATTTGAGATTTCCAATTAAGGGGGCATAGTTCCATTTAAATAAAGTCGACCTATGGGAGGTTAGATTAATGCCGAGATAGGTTAAGTACTGCTCATTTCTGGTAAACTTAAATTGTGTTGTTATGTTGTTTTGAGTTTCCCTGGGGGTGTTAATGAACAAGGCTTCAGATTTGTCGACGTTAATCTTGAGGCCAGAGACCAGTTCGAATTCGTGGAGGACAACGAAAGGGTTTGGGAGTGTTATAGTGGGGTTGACTATGGATAAGAGTAGGTCATCCGCAAAGAGGCTAGCCTTGTATTGGTCGTCTCTAATTGTAGGTCCATTAATGTTAGGGTTGGCTCTAATAGTTTCTGCCAGGGGCTCCATGGCTAGGGCAAATAAGGCTGGGGAAAGCGGGCATCCCTGCCTAGCACCGCGTTGTATGTTAATAGGGGTAGGCTGGTTTGAGGGTAGTTTCAGATATGCCTGGGGGTGATCATATAGAAGTTTGAGACAAGAGGTGATACCACTCGGGAAACCAAATTTAGCGCGGACTTCAAACAAGTATGACCATGATACCGAGTCAAAGGCTTTCTCTATGTCGAGTGCTAGTAGGAGTAAGGACTGCTTGGAGTGATTTGCCGAGTGTATTAGATTAAGGTTTCTCCTGATATTGTCAGGGCCCTGTCTTTTGGGGATGAACCCTACCTGGTCCCGGTGGATTAGAGTGGACAGTATTTTATTTAGTCTGGCCGTGATTATGGATGTGAAAATTTTTAAATCTATGTTTAGCAATGAGATAGGCCTATAATTTTTAGGGTAGAGATGATCCTTCTTCGGTTTTGGGATTACAGTTACGTGAGAGGTGTAAAATTCAGGAGGCATTTGAGCTCCGTTTAAAAGAGCATTACAAAAGCTTTGTATGTGAGGTATAAGTAGGCTGTCGAATTTTTTATAGTACAGTGCCGTGAGCCCATCAGGCCCGGGCGCCTTGTTTTTTTAAAAATTTTTAATCGTTGTTTTTATTTCATCAGAGTTAATTGGAGCTTGGAGATATGCTATATCTGAATCCGGGACTTTAGGTAGTGTCAGATCTTTGAGGAAGCTTTGGATGCGAGTCGGGGAAGGGGGCTGCGGGAGGGAGTATAGGTTTTGATAGTATTGCTGGAACGTTTTATATATTACATCTGGGTGGGCAGTAACATGTCCTGTAGGATCTTTAATGGCTGGGATATTATTCAGAAGCTCTCTACTCCTAAGTTTACGGGCCAACATGCTGCTTGGTTTGTTAGCATATTTGTGAAAAGTAGATTTAGTCCATGTCAGGGCCCTTTCTGATCTATTTGTTAAAATGGTATTGAGTTGTAATTTAGTTTCACTGATTTTCTTGATTAGATAAAGTGACGGGAAGTTTTGATTTGCCTGTTCTAATTTTGAGAGTTTTTTTTCTAATTGCAATTGTTGTTCTGACCTTTGTTTTTTCTTGTTAGAGGCAATCTTGATCAGGGACCCTGTTATAAATTTTTTGTGAGCCATCCATATAGTTCCCGGGGACACGTCAGTGGTATTGTTAGTTTGGAAATATAGGTTTAGCTCCTCCTTTATAGTAGATAAGACCGTTGGGTCTGTTAATAGGGACTCGTTCAGTCTCCACCTGAACAACCTAGAAGTGGTAATGAAGTTAAAAACAGAGAGAACGGCATCATGGTCTGACCAAGATGATACTATATGTCGGGAGTATAAGATCGAGGGGAGTGTTTTGGAGGAGGTGAGATGTAAGTCAATTCTGGAATAGGACTTTTGTGCGGGGGAGAAATATGTATATCCCCTCTGAGGGCCATTTAGTTCTCGCCAGATATCTGCCAGACAATGTACTTTCAGCATTTGTAGGATTTTTTTCCTGTCTGTTTTAGGGTACCGTCACACAGTGGCATTTTGATCGCTACGACGGCACGATTTGTGACGTTCCAGCGATATATCCGTGACGTTCCAGCGATCTCGCTGTGTCTGACACGCTCCTGCGATCAGGGACCCCGCAGAGAATCGTACGTCGTAGCAGATCGTTTGAAACTTTCTTTCTTTCGTCTAGTGTCCCGCTGTGGCGGCATGATCGCATGGTGTAACAAAGGTGTGCACGATATTGTATACGATGTGCGCATAGTAACCAACGGCTTCTACATCGCACATACGTCAAGAAATTATCGCTCCAGCGTCGTACATTGCAAAGTGTGACAGCAGTCTACGACGCTGGAGCGATATTGTTACGATGCTGGAGCGTCACGAATCGTGCCGTCGTAGCGACCAAAGTGCCACTGTGTGACGGTACCCTTAGATATGTCTGCTCGATTCAGTGAGCTGCTGTCGAGTGACGGGCTTAAAGTGAGATTAAAGTCACCACACCATATAAGGTGGTGATATGAGAATGAGGCTAATTTAGATAGAATTAGACATATGACCCGGGTCTGAGTGGCAGTTGGCAGGTAACTGTTAACAATGCATATATTTAGACCCTGCAGGGTCCCCTGTTGTGAATTCTGTGGCAGAGCTCCCTCCTGTGGTCACAAGTGGTACTTCGGCTGATTCTCTCTGGGAGCTTCCGTTTGTGGAGGAAACTGGTACTGCTGCTTCTGAGTTTCCTCCCTCAGGTGATCTGGTGAGGTCGTTAGGTGCTTCTATACTTAACCCCACCTAATGCTTTGATTCATGCTTCCTGTCAATGTTCCAGTGTTGGACTTGTGTTTCTCTGGATCATTCCTGTGGCCTGCTGCTCTGCATAGCTAAGTGCTTCTTTGCTATTTGTTGCTATTTTTTCTGTCCAGCTTGTCTATTTGTTTTGCTGGAAGCTCTGGGACGCAAAGGGTGTACCTCCGTGCCGTTAGTTCGGTACGGAGGGTCTTTTTGCCCCTTTGCGTGGTTTTCTTTAGGGTTTTGTGTAGACCGCAAAGTTATCTTTCCTATCCTCGTTCTGTCTAGAATATCAGGCCTCACTTTGCTGAATCTATTTCATCCCTACGTTTGTCTTTTCATCTTACTCACAGTCATTATATGTGGGGGGCTGCCTTTTCCTTTGGGGTATTTCTCTGAGGCAAGGTAGGCTTATTTTTCTATCTTCAGGCTAGTTAGTTTCTCAGGCTGTGCCGAGTTGCATAGGGAGCGTTAGGCGCAATCCACGGCTGCCTCTAGTTGTGTTTGGAGAGGATCAGGGATTGCGGTCTGCAGAGTTCCCACGTCTCAGAGCTCGTTCTGTTATTTTGGGTTATTGTCAGATCACTGTGTGTGCTCTGACCTCCATGTCCATTGTTATACTGAATTGCCTTTCATAACAGTCCCCATCAGGATAATGAACCTGCCCTCAGGATCTGAGTACGTGTTAGTGGGTTGGAGTGGAAGACTGTTTTTGATTAGTATAGCCACGCCCCTCGTTTTGCGGTCCCAAGTAGAAAGGAAGAATTTCGAATAATGTGTATCTAGGAATTTGGGGTGGGATACATCAGATAGGGATTGCATACATTAGTTAGGACTGCTCTGATAAGGGTATACCGTGAAGATTGGTAGAGCAGCTTAGTATACATTTTTTGCAAAAAACGTATCAACCAAATACCCTGTTTTTTACATCTTTTACTAGCACTTGCGGATTACTGCAACATTTTTTCAAACTGAGTGTTTTTGGTTTTACTATTCTCTTTTGTGTCTACATGTTAAATTAAGTGGACACTGCTAATAAGAGGCAAACCATCTTCCTCCACCCGACCCCGACCCACAAATTCACCACCACAGAAATAATCTCTATGTGGAAACAAAAGGGAAGAGACAAACAGGGGGAAGACATTGACGCAGAACATGGCATAAATTTTCCAAAGGGCATTGAGCCCATAAGATGCGGCGATCTGGAGTCCCATGTTAAGAAGGACACCAAGATTCACTGAGTTTGGGCAGCATGTTGCGACCCCGAGGACCCCAACCCTTGAATCATCTGAGATTGACTTTATAGTAAAGGGAAAAGAGGAGAGAGGGGGGGGGGAGAGATAAAGAGGGGAAAGGAAAAGGGGGGAGGGATAGGCGGAAAGGAATAGGGATTAGGATGCTTGAAAATATAATAATAAACAGTACAACTGTAAATAGACCGAGCATTACCTGCTAGGTAAGTGACCCAGTTTCAGAGCTGGTTAGAACCGACATCTGGTCCCACAACAGAACCCAGGGACACAGAGAGAATTTTGAGGATGTCAAGCCCTGGGTTATGCGAGTCAAGTGACTTGAGTGTTTTGACTTCTTGTTCTGGGGGTATTCTTCCATTCCCTTACAGGCCTGGGCTTTCTCTGTGGGAGTGAGGATGTCTCTGAGGATAGTGCGATACCAGCCCTAATTAGGGCCTGAGTTCCCTCCTCTAGTGACCAGCAGGTATAGAGTTAGGATTTGAAAGTGAAGATAAGGGCAAATGGGAAGCCCCACCTATATTTAACCTGGGCTTCTTGTAGAGAGGCCGTAATTGACCTGAGGGCCCTTCTCCTGGCCAGTGTGGAGGGTGCAATGTCCGCGTAGATGTGTACTGAGTCTGGTAGGCCGGGTAAGATAGGGTGGTTTCTAGCTGCCAGCAAGATCTGATCGCGTGTCTCCTCATAATGCATTTTTAGTATTACATCTCTTGGCATATCATTAGACCGCGGCTTGCCCAGTGCCCTGTGTATTCTTGTAATATGGAGAAGGGTCGGGTCCAGGTCCGGTAAAAGGGCCGTGAAAAGGGCTGTTGCTGTATCTTTAAGGGCAACAACATGTTCAGGAAGGCCCCTAATTCGTATGTTGCTCCTTCTAGATCTATTCTCATAGTCCTCACATTTTAATTCTAGCTCAGAAATGCGGTCAGCATGTAGCTTGAGAGTCTCCTGATCTTCCTCTAGCGCATCTGAGACAGCCTCCATTTTTTCCTCCAGGTTGTTTGTGCGCTGGGCTAAATCTTGTAACTGGGATGAGATACCCTGCATAGCGGTTCTGAGTTCCTCTCTAAGGGTCTCCTGCAGTGATCTCGTGAGGGCAGCCGTTGAGATCATCACATCCGATTGTGGGGGAATGTCATCCTGCTCTGCGCTCCCGTCGCCTTGGGTTGCAGAGGTTATTAGAGGATTAGCTGCTGCAGCCATTTTGGATGGGGTGCCGCTCATAAGTAGTTCTGAAATGGTGCGGCCTGCTGCCTGTGTCGTGCTTCCCTTTTTTGGCATTGCAGATCGTCTCACTCTCAAAGACACGCTGTCCCCGGGGAGGGAGAATATTTACTGTGCTCCGGTCGCTGGAAAGGGTTAAATGGGGTCCGACGGGTAGCAGAGCTCAGCACAACATATCGGTCATTGCCGGACCCCGCGCATGCGCCCCGTCAATACAGTCTTATCTCCTAATTCACTTCACTTAGTTGCGGGACAGGTTATATGTGAGGGGTAGTAGTGCAGTCTGAAAGGTAATGTTACCAAGCTTAATTTTATCAGCCCCAGTTATAAGTTGCAGCCTGCTGCTTTCTGCAGCTAAGAGGTGCCGCGTTTTAAGGGCGTCAGCAGTGCTCTACAGGCCTCAGGTCTTATATGGCTTGTGACCCAACTACTAGTGTCTCCTGGAGGGGAACTTATCGCCCCTACTGCCGATGGTCGTGTTCCCGGTGATCGCAGGGATCTCTTCCCTCCTGAGCCCGCTCACCCCCGCAGAGGAAGGTGGAAGGTGCCTGGTTACCTTTTGCAGAGGAGCGGGAGATGAAGCGTGGGAACGCCGGGGTTAATAGATACCGGTGTGATAGTTCCGTAGCTGCTGGGCGATGGCAGACCCGTGAGCCCTCTGGGATGATAAGATCTTTACTTCTCACCGCCAGTATCCTCTCTGGTTAGCTGTTCAGGGGTTAAACCAGGGCTCTGGCGGTGCGGTATAATCTCTCCAGACCGATGCTGCTCCCAGGGCTGTGTGACGTCACTGTGGAGGAGCTGTTCCCGCTCCTGCTTTTAATGGCGGCGATTGGCACCAAAATACAGGCCCAAGGGTGGGGGAGGAAGAACAGGGACTGCTCCTGCTATAATGTCCCGCAAGCCTCCGCTCTTCACCTACGTCCGGCAGGGCTCGGGCAGAGGAGGTGGGAGTGAGGGGACGATAGGGACGGGCGGCGTGGTAGTCTCTCCTGGGTGAGTGGTCCGGACCGCCGTTACCTCTGTGCGCTGCCTGCTGCTGGGGTGTGCGCGGTCTCCCCCCGCGCCGCCACTGCTCCCCAACTCACCGGAGCAGCCGCTCAGCGCCGCGATCCCCCTCCTTGCCTCACTGCTCCGTGACCGCTCTGGGGCTCTGCTGTGTGCCGCTCCTCCGCTGCAGGGGCTCCCTCACTGCCGGGCTGCAGAAGGGATCTGTGATGGCGCCGTCCGGCTGTGGTGCTGTGTGCTCCCGCTGGCGCCTTCTCTCGGCGCTGAAGTTAGGCTGAGTCTGTTTGGAGACTCCCAGGGCTCACAATTGCCGGGTTCCCCGGGGCTTTGACACGGTTATGGGGTCCCCAAGTGTAGAAATCCAGGGAGCTCGTGTCACCCACGTCTGCTCCGCTCGAGCTCCAGGCCATGCCCCCCAAAGGTAAATTTTAAACTTGGAGTATGTACAAATGGCCACACATGCAATACTGAGTTGGTTGAGGGTTTATTTTTTAAGCAGAAAGGTAATTGAAAATTTTTAAAAGGTGTTTTTTTGGGGTTTTTTTAGTAATTTTTAAAGGGATATTTTAAAATCACATATGTGGTCAATAAATTTTCACATGGTGCTTAGTCCTTTCAATTTTACATGTTTTTTTTGTTTGTTTGGGTGGGTGGAAAAGGTTTTACAACTTGCACATACTATTGAAGTAGGTAATCCAGCTCAGACTGGTGTGCCTTGGGTCTATTTGTTTTTGGGTTTGTTTCTCAAAACTGTTGGTGTTGGCCTGCATGAACACTGCTCACATAATTTGAGCAGGGTGGTTATTAAATCTTTTAGATGAGTTTGGGGGGTGGGTCCAATTATAAATTCTTTATACTTACAGAGCCACCAGGGACCACAACCACCTTTGTAAGCCATCAGGGACGACCAAGACCATGCACACACAGCAAGCCAATTTCCAGATGCAAGTTTTGAAGACCACAAATCTGCCAATTCAATGTGTATAGCAGATTACAAGTGTCTTTTTACTTACAGAGCCACCAGGGATGACAGCAAGAATGTCCTCTTCTGAGAGCCCTCCTCCAGAGCGAAAGCGTGTAGCGGTCAGTTAAAAAAAAAACAACATCTTTTTGGTCTTATAGTTAAAATTTCTGTTAATCACTATATGCATTAATTATGTTTTCACAGGAAGCTGAAGCAGCCGAGGGCTTCTCAGAAGGGGACGAGATGGGTGGAGAAATGCCAGGAGCGGGTGTAAGTTGTGGTGAAACAGTTTCTTCACACATCACAGTGCACCCAACACAAAACAGATCTTCATACATCACTGTACACATACAACATATGCTTACATCAAAGATAATTATTTTTCTTTTGTTTTAGTCTGCTGCCCATTCTGGCCAACGTCATGAAGGTCCTCTCAGCCGCTCCCAGAGTCGACGTCATCATCGCCGCAGCGGTCAGCCAGCAGTGTTGTAATTTTTTTTTTCCTCTTGGTAGTTTTGTGTTTCAGTGTACTAATTTTTAATTTATTTTTTTTTTCTTTTCACAGTCTTCACAGCGTGCTCCCGACACAGATGGTGAGGACAAAGGACTCGATGTGGACCACCTCATCGAGGAGGTCTGCGAGCGGGAGCCGCTGTGGAACATGGCTGACCGCAGGCATGCTGATACACATGTGACCCGTCGGCTTTGGGAGGAAGTCTGCCAAAATCTTTTTCCGAGGTGGGAGGACCTTCAGCCAAGGCAGCAGAGTAAAGAACGTAAGTATTCACTTTTCAGTAATGTTTTGAGCTGAATGGAATGTATTGTAATGAACCTTTTTTCATTTCATTCTTGTCTTCACAGGTTAAATGGGTTAGGAAGCGGTGGCGGTCACTCAGGGATCGCTTCAAGAGGGCGTTTAACCAGGAGATGCAGGCCCCGAGTGGCTCAGCAGGATGAAGAAGGACTCGGTACAAATACAGCCGTGCCCTGTCCTTCTTCAGGGAAACAATGCTGAGTAGAACGTAAGTGTTCAACAGCCCATTGAATAAATCACCATGTTTACCTGTCTAACTTTTTTGGTTTCAGTCAGGGCTTTTCCCTATCAATATATTGCTTTTTTTCCTATTTCACAGCACCGTCTGTAGCCATCGGGCGCCTGCATCTACCTTGGACCCCTCTCGAGCGATCTCTCAGGAGTCTGCCACCGAGGGCCACGTCGGTAGACCCCATCCCTCTGACCCCTCCGGTACCTCTGCCCCATCCACTTCCACCGCCGCCAGCACTGGAGCATCATCGAAGCCTTCGTTACTTGAAGCTGCTGGTCAACAGTTAGCGTTCCCTTTACCCCACCCCTCTGATCCTGCCACCTCTAGACCACCATTAGGTTCGTGGTGGCAGCGACAGAGGGGTCCGGAAAGGAGCTATGCTCCTGAGTTCTTGCATCTGAATGCAGCCTTCCAAAGCTCTTTCAAAGTTTTGGGAGAGCATGTGACTGCTGGGTTCAATATGATGCAAACACGCATGAGTGAACACAGCAGTTGCTTGGATAGGCTGCATTCAGATGCAAGTCAATCTCCAAACAACCTTTTTTTTCAATCCATGCTCAGGAGCATGGAAAAGCTTTCTCTTGACCAGCAGATGCAGGTAACGCAAGGCTGCCATGCTGCTCTAGTGCAGGTCATGTCCGAAGCCCCTCCAACACCCACACAGCCACTACAACTTTTCCAGCCCAGGCCCAATACCAAACAGTCCCAATACCAATCACAGTCCCAATTCCCATCCCGGCCCCAAATCCCAATGTCTTCCCCAATGTTTTCTTCCTTGTCCAGCTTTCCTTCCCCATCTAGTATTCCACCTACCCCAACACCCCCCCCCCCCCCCCGCTCAGCCTCCTGTTCCCCCCCTTCCAGTACACCCCAACCCAGTAGGCTTTCCCCACCTATCGACGTGGTCCAACCTTCCAGCCCCTCCGCTAGTATCTCCACCCCACAAATATATACAAAAAAGTTTTAACACAAAAAGTTTTATTAAAAAAAAAGTATGACAAGGTTTTGAAATTTAAAAAAAAAAAAATGTAAATAAAATTTATTTTGGTTTAAACTCTACTATTTGTTTCAGTGCCTTCAAACAAAAGGTAAAAAAAAAAAATTACACACCACACGTTGAAAGGTATAACATATTTGGTTTATTACCAAAAATACCAAACTTTTGGAACTTGGTGTCACTAAAAACACTTTGGCAAGACAACATAGTGTGAGATCTTCCCTTATGTTTCTGTACAAAGAACCCTGCCTACAGGTGACACAAAGTACTCTGCAAAGTGGTCCCTCATTCTGGAAAAAGAACCTGCGGAGCGAACAGAGCTGCTGTGGTAATCCCACAAGGTTGTTTCTGAGTCTTCATCATCCACGGAAACAGGCTCCTTGGAAAGTACAAAGTTATGCAGCACCATACAGGCCTTGACAACCTCATCCACTGTTTGTGTGTGCAGTCTTATGGCAGTTCGCAGAACTCGCCACTTTGCGGTTAATATTCCAAAAGCACACTCCACCACTCGTCTGGCTCGAGTTAAGCGGTAATTGAATACCCATTTTGTTCTAGTTAAGTCTCTGCTTGCATACGGTTTTAGTAGGTGTGGCGATAACTGGAATGCCTCATCACCAACACATACATATGGCACAGGTGGTGCAGTTGTTCCCGGGACTGGTCTGGCTGGTGGAAAATCATACGTATCTCCATACAAACAACGGCCCATCGGAGAGTTTTTGAATACTTGCGAGTCGTTGGATCGGCCATAGGCTCCAATGTCCACAGCCAGGAATTTGCAGTTGGCATCTGCTATGGCCATCAGTACTATTTAAAAGTACTTCTTGTAGTTAAAGTACTTTGAGCCAGATCCTGCCGGTTTTGCAATACGGATGTGTTTGCCATCTACAGCACTCAAGCAATTTGGGAAATGGCAGAGTTTCTCAAAAAGTTCTGCACTTGTCAGCCAGATGTCCTTTGTCGGTTGTGGAATGTACTCCTGGTGCAAGATTTCCCGGATAGCCAGACAAGTCTCTTTCACAATTCCGGAAATTGTAGATATTCCAAGGCGGAACTGGTAATGTAGTGAAGTTAGGGATTCTACTGTAGCCAGGAAGCTGTGAAAAACCAATAAAAATGTTAGTAAAAATTGCAAAGACCAACATAACATTTTTAAGCAATTTACACAAATATTACATTTTTTTTTTAAAGTTTCAATAAATGGCACTGTGGAAATTTTTGTTCTGTTGGGATGCACATTAAAACCAGCATTTTTACATCTGTGCATTCCTATATTGAGCAGGTGTAAAACACTGGAATGGCCACAAACAATAAAAAAATTTACATGCTGCAGAAAATGCAACGCAATGTTTCAGCACAGTATTTTCTGCAGCATGTTCACTGCTGATGTTGCTTTCTATAGGTTAAAACATGTTTACATGACATTAAATATGAGCAATGACATAAAAAAAAAAATAAGGCTTACCGCAGTGTCACCATCAGCCACTCCGCCGGTGCGATGGAAAACCTCATGCGTGTGTCCTGCCTTTGGATGACATCCCCAACTTGTTCCAGCAACAAATCAAAGTGCTCCCGCCTCATCCGGACATAATTAAAACATTTGTCCGGGTTCTGCCGCAACTCTATGTAGAGAGTTGAATGGACGCCCCGGGTCATCCGCAGTTCATTTATAGGATGTATCCATAGTCGTCGCCGGCGACGTCGCTGTTGAAGAATGCTCCGTTTTGCTGCTGCCTCCTTCTCCCGAACTATTATATCCAGCCGATTGGTCTCAAAAATCACATCAGTTACCACATTCGCAATCCTCCCAAGCACTCCTTCCATCTCTGCCACTTTTTCTAAACCCTTTCAAAGATGGGCTGTAAAAACAGTCAGTATATAGTTTTCCCTATTTTCCAGTAGCCAATCAAATTTCGGAGACTCCCATTTTTAGGCTTGGAAAACGGATCCGTCATAAAAAAACGGATGAAACTGATGGTAAAAACGGACACAACGGATACAGTTTTTCGACGGAACCGTCTAGCGGATTTGCGATGGATCCGTCGAGATACTATATGCGTTGCATCCGTTTTTCACTATTTTTGACACATCTGTCAATACGTCGCAACGACGCATTGTGACGGCCGCCAGACGATGCTAGTGTGAAAGAAGCCTTAACGTTCCACAACATACTATTAAGTCATGGAATGTGTAAAGGAATTTGGAGAGGGCTCAGAAGCAGAGATTGACCCAAACAGGGTAAGTGATGGCTATAGTACACACTCGCCATATGCCTTTAGCTGCAGCCATCAGCACTACCACCAATGATAGCAGTCAATCACTGACACCGGCATTTAAGTGCCGCTGTATGGCCAAGACATCTGTTCGGGTGCCCATTGGCCCCCGTGAGGCGATCATGGGGAGCCGATAAGTTGTTATGATAGTCGGGGGCTAGCGGAAGGTTCCATTGCCTGTTATGTGATATCTCATTTGACATCCAGCCTGTGACTGGGCATCATTGGAGACTGTCATTTTCTCTAATTACAACAATACAGCAGGTATATAGTAGAAGTGATCGAATGATTGCAAGTTCATGTCCCCTAACTCCAGTGCTCATTTCAAACCAACTGATGTTTTCAGGATATAATACTGCATTTTTTTTACCATTCTCCCATACTTTATATGGTAAAATGAGTAGTGTCACTAAAAAACATACAACTCATCCCACAGAAAATGAGCCCTCATACTGCTATGTCGGAGAGAAAAATAAAACGTTCTAGCCATTTAAAAATGGAGAAGAAAAACTCTGGTGCTAGATCTATCTGCTTGACATGCCACTAACACCATTCATCCTAGTTTACAGGTTACACCTAACTGAGAAGGCATTTGCTGGGCTCAGTAAGCTGATGGGCAAGTGCAGGATCCAGAAGGGAATAACTGAGTGCAATGGATAGGAGAAATAATAGAAGGGACATCATTTCCTTGCACCCTAGAAAACTAGACTGTTTTGATGAAATTGAGGATGCCGATTTAGGGATAAATTACCATACTGCATAAAGAAGTGTTCTAGCATCCCAGAAATAATCATGTGCAAAGTGTTTTTTTTTTTTTTGTTTTTCTAAAAAAAAAAAACACCGATTTAAAATTAAGTAATTTCTTTGTGATACAGTTTCCTGAAATATTCTTTAAGAGAACTTAGTTGTAATCCATCAGAAGCAAAAAATATTTTACCCAATGCAATTTAAGCCCATTGATGCAACATTTCCTGGAAAGAATACATTCAGAAGAGGTACAGGGTTGCTTAACGAACTTTATTTACTATAAAATAAAGGAGCATTTTGTTGGATTTCTATGCAGTAAGTGTAAAGTAGAGTAACTCATCCAACCATTTCAGTCTTAACCTCTAAATGAAAGTCTGGTAGAAGTTTCAGTGGAAGAAAAAAAAAAAAAAAAAGACCAAAAAGCAGATGTGAAATTTCTGTGTGAGATTTTCCCCTAAAATGTTGCCCTCCTCCACCTTTCTGCTGTAATAAATAGGAAATATATATTGCACAAACGACTGGGTAGCAGGATGAAAGGATAAGAGAGGCTAATATAACAAATTAGAATCGGGTCCCCACAGCAAAATATGAACCCAAACAGATTACTGCATTATTGGTGGACAACCCTTGCTTTACCACTGCAGAGTCCTCTATTTAAAAAAACAATGGATACGTACCCCACACAGTTGCTGTCATGTCGGTGTCACATAACCGCTGCAGCCAATCAGCAGCCACTGATTGGTTTCAGCTCAACAATATTCTGAGCTGATCTTCTCTCACTGCTGATCTAATAAAGGCTGCAGTCTGTCAGCAGCCACTAATTGGCTGTGGCGATCACATGATGTTACAACGTCACTTGACCAGTAAGGAATAATGGTGCGGACATGAAACTGTGGGAGGCGAGTATCTATTCGGTTTGTTGTAATTGGGTCCCTGCAGTGATTAAACAAGGGATTGTCCACTAATGGACACCCACTTTAACCACACAGTAATGATCATTTAGCAGTGTATAGCAGAGTCTTCCGATCCATTTGGCAAAATGTCAATTAGGTTTTTATTATATAGTGAGTCGACAGTTGTCGGAACTATTACTATATAGGAAAGGCCTCAAACTAGGTGCCGTAGAAGGTGTAAAGGTTGGCAGCTTAGGAAGCCTAGCCCTATGTGAATCAAGCATTCTGTACAGTGAATTCGGATTTATGCTTTGCATAAGCAATTTATCCACTTAAATCGATTTGCCACAAAATGAGCAAATTAAGATGTGTGGGTTTTTTTTTTACTACATTGATCAGTTTGTTTTATTCCAATGTCATGTTCCCAAATCAGAATGCAAATCTATTCAGGCATTTTACAACACAAAAAAAAGCAACTACTAAGCAGTCCTGCCAAGAAACATCACATCCACATGCATTGCCTCCAGATAGCAAGAAATGTCAACAGGATTGAGACATTGCCTTTTAATCAAACGCAAAGGCAAAGTCCTGCAGAGAAAGGGCAAGCGTAAGACAAGATATTGAACTATGCCTTAAAACCCTGCTATGCCGATGCACACAAATGCATTCATCTCTCCTGTGTACATGATGCGCCACCCAGTACAGATTAGAGGAGCATGATGGATGTCTGGCAGATGAAGTTGGAGGAGAAAGCTTTCAGCTCTTCATGTAGTGTCCAGGTGAAGAAGCAGAGATCTCTTTTCTATTAGTTATTCCCAGTTTTCCCAGTCTTCATCCTCAAGCTGAAAATAAGGACAAGAGAAACATTGATACAGAATAATCAATCCGGCATGAACTTGAGCATCCCTCAATGAGAACTGTATATAAAACTGAGGCAATAACTAAGCCTTTATTAGCCCTAGTGCTCACATAAATCACCGGAAAATAGTGAAGTTCCGGAGATTTTTATAATTATGCTAAAGGGATATACAAAATATATCAAAATTAGAGTTACGTGAAAGTAAACACAGTCTGTTTTACGGCCGTGTTACATGGTTATGGGAGAAACTGGCTAGAAATTAATATACAATAAGTTATATACAGTTATATGAAAAAGTTTGGGCACCTCTATTAATCTTAATGTTTTATAAAAATTGTTTTTTTTTTTTTTGCAACAGCCATTTCAGTTTCATATATCTAATAACTGTTGGACACAGTAATGTTTCTACCTTGAAATGAGGTTTATTGTACTAACAGAAAATGTGCAATCTGCATTCAAACAAAATTTGACAGGTGCATAAGTATGGGCACCCTTATTTTCTTGTTTTAAATGCTCCTACCTACTTTTTACTGACTTACTAAAGCACTTTTTATTTGGTTTTCTAACCTCATTGAGCTTTGAACTTCATAGCCAGGTGTATGCAATCATGAGAAAAGCTACTTAAGGTGGCCACTTGCAAGTTGTTCTCCTGTTTGAATCTCCTCTGAAGAGTGGCATCATGGGCTCCTCAAAACAACTGTCTAATGATCTGAAAACAAAGATTATTCAACATAGTTGTTCAGGGGAAGGATACAAAAAGCTTTCTCAGAGATTTAACCTGTCAATTTCCACTGTGAGGAACATAGTTAGGAAATGGAAGAACACAGGTACAGTTCTTGTTAAGGCCTGAAGTGGCAGGCCAAGAAAAACATCAGAAAGGCAGAGAAGAAGAATGGTGAGATCAGTCAAGGACAATCCTCAGACCATCTCCAGCTCTGCAGATGGTGTCACTGTGCATCGGTCAACTATACAACGCACTATGCACAAGGAGAAGCTGTATGGGAGAATGATGCGAAAGAAGTCGTTTCTGCAAGCACGCTACAAACAGAGTCGGCTGAGGTATGCAAAAGCACATTTGGAGAAGCCAATTTCTTTTTGGAAGAAGGTCCTGTGGACTGATGAAACCAAGATTGAGTTGTTTGGTCATACAAAAAGGCATTATGCATGGCGGCCAAAAAACACAGCATTCCAAGAAAAACACTTGCTACCCACAGTAAAATTTGGTGGAGGTTCCATCATGCTTTGGGGCTGTGTGGCCAATGCCGGCACCAGGAATCTTGTTAAAGTTGAGGGATGGATGGATTCCTCTCAGTATCAGCAGATTCTTGACAATAATGTGCATGAAGTTACGCAGGGGATGGATCTTTCATCAAGACAATGATCCAAAACACCGCTCAAAATCTACTCAGGCATTCATGCAGAGGAACAATTACACTGTTCTGGAATGGCTATCCCAGTCCCCAGACCTGAATATCATTGAACATCTGTGGGATCATTTGAAGAGGGCTGTCCATGCTCGGCGACCATCAAACTTAACTGAATTGGAATTGTTTTGTAAAGAGGAATGGTCAAAAATACCTTCATCCAGGATCCAGGAACTCATTAAAAGCTACAGGAAGCGACTAGAGGCTGTTATTTTTGCAAAAGGAGGATCTACTAAATATTTATGTCACTTTTCTGGTGGGGTGCCCATACTTATGCACCTGTCAAATTTTGTTTGAATGCAGATTGCACATTTTCTGTTAGTACAATAAACCTCATTTCAAGGCAGAAACATTACTGTGTCCAACAGTTATTAGATATATGAAACTGAAATAGCTGTTGCAAAAAAACCAATTGTTATAAAACATTAAGCTTAAGAATAGGGGTGCCCAAACTTTTTCATATAACTGTACGTATACCAAATCAAATGTCGACATATGAAAGCATTGTATTAAATACTCAAATGAAAAGAAAGAGTTTCTTATTGTTTTCTGAAGAACTTGTCTGTATAAATTGTTGTCTGTCCATGATTTTTCAGAAAGGTTGGAAAACCATAATGATGATAAAGCGGATAAGAAATACTTGTCTATAGTTCAGTATGGCAATATAAACTAAATACCAGCATTCGCCGTTCAGCATACTCACAGTACATTACATACACATTTAATAAAAAATATATATATACATGGGAGTGCTTCTATAAAGGGCTTGTCTGGTCGTCTAAAGAAAGTCAGCAGTCACCGCTCAAGGTCCGGATTCTCCAGTATTGCCAGTGAGAGCAGGCAGTCAGTATGTGGTCTGCATACACGTGGTTACGTACTGACTAGACATGTGTGGCCTCGCTCAATACAAGTGGTATTGAATGAGGCCGAGCAAGTCTAGTCAGTACGTGCCCGGAAGTAAAAAAAATTGCACAGTTGTGGGCACATGAGCACCCGTTTGCACTCTCTGAGTTCTTCAATAGACTGTACAACCTCTGTAAGTAGTAAGGACACATGTTAGAGAGTATTGCTGCAAGACCAAAGCACACAGGGTTTGTCTGTAGACTGTTACAATGAAGATACAAAGATTCAATTATGGCTGTAGGCACAAAAGACTAGCAGACTTTTAATAAAGACTATTTGCAAAAAATAATGACAAATATATGCATACTCTTAGAACTCTAATCATTATCATCTAGTAAAAACCTGTCATAAAACTCCACTTGCCATGAAAAGAAAAATCACGAGAAAGTACAAAACAAAAAAACAGTGTCCAGCAGAAAGAAAAAGCTACTAAAGACCCAAAGTAGTGAGAGGGATTATGGGAGGAGGAAGACAGTGTGAAGAATGAATAAAGATGCATATTACTGAAGAAGATAGAATGTTTCGCATCACGCTTGTACTATTTATTGATTCTTAGAAAAACATATTGGAATGGTGGATACGCTTTAAAAAGACATAAAATAAAAAAAGCCCTTTGTGATCCTTACAATTCAGAAAGGAGTCACATAATGTGCCAAGTGACCCCAAATATGCAATGGTTGACACACAGGGGGCTGTTTAGTGGGAATAGCTGTACTAATTAGTATACTTCGAGGAATCGAATTTACCAAGGACATTGTTTATAGTGTGAATTTAGCTATATAGATGGATGTAAGAATTCACAGAAGACAATAAATTAACTGCTAACATACCAAAAGGAGGAGAAAGACCAAAGTTTCTAGGTTAAAACGTACATTATTTATTAATTACATGGAATATACTAAAACACAGGACGCACGTGTTGGGCACTTCAGTTTTCTGTGGTAACTCTTGCAGTATGCACCAGCACTATGGGTATGATCTTTGCTTTCATTGTTAATCCGTGCTAGATGTTCACATTTGGGTTTATGACCACTGTCTGTCTTATATGTAATATATGTATTCACCCCTACATGCCCGTTTGATTAATTACTGCTATAGGTGCATATACTGCTATGCTGCTTTGCTACCTTGTTACCAGTCTGTCTTTTTTCTTATGATATACTTTAATTGTTTACTATTATGTGTAATTAATAAATATGTATTTTTTAGCCTAAAAACTCTGGGCTTTCTCCTCCTTTTGCTAATTAGTATACCTCTATTTGGCATTGTTCACATCTTGTGTCCAATGTGCAGTTTTGTGCTGCAATGCCCATTGGCCCCAACGTGTAAACACAGCTTTAGGGTCTTTACTCCTGTGATACTTTTCCATTTTCAACATGTTTGCTCGCGGTCAGTGAAACATTTATGGAAACTATAATAGTCCACACTCCACTAGATTTAGCACACAGAAGTTTGCATATCCAAGATACATTTGTAGCAAACTTTGAACATTTGGATAGAAATAAGAATATTTCAATTCGCTGAACACAACAAAATATAATAGAAAATGTGCACATTTCCTAACAATGATTACATTTTATACAAAAGAGTGGAAAAACATTTATAAAGGGTTATATTAGTATGCACTAGGTCCTATTGGCACTCAGAAGGAACCAGTTTCAAAAAATTTGAGGATGGAAGCAATGGAAAATTCAAGAGGAGAACGTCCCCGGTCGTTGCACCAGGAAAAGAAGGTTTTCCAAGTGCGATGATAAATGCGCATAGACGTAGGCTTTATAGCGCTGATAATGGTAGAGATGACTTGCGGAGAGGAACCTGCCTGTGTTAGAACCCAGGACTCAATGGCCATGCCGTCAAACACAGGGCCTCGGAGTTCTGTTGGTAAATGTGATAGCAGGTCTGCGCGATTCGGTAATCTCCAGGGAACATCGGCGAATAGCTGAACTAGTTCAGCGTACCACGCCCTCTGCTCTTCTTGATGACCCTCAGCAGTAAGGGGAGCGGGGGAAATATGTACGGAAGCCGAAAATGATTCCACAGGAGTATGAGTGCATCTTCCTCGATGGATACTGGATCGTGGGACTGAGCTATGAAGTCGGGAACCTTGGAATTTAGCCGTGAGGCCATCAGATCCACGTCCAGAGTTCCCCAACGACAGCAGATCTGGTGGAAGATCTCTGGATGGAGAGACCACTCCCCGGAGTCGAGGCCTTGACGACTGAGGAAATCTGCCTCCCAATTGTCCAGTCCCGGGATGTGGACAGCAGAAATCATTGAGCGGTTTCATCGGCCCAACGGAGAATGTAGCCTACCTCGTTCATGGCTGCCATGCTGCGGGTTCCCCCTTGTCGGTTGATGTATGCCACTGCAGTGGCATTGTCGGAATAAATCCTGATGGGACAACCCGCCAGGAAGGGATGGGACTGGAGAAGAGCTAACCTGATTGCCCGAATTTCTAAGATGTTGATCGGAAGGCGTGATTCCTGAAGTAACCAGCGGCCCTGAGCAGTGTGATGTAAGAACACCGCTCCCCAGCCTAGAAGACTGGCATCTGTTGCCACAACTAGCCAATGTACTGGAAGAAAAGACTTCCCTTGATTCAGGGAGGACTTTAATGTCCACCACCTGAGAGACTGTCTGACTCGCTGGGGAAGGAAGAACCGACGGTCGAGGGAGAACGGGTTCCTGTCCCAAACAGCCAGGAGGGCATGCTGTAAGGGACGGAGGTATAATTGGGCAAATGGAACCGCCTCCAAGGCTGCTACCATCCTGCCGAGGACTCTCATACTGAAGCGCAGAGAGTGAGTGCGAGGTTGAGAGAGCTTCTGAGCTTTCCACTGTAAGGTTGAGATCTTTTCCGGGGGAAGAAGCACCAACCCCTGGGACGAGTCCAGTATCATTCCTAGAAAGGAAATTCGCTGAGCCGGTACTGGGAAAGATTTTTTGAAGTGGATCTTCCAACCCAGGCGAGAAAGAATCTATTGTGATGTTCACGGCCTCCTTGCAGGCGCGGAAAGAGGGGCCTTTGATGAGGATATCGTCTAGATACGGTAGCACCACCATGCCTCGGGTGTGAAGGATGGCCACGGCGGCCGCCATGACCTTGGTGAATACCCTGGGAGCGGTGGCGAGGCCAAAAGGCAAAGCCACGAATTGGAAGTGTTGTTCCTGAACTGCGAAGCGAAGGAACCTCTGGTGAGAAGGGAAAATTGGAATGTGGAGGTACGCGTCCTGGATATCTATAGACGCCAGGAACTCGCCTTTTTCCATGGAGGCGATGACAGAACGAAGCGATTCCATTCGGAACAGTCGTACCCTGATGAACTTGTTCACGTGTTTTAGGTCCAGTATGGGCCGTACTGTACCGTCCTTCTTTGGAACAATGAACAGGTTTGAATAAAAACCTTGAAACCTTTCGCTTTGAGGGACCGGGATAATAACCCCGTCTTCTTTTAGAGAGCTTATGGCTTGAAAAAACTCTGATGCCTTTGCCCTGGGAGGCAAAGACCGGAAAAAAAATTTTGGTGGAAGAGAGAAGAATTCTATCTTGTATCCGGAGGACACTAGGTCGCGGACCCATTTGTCGTGTACGACCGAGAGCCACGCGTCGGAGAAGGAAAGCAGGCGACCACCTAACTTTGAGGGTGTCCTCCGCATACTACAGGGAGTCATTGTGTGGGAGATCTGCCCGGTCTGGACCCCCTGGATCCTGACTGCCTATGCCTGCCTCACCATGAAGGGGAAGGTTTGTAAGAGGCCTGGGGACCTTTACCCCTACGTTATGCCCGGCCGGGTCCCGAAGATGTGGAAGTAGAGGACCAATTTGAGTTGGAATGAAGAAAAAAAAAAAAAAAAAAATTCGGGACCGGGCCTGCTGTTGCTGGTTCCGAAAGGGCCGAAAGAGTTTCTGTTGTGGGAGAAATTTACTCTTCCCTCCAGTGGTGTCGGAAATTAATTGATAAGAGTTTTTCACCAAAAAGGTGACTGCTCTGATATGGTAAACAAGTCAATGACTTTTTGGAAGCAGAATCCGCACGCCAGTCCCTGAGCCACAAGGACCTCCGAATGGTGATGGCGTTTGCTGCTGCTTGAGAAGCGCAGTCAGCGGCATCCAGAGATGCGGTCACTAGAAAATCCCCAGCTCTAGGTATCTGAGTAGCAAGGTCTGCTACCTCGGGGGGAAGATTGGTATCCAGAACAGCTGAAGACAAGACCTCAGCCCAATGGGTCATAGCCTTAACCACCCAAGCAGCAAAAGATGGAAAGAGTGCGGCTGCTGAGGCTTCAAAAGCTGAATGAGCCATATTGTCGATCTGACGATTGGTGGGGTCTTTAATCGAGGTGCTCACCGAAGAGGATAAAATAGGTTTAGTAGCTAGGCGCGATACTGGAGGATCTACCAGAGGAGACTGTGACTAATCTTTTTTTAGATCAGGGGAACAAAGGGATATTTTGACTCCATGGGCTTTTGCCCTGTGAAGCGTTTATCTGGACGGATCCTATGAGATTCAACGATTTCCTTAAATTCGGGATGATTGGCAAACACTCTGTGAGCCCTCTTGGTCCTCTTAAAGGACACAGCATGATCCGTTTTAGATAAAGGTTCCTCATCTAGCTTCAGGGCATTGTTTACTGACTCAATGAGAGAGTCGAGTCTCCTGATCGTGTTGAAATTCCTGATCTAGGGACGTGTCAGAATCGTCCTCTGAGCCAGGTTCTCTACTAGCCCCAAGGGAGGGGGAGCGAGAAATGGAACTCTCAGAACCCGATTCCCGGTGATGGACTGGGGACAAGGCATGAGTCCTTTTCCTGGAAGAGCGAGAGCTCCTTGGTAAGGTACGACCCCTAGTGTACAAGGGGTTCTGATCATCGGAAGCGTTATCCGTAAAGGTGCCCTGGTTACAGGAAGGGTCACGGAATGAGTCTAACGCTTTGGCCAGGGATGCCATAGACCAGGTAAGGGAGGTAGCCCACTCAGGGGAACTAGGCTCACTGGGTTCGGTATCATTAACAGGTGGTTCCTGAGCAGTCACCGGTTCACACGCTGAGCATAACGCAGTATTGTGACCCCGGGGAAGAGATACCTTACAAGCGGTACAAGCAGCAAAAAACAGAGTGTGGATTTTCCCAAACTTTTTGTTAGGCTTTGATTGAGACATAGTGTAGCCTTGAGGAGAGCGCTTACTAGCAGGGGAAGGGTTAAGCTATGTTTCTGCAGCTTACCCAGGTCCTGTGTCTTGAGTCCCCGGGGAAGGTCCGCAATGTGTCCACAGAAATCACTAATCCCTGAAGCTGTGATTCAAAACGCTGGAGCAGCGCTGCAGCATCAGCCCTGTGGGTGTCCAAAGATGGCCGCCAAGATCAGGAACAGAAGGTGCTTCTCGCAGAACGAGAAGCGCCAGAGAGAGTGAGTGGCGGTAATCGCCGGTGGGCGGAGCCAACGTTCCGGCCTGGAAGAGAGAGAAGCCGTGGGCTAAATTTTAAGCTTGCGGTTGCAGCCTGCAGCGCTGTGGCCGCTATTTGTGCGGACAGACATGACCCACGCACCTGGGCTTTAAGGTATATGCAGACCTCCCTTATCCCAGGGACCAGGACCCCCCAGTGCCTCGGCCCCGCAGGTGTACTCACGGTAGATGCGGTGGGCCGGTGCTCAATCCACCGTCGCCATAGTCAGGGAGGGGGTGGAGAGCTTCTGCCGCCTTCCATCTTCCACTATAACAGTGGTGATGCAGCGGCTATGCACCTGGCTCCAGGAGAGGTAAATGGAGGGCTACTCCATGTGGTCGCCTGCTATAGAGGGGGGAGATCGGAACGTGAAGGAACCGTCGCCCGTAAGGTGAGCTCAGGGCTGGCATCCAACGGTGCAGGAAAGGGTACGGGGTGGGACGCTCCGCGTTCTCGCCTGTTGATGATTCAGGGGAGATCGGAACCTAGAAGGGATCTATCGCCCCCATTCGCTCCGTTAAGGGAAAAATAGAATAAAAATAAAAACGGTGGGGTCTGAAAGCAGACCCAAGTGCCTCCTACAGACACTAAGCAAGAACTGGTTCACTTGGAGCCAGCAGGAGGGTATACTGCAGGAGAAGAGCTATTCTTTCTGCATTACTTAGTGTCCTCCTAGTGGCGGCAGCATAACACCCATGGTCCTGTGTCCCCCAATGAGTGTAGGAGAAATTAGGATTTCCACAGGAATAACAGAAAATTGTTTAGGGTTGGAGAAACCTGACCCATGTCTAAAAATGTGTCACATCTTTCGTTTAAAAACAGGACTGATGAAACAGCATTTAAATAGTAATCTATGTGAGTGTTAGGAACCGTTTGATCCATTGGCTGCAATTACTATGTATATGTATATTATATACACACACACACACACACACACACACACACAAGTCCTCTATGAATAGGAGATGTGCATCTAAATCTGAAAAGGTATGGGCACAGAGATTGCTAACTGAAGACACTGCCAAACAGAATTCCTAGCAGAGACTTCTGTATACTCAGTAGCATATGTCGGCATAAGGTGATATGTAATGACATTTCGGGGAAGATGATGGACATGGGGTCCAGTATGATTATATGTATTGAGTGTATGGATAGGATTCTTTAGTTGTTAATTCATTCTATGCAACTAGATTATACTGATCTAAGGTCAGACTTTGAACTGGCTTCAGTGACCATTGATGATACTTATTGACTCTAAGGCTAAGTGCACACGTTGCAGAATTGCCGCGGAAATTTCCGCGGCAATTCTGCGCCTCCTGCCGCGGGAATATCGCATGCGCAATTGGCATGCATATTCCCGCAGAAAACTAGCGTTTTGCAAGCATAATTAGCTTGCAGAATGCTAGCGTTTTCCAAGCGATCTGTAGCATCGCTTGGAAAACGGATTGACAGGTTGGTCACACTTGTCAAACAGTGTTTGACAAGTGTGACCAACTTTTTACTATTGATGCAGCCTATGCCGCATCAATAGTAAAAGATAGAATGTTAAAAATAATTAAAAAAAAAAAAAAAAAAAATGGTTATACTTACCTACCATAAACAGCCGATCTCCTCAGCGGCTTCTGTTCCTATAGATGGTGTGTGTGCAGGACCTTCCATGATGTCGCGGTCACGTGACCACGACATCATCGCAGGTCCTTCACACACCATCTACAGGAACAGAAGCGGCCACGCGCAGCACTGTGGGGCAGGAAGACTCCGGGGCCATCAGAGGGTGAGTATATCACGATTTTTTTATTTTAATTCTTTTTTTTTTTTAACAATAATATGGTGCCCAGTCCGTGGAGGAGAGTCTCCTCTCCTCCACCCTGGGTACCAACCGCACATTATCTGCTTACTTCCCGCATGGTAGGCATAGCCCCATGCGGGAAATAAGCAGATCAATGCTTTCCTAGGTGTGCGGAATCCCCGCGATTCCGCAAATTTAATGAACATGCTGCGTTTTTTTCTGGAATGCAAATCCGCTCAGGAAAAAAATGCAGCACGTGCACAAAAAATGCGGATTGCATTCTATTAAATGGGATGTTTAATGTGAGCGTTTTTTTTTGCGGTTTTATAGCGAAAAATCTGCTATGTGTGCACACAGCTTAATGGTTGCTATTGTTAATAGTTTCATTCTGTTTAAAAAATGGAAAATAAAGCCACTTAAAAAAAACTAATCTGTAAAAAAAAAAAAAGTTTTTTTTAATGCAATTTTTATTGATAATGACAAAAATTACATTTAATTGAAATAAATGTAAGGATATCTATACACAAAACAGCATAATACTTAGCAGGTATAAAACAACATTCAGATAAAAGTCAGCCTGCCTTCTAAGAGCTCACCTCTCCCGATACCTCCACCCGGGATAGGGCCAGCTGTACCTCCTCTTCTGTCATGTCGAAGTCTTTTTCCCAGTCTTCACTGACATCTGTACTTGACCCTGCAAAAAGAAAATTCCAAATTACACCAACTATAGAACAATTAGGGCAACTGTATAGATGAACTGGCACTTTCTAATCAATCAGGCCTGCACCATCATTTTTAGCATTTGTATGGTGTCAGTGGCGATATACGGTAAGTGGCTAGTTTGAGAACCTCCCCTTGACACTTAAAGGAGTTTCCCTACAAGCCAAGTACACGTTAATTAACAGATCTTGAAATAAAAATAAGTTCCACAATTGGATGTGTTAGGAAAAAAAAAAAAATGTATCTCCCGAGATAATCTTATAACTGTACCCCTGCCAAGTACTGTGTAATGGCTATTTAGGGACATGGTCTGATCATACCACAGCTCTTGGGCAAGTTAGAAAGCAAAAAGAGTATACAAGCAGGATAACATGGGTTCACAGCTGCTGATTTCTGCTAGGTAAAGCATTTGCCGCTTGTTCTTAAATATGTTTGACCTCACAAAGAATCAACTCCGATCCCATGATGTCCCGTCTGTATACTCTCCCTCTTGCCCCTTTTCCCAGGAGATGTGGTGTGATCAGACCATATCCCTGCATGGTCAGACACAGCCATTACACGGTAGAGGCACATTTCTAAGATTATTGGATAGTTCCAGTACAGTTAATAAGTGGCATCAGCATAACACACTAATTTTAAATATATACAAAAACTATGGCGGAACTTCTGGAAAAAAAGTTACATAAAAAATTCCAGTAGGGTTCATACCTTTCTGGCCATTGTTGGAGGGTGTGGATTTCCCACTGTCACTGTTAAGCTCAAACACACGAAGATCCGAAGCTGGTTCATCCTTACGAACTGCATTCTGTGTGTTTACTTTGGCCGCTTGATCTTCAGAGTTTGGAGAATATTGCTTATTTGGTTTGTCTTCTAGTAACTCTTCTATTACTGCAGATGGACAGGCAGAGTCTTCATCTTGAGTTGTGGAACCATGGTAAGCTGGATTGTCAATCTGAGTGATGGGGGAGATACTTTCACTGCTCTCTGAAGGACTTGTGATGCACACAGTTTCTTTGACATGTTGTTCTGGCTCCTCACAACTGGTTTCCACATTTAGAGTTGGAATAGCAGAAGGTAATATCCTTAAATTCTTTTCATAGCTAGCGCTACGAGGTGAGCCGGCTCCGACAAATTCTTCTGGGATAAAATTCAGAACATATTTAAGCTTTCATGTGCTTAAAGCTAATATTCATAGTCAGTTCATTTGTTTAACAATATCGTTAAAGAGTTATTCCTATCCTGTGATGACATGTTCGTTAATTTTACGAATATTGGTGACCATACCTCTAAGGCTCCTACCAATCGTGACAATGAAAAGATCGCAGCCCTGTTTTAGCGTTGCATCCCCTGAATATTTTTCCAGCACAGCAGAACTCCTTGCCTCTCAATTCCCAACAACACCTTAGTCATGTAAAAAAGCCCACACATTAAGAATTTTAGCCCGTTTGTTTGGGTTTTCCTATTATATTGGAGAATTAAGACTCTATACTGGGACTACCAGTGATGGAACATACACAGCCAGACAATGCAAATACATAACTGCCAAAGAATAAGGAGGCAAATTTCCGATGATTGTGAGATTTAGAACATGGAGGAAACTACCAACTCTTAAGGTACCGTCACACTAGACGATATCGCTAGCGATCCGTGACGTTGCAGCGTCCTCGCTAGCGATATCGTCCAGTGTGACACGCAGCAGCGATCAGGCCCCTGCTGTGCTGTCGCTGGTCGGGGAAGAAAGTCCAGAACTTTGTTTCGTCGCTGGACTCCCCGCAGACATCGCTGAATCGGCGTGTGTGACACCGATTCAGCGATGTCTTCGCTGGTAACCAGGGTAAACATCGGGTTACTAAGCGCAGGACCGCGCTTAGTAACCCGATGTTTACCCTGGTTACCATCGTTAAAGTAAAAAAAAACAAACGCTACATACTTACCTACCGCTGTCTGTCCTCGGCGCTCTGCTTCTCTGCTCTGGCTGTGAGCACAGCGGCCGGAAAGCAGAGCGGTGACGTCACCGCTGTGCTTTCCGGCTGCCCGGCGCTCACAGCCAGAGCAGAGAAGCAGAGCGCCGGGGACAGACAGCGGTAGGTAAGTATGTAGAGTTTGTTTTTTTACTTTTAGGATGGTAACCAGGGTAAACATCGGGTTACTAAGCGCGGTCCTGCGCTTAGTAACCCGATGTTTACCCTGGTTACCGGGGACCTCGGGATCGTTGGTCGCTGGAGAGCTGTCTGTGTGACAGCTCTCCAGCGACGCTGCAGCGATCCGGATCGTTGTCGGTATCGCTGCAGCGTCGCTTAGTGTGACGGTACCTTTAGTGGCTAAAGAAAAAATTACAGTCTTTGGAGAGACACTAAAGATGCTGCTTTATTTTATAAATGTATTTTATCATTTAGAATCATTACCGTTAAAAATATACGGAGATCCTACAGAACTAGAGAAATGGGTTTGAGATAAGGGGTTTGCAAGCAGAACAGTATACCGGTATTTTGTAAAGGCAAAGCCTTCCGAGCACAAGTCAAAAGACATTCTCACAAAATAAGTGAACCATTGTATGATGACAATGCCAGTGAAGTTCTTTGAAGAAATAAACAAGAGAATGGCTGAATATAGTAGCAGTTCTAGGGTGCAGTGCCCCCTAAGAATGCCACATGAACACCTTGATTATTTAATAAAGAAAAGGAAGACTGCTCTATATCACTTGGTCTCTACAGGGAACGAGCAAACTTCAAACACCCAAAACCCAGTATAAAAAAAATACTAAATCCAATACATTGATTACTTATCATATGTTGATCCTCCAGCCAACTTTAGCTGAAGAAAATCTTTCAGAAGTCTTTCTTTAGTCCTTTACTACATAAAGCAACCCAATATAGTGTCAAACATCATCTCAATTAGGCCCGAAAACAAAGTACAACTGTAGAATAAAAAACGATGTACCATATATATTCGTGAATAAGCTGAGTTTTTCAGCACATTTTTTTGTGCTTAAAGTGCCCCCCCCTCCCCCACCCCCTTCGGCTTATACACAAGACATTGTCCCACTTAAGGAGGGGGGCAGCGGAGCAGAGGGGGGAACAGGAGGCAAGAGTCGGCTGCTGCAGCTAAAGCCTGTGCCTGCTGCTAAAGAGAAATGAATATTCACTGCAATGGCAATGAATATTTTTTTCTCCAATGGCGCGCGCACAGCTACAGCCGCCGGCTTCCAGCAGCTGCCTGGATCTCACGGGTGCCCACTCATTAAGGTAATGAATATTAATAATAATAATAATAATAATAATAACCTTTCTCTTTACTCTCATAGGCATGGAGAAAGGTGAATATTCATCACCTTAATGAGCGAGGACACGTAATCACTCGGCTGCAGGAGATGCTGGCACCGGAACAAGATGCGAGGGAGCGCAGAGAAGGTAAGTAGGATTTTTTTCTTTATGCTTTTCTCATGGGGGCTATACATACAAGGATGGGGATGAGGAACAAGGATGGGAATAAGGAGCCTTGCAGACAAGGATGGGAATAAGGAGCCACGCAGACAAGGATGGGAATAAGGAGCCACGCAGACAAGGATGGGAATAAGGAGCCACGCAGACAAGGATGGGAATAAGGAGCCACGCAGACAAGGATGGGAATAAGGAGCCACGCAGACAAGGATGGGAATAAGGAGCCACGCAGACAAGGATGGGAATAAGGAGCCATGCAGACAAGGATGGGAATAAGGAGCCATGCAGACAAGGATGGGAATAAGGAGCCATGCAGACAAAGGATGGGAATAAGGAACCATGCAGACAAGGGTGGGAATAAGGAGCCATGCAGACAAGGATGGGAATAAGGAGCCATGCAGACAAGGATGGGAATAAGGAGCCATGCAGACAAGGATGGGAATAAGAAGCCATGCAGACAAGGATGGGAATAAGGAGCCATGCAGACAAGGATGGGAATAAGGAGCCATGCAGACAAGGATGGGAATAAGGAGCCATGCATACAAGGACGGGGATACGGAGTCATGCAGACAAGCACGGGGATATGGAGCCATGCAGACAAGGATGGGGATAAGGAGCCATGCAGACAAGGATGGGGATAAGGAGCCATGCATATAAGGATGGGGATGAGGAGCCATGCAGACAAGGATGGGAATAAGGAGCCATGCATACAAAAATGGGGATAAGGAGCCATGCAGACAAGGATGGGGATAAGGAGCCATGCAGACAAGGATGGGGATAAGGAGTCATGCAGACAAGGACGGGGATAAGGAGCCATGCATAGAAGGATGGGGATAAGGAGCCATGCATACAAGGATGGGGATAAGGAGCCATGCAGACAAGGATGGAGATAAGGAGCCATGCAGACAAGGATGGGGATAAGGAGCCATGCATACAAGGATGGGAATAAGGAACCATGCATACAAGGATGGGAATAAGGAGCCATGCATACCAGAATAGGGATTAGGGGACAATGCATACCCGGCTTATACTCGAGTCAATAAGTTTTCACAGTTTTTCAAGGCAAAATTAGGTGCACTGGCTTATACTCTGATCGACTTATACATGGAGTATATCTTTTTAAGCAAATCACATGAGAGTACATCCCATGATACCTGTTAAGATGCCAAATTTGTGTGAAACAAGTTAGGATGGTAACATTACTCATGTACCTTTTAATTCCTTTAGCAGGGAATGCTTCCTCCAATGTCATAACTACTGGAATTCCTTGGATATAGTCTATAGGAGTTATTTATTGTATTTCACCAACGCTCGATATATTATACTAGATTGTGGCCCGATTCTAACGCATCGGGTATTCTAGAATATGCATGTCCCCGTAGTATATGGACAATGATGATTCCAGAATTCGCGGCACACTGTGCCCGTCGCTGATTGGTCGAGGCAACCTTTATGACATCATCGTCGCCATGGCAACCATTATGACATCTACGTCGATACTGTGCCCGTCGCTGAATCAGAAACGTGAGATGTCTACGTCCTTTATGACATCATCGTTGCTGTGCCCGTTGCTGATTGGTCGAGGCCGCCAGGCCTCGACCAGAGACGCGGGATTTCTACGTCGATGCTGTGCCGGTCTCTGATTGGTCGAGGCCTGGCGGCCTCGACCAATCAGAGAGCCGGGATTTCCATGACAGACAGACAGAAAGACAGACAGACAGACGGAAAAACCCTTAGGCAATTATATATATATATATATATATATATATATATATATATATATATATATATATATATATAGAGATAGGAGGCCTACCTAGGCACAGCACTATAGAGAAACTTATGTATTACTACATTTACATATAGCTAGTTTGTTATTTAGCATTAGGTTAAATCAATTTCTATATTATTCCTACTATTATAAAAAAAAAACATTGGTCTTGGTTACCCATCTCCTATACTTATTATGGTTTAAATCCTTGGCAGTTGTCCTCCGATTTCTCATTACCTGTGGCGTTTCATTCTTTTCTATGGTTTTAAACTGTGTTGTCTGTATGTATTAAAATTGTAGAATTATTTTATACTAGATTGTGGCCCGATTCTAACGCATCGGGTATTCTAGAATATGCATATCCCCGTAGTATATGGACAATGATGATTCCAGAATTCGCGGCAGACTGTGCCCGTCGCTGATTGGTCGAGGCAACCTTTATGACATCATCGTCGCCATGCTGTGCCCGTCGCTGTTAATTCTGTTAATTCTAACGCATCGGGTATTCTAGAATATGCATGTCCCCGTAGTATATGGACAATGATGATTCCAGAATTCGCGGCAGACTGTGTCCGTCGCTGATTGATCGAGGCAACCTTTATGACATCATCGTCGCCATGGCAACCATTATGACATCATCGTCGCCATGGCAACCATTATGACATCTACGTCGATACTGTGCCCGTCGCTGATTGGTTGAGGCCTGGCGGCCTCGACCAATCAGACGCGGGATGTCTACATCCTTTATGACATCATCGTCGCTGTGCCCGTCGCTGATTGGTCGAGGCCTGGGGGCCTCGACCAATCAGAGACGCGGGATTTCCAGGACAGACAGACAGACAGAAAGACAGACAGACAGACGGAAAAACCCTTAGGCAATTATATATATAGATGGCTTGTATTGTTTCTTCTTTTGAGGTTTCAACTCAAATTGAGGAAAAAAGGCCATCACGGAGGGCTTTCGATAAATGAACCAAGGGGAAGCATCTAGCCATCTAAGCGGTTTAGATTTATTGAGAGAAACACATAAAACTATTGATTAATAGTGTAGATAAGAAATGTGCTCACCTTCTTCCTCTTCCCATCTTGGATCTTCAAAATGAACACTCTGCTCTGCTCTCTGTTTCAGAGCATCCCTCCGAGCTTCTTCCTAAAAACAAAACCATTGTCAAATCTTTCTGTTACATACAAAGTGACACATGAAAACGATACATTGAGACAAAATCCTTGCATACTACCACGTCCACAAGACAAAGTTGTTAAGCTAGTGGTAGAGTATGGATTCAAATAAAGAATATCATGGGTTCATCAAAATCTGAACGAAAAATCTATCAATGTGGTTTGGTCTTCGAGTAGTCCTCTCCAAATAACTGTTAGTTAAAGAGAAAATATCAGAAAATGACGTATTGTTTAAATCAGGTTTTTGTGGGAAATGTATTTTTCTTTTTCAGATCACAATCTTAATAAAAAAAAAAAAAAAAAAGTAATCTTGCAATTTTTACAGTGGCTACTGGGGCTTTTTCACAAATTCCATCCCGTTGGGAAATTTTCAGTAAGGCTTTTTATCATCAGAGGCAGGTTTACAATGATAGGCAACACCTCTATACATATGGTTATGTTTCTTGGGGGGAGAGGAGGAAAAAAAAATGAAAACTCACCCAGGGTTGAAGCGGTTAAAATAGGTTATTAACCCTTTCATGACCCAGCCTATTTTGACCTTAAAGACCTTGCCGTTTTTTGCAATTCTGACCAGTGTCCCTTTATGAGGTAATAACTCAGGAACGCTTCAACGGATCCTAGCGGTTCTGAGACTGTTTTTTCGTGACATATTGGGCTTCATGTTAGTGGTAAATTTAGGTCAATAAATTCTGCGTTTATTTGTGATAAAAACGGAAATTTGGCGAAAATTTTGAAAATTTCGCAATTTTCACATTTTGAATTTTTATTCTGTTAAACCAGAGAGATATGTGACACAAAATAGTTAATAAATAACATTTCCCACATGTTTACTTTACATCAGCACAATTTTGGAAACAAAATTTTTTTTTGTTAGGAAGTTATAAGGGTTAAAATTTGACCAGCGATTTGTCATTTTTACAACGAAATTTACAAAACCATTTTTTTTAGGGACCACCTCACATTTGAAGTCAGTTTGAGGGGTCTATATGGCTGAAAATACCCAAAAGTGACACCATTCTAAAAACTGCACCCCTCAAGGTACTCAAAACCACATTCAAGAAGTTTATTAACCCTTCAGGTGCTTCACAGCAGCAGAAGCAACATGGAAGGAAAAAATGAACATTTAACTTTTTAGTCACAAAAATTATCTTTTAGTAACATTTTTTTTATTTTCCCAATGGTAAAAGGAGAAACTGAACCACGAAAGTTGTTGTCCAATTTGTCCTGAGTACGCTGATACCTCATATGTGGGGGTAAACCACTGTTTGGGCGCACGGCAGGGCTTGGAAGGGAAGGAGCGCCATTTGACTTTTTGAATCAAAAATTGGCTGCACTCTTTAGCGGACACCATGTCACGTTTGGAGAGCCCCCGTGTGCCTAAAAATTGGAGCTCCCCCACAAGTGACCCCATTTTGGAAACTAGACGCCCCAAGGAACTTATCTAGATGCATAGTGAGCACTTTGAACCCCCAGGTGCTTCACAAATTGATCCGTAAAAATGAAAAAGTACTTTTTTTTTCACAAAAAAATTCTTTTAGCCTCAATTTTTTCATTTTCACATGGGCAACAGGATAAAATGGATCCTAAAATGTGTTGGGCAATTTCTCCTGAATACGCCAATACCTCATATGTGGGGGTAAACCACTGTTTGGGCACATGGTAAGGCTCGGAAGGGAAGGAGCGCCATTTGACTTTTTGAATGAAAAATTATTTCCATCGTTAGCGGACACCATGTCGCGTTTGGAGAGCTCCTGTGTGCCTAAACATTGGCGCTCCCCCACAAGTGACCCCATTTTGGAAACTAGACCCCGAAAGGAACTTATCTAGATGTGTGGTGAGCACTTTGAACCCCCAAGTGCTTCATAGAAGTTTATAATGCAGAGCCGTGAAAATAATAAATACGTTTTCTTTCCTCAAAAATAATTATTTAGCCCAGAATTTTTTATTTTCCCAAGGGTTACAGGAGAAATTGGACACCAAAAGTTGTTGTCCAGTTTCTCCTGAGTACGCTGATACCCCATGTGTGGGGGTAAACCACTGTTTGGGCACACGTCGGGGCTCCGAAGGGAAGTAGTGACTTTTGAAATGCAGACTTTGATGGAATGGTCTGCGGGCGTCACATTGCGTTTGCAGAGCCCCTGGTGTGCCTAAACAGTAGAAACCCCCCACAAGTGACCCCATTTTAGAAACTAGACCCCCCAAGGAACTTATCTAGATATGTGGTGAGCACTTTGAACCCCCAATTGCTTCACAGACGTTTACAACGCAGAGCCGTGAAAATAAAAAATCATTTTTCTTTCCTCAAAAATGATGTTTTAGCAAGCATTTCTTTATTTTCACAAGGGTAACAGGAGAAATTGGACCCCAGTAATTGTTGCGCAGTTTGTCCTGAGTATGCTGGTACCCCATATGTGGGGGTAAACCACTGTTTGGGTGCACGTCGGGGCTCGGAAGTGAGGGAGCACCATTTGACTTTTTGAATACAAGATTGGCTGGAATCAATGGTGGCGCCATGTTGCGTTTGGAGACCCCCTGATGTGGAAACCCCTCAATTCTAACTCCAACACACCCCTAACCCTTATCCCAACTGTAGCCGTAACCCTATTCACAACCCTAACCCCAACACACCCCTAACCCCAACACACCCCTAACCCTAACCACAACCCTAATTCCAACCCAACCCTAGCCCTAAGGCTATGTGCCAACGTTGCGGATTCGTATGAGATTTTTCAGCACCATTTTTGAAAAATCCGCGGGTAAAAGGCACTGCGTTTTACCTGCGGATTTACCGCGGATTTCCAGTGTTTTTTGTCCGGATTTCACCTGCGGATTCCTATTGAGGAACAGGTGTAAAACGCTGCGGAATCCGCACAAAGAATTGACATGCTGCGGAAAATACAACGCAGCATTCCCGCGCGGTATTTTCTGCACCATGGGCACAGCGGATTTGGCTTTCCATATGTTTACATGGTACTGTAAACCTGATGGAACTCTGCCGCGGATCCGCAGCGGCCAATCCGCACCGTGTGCACATAGCCTAATTCTAAAGGTATGTGCACACGCTGCGGAAAACGCTGCGGATCCGCAGCAGTTTCCCATGAGTTTACAGTTCAATGTAAACCTATGGGAAACAAAAATCGCTGTACACATGCTGCGGAAAAACTGCACGGAAACGCAGCGGTTTACATTCCGCAGCATGTCACTTCTTTCTGCGGATTCCGCAGCGGTTTTACAACTGCTCCAATAGAAAATCGCAGTTGTAAAACCGCATTGAAATGCGCAGAAAAAACATGGTAAATCCGCCATAAATCCGCAGCGGTTTAGCACTGCGGATTTATCAAATCCGCAGCGGAAAAATCCGCAGAGGACCAGAATACGTGTGCATATACCGAAACCCTAACCCTAACCCTACCCCTAACCCTAGTTCTTACCCCAACCTTAGTGGAAAAAAAAAAAAATATTTTTTTTATTGTCCCTACCTATGGGGGTGACAAAGGGGGGGGGGTCATTTACTTTTTTTTTTTATTTTGATCACTGAGATATAACCTATCTCAGTGATCAAAATTCACTCTGGAACGAATCTGCCGGCCGGCAGATTCGGCGGGCGCACTGCACATGCGCCCGCCATTTTGGAAGATGGCGGCGCCCAGGAAAGAAGACGGACGGTCCCCGGGAGGCCAGGTAAGTATAAGGGGGGGAGATCAGGGCACGGGGGGGGCGTCGGAGCACGGGGGGGGGGGGGGGGGGGGGATCGGAGCACGGGTGGGGGGGATCGGAACACGGGGGGGTGGGGGGTGGATTGGAGCACGGAGTGGGGGATCGCTGTGCGGGCGGGTGGATCGGAGCACGGGGGGGGGGGGGGAAATCGCTGTGCGGGGGGGGGGATCGCTGTGCGGGGGGGGGGGGGGAATCGCTGTGCGGGGGGGTGGGATCGGAGTGCGGGGGGGGGTTTGATTGGAGCACGGGGGGTGTGATTGGAGCACAGGACCGAGGGGAGCAGACCACAGATCGGGGGGCTGGGGGGGGCGATCGGAGGAGTGGGGTGGGTGCACATTAGCACATTAGTGTGTCCAGCCATGGCCGATGATATTGCAGCATCGGCCATGGCTGGATTGTAATATTTCACCATTTTTTTAGGTGAAATATTACAAATCGCTCTGATTGGCAGTTTCACTTTCAACAGCCAATCAGAGCGATCGTAGCCACGAGGGGGTGAAGCCCCCTGGGCTAAACTACCACTCCCCCTGTCTCTGCAGATCGGGTGAAATGGGAGTTAACCCTTTCACCCGATCTGCAGGGACGCGATCTTTCCATGACGCATATGCTGCGTCATGGGTCGGAATGGCACCGACTTTCATGACGCAGCGTATGCGTCAAAGGTCGGGAAGGGGTTAATATCAGATCGGTGGGAAGGAACCTCCACCAATCAGCTGTTTCGGCAGCAGCTAGATGTTAAGACTTAATGGAGGGGCACTGCGTTTCATGTGCAGTGGGCACTGCCGAGTACTGCCCTTCAGCTCCTGTTTATCTGTAGCACCCGGCCACTACATATTAAACAGAGCTTCACAGTCCAACTCAAACGTTACATCTGGCCACCACCATACAATTGGTGGGGGTGCAGGGTTGACCAAAACCTCCCCAACCCCCAATTTTTTTTTATTTTTAAGAAGCAAAGAGGCTCACCTGGATCCCCGAGTACCTGCTTATGCAAGCTCTTTAATTTTATAATGTAGTGTGTCCAGTGTTGGACTGCACTGCCAAGGGCCCACAAGTAACCAACTCCAGGGTCCCACTTTTTTTTTATTACATAAAACTGTGCATTGTTTGTCTAATCTGTTTTAGGCCATATTCACACCATCCTTTTTTTAATGCGGAATCGCCGCGATTTTCCCGCTGTGGGTCAGCAGCTGTTTTGCATGCAGGGTACATTACAATGTACCCTATGGAAAACAGGAACTGCTGTGCCCACATTGCGGAAAATCCCGAAAAAAGCCGCGCTGAATAGCTGCGGTAAAAAAGAAGTACCATGTCACTTCTTTTTGCGGAACTGCAGCGGTTCTGCACCCATTGACCTCCATTGTGAGGTCAAACCCGCAGTAAAACCCGCAGATGAAAAAAATATCTGCGGGTTTTCTGCGGTTTGTGGTGCAGAACCGCTGCAGTGTGGCTGCCCCCCCGTGCCCCAATCCCACCCCCCCATGCTCCGATGCAACCCCCCCGTGCTCCGACGCCCCCCCCCCTCCCGTGCCCTCATCTCCCCTCCTTATACTTACCCGGCCTCCCGGTGTCCGTCCGTCCGTCTTCTCCCTGGGCGCCACCATCTTCCAAAATGGCGGGCGCATGCGCAGTGCGCCCGCCGAATCTGCCGGCCGGCAGATTCGTTCCAAAGTGCATTTTGATCACTGAGATATAATCTATCTCAGTGATCAAAATAAAAAAAATAGTAAATGACCCCCCCCCCCCCCTTTGTCACCCCCATAGGTAGGGACAATAAAAAAATAAAGATTTTTTTTCCCCCCCACTAAGGTTAGAATAGGGGTAGGGTTAGGGTTAGGGTTAGAATTAGGGTTAGGGTATTTTCAGCCATTTTAACCCTAAAAACTTCCTAGAAAACACACAGAGACTCTGCATAGAAAACTGCATTAAAAAACGCACTAAAAAACGCATCAAAAAACGCATCAAAAAAAGGACCTGCGTTTTCTGCCAAGAGCTGCGGTTTTTAGTCCTGAAAAAAAGGAGGGAAATCAGGAACGTGTGAACATAGCCTTACACTTACAGTATGTACTAGGTAGCTTTTGCAACATCTTTTTTTTAATATTTTAAGATTATTTCTAGCTGACAAATAGATCAATAGCTAGGAGGGTGATTTTGATGTTTGAAATGTGTACATGCACCCAAGACATGGGTCTCTATTTGGAATCCATAATTATGTTGTGCAGACATTGGTTGAGCTCATTCATTACTTTTGAGGCAGCAGTACGGATGTCAGTGACACATACGTTTTAATGACGTTTGTTCCTTTCTTGTTCTGCAATGCCAGTAGTGTTAGATACGCCCTTAAAGAAGATCTCCCATCAAAATTGTAATCCTCTAAATATATTGCGGTCATCAGAATATATAGCACTGTGTACTTACAACTGCTGATTTTGCCTTTCTACCCAACTAATTCTTCTAATTTCTCTGCTCTATGTAGAAAAAGGGAGAGACAATTTGGCAAAGGCGCAGAGGGGAAACACCTATATTAATCATGTAAATGATAGTGAGGGGGAACGTCAGAATCCAAACTGACAAAATACTGGATATTCTACACAGGTTTTATTCTAGTTTATATTCCTACAGGGTCAATTACTCGCAGGAGGAGCTCTTAGTTTGGCCTCCCTTTGCTGGGGGACAATGATCAGAAATTTCTATAAAGGCCAATTTCACTGGAGGAATTGCAGCGGGCAGTGGGGAAGATACCCAACGACAAGGGACCCAGTTCCGATGTTTAAGGAGGTATTGGGGCAACAATACCTGAAAATGATTATTAATGCGTTATCAGGAGGACTTCCGAATTCCCTGTGTGAGGCAATAATTGTGGTTACTTCTCAAGAGAGGAAGGAGAAATTATTACTAGTTTCATATAGACCTATATCATTATTGACATTTGACATCAAGGGATACGGGGTAAGGGAAATAGCTTTGCGTCATATCTGCGGGTATTACTTAGCTTCCCAACTTCAGAAATTTCAGAACTATAAAAGATGGGCTTTGGAGGGGACTCAGGAGGCAGGGTAGATGTTACCAAAACATTTTGGGAGGGGGATAATTTACTAGAAGCTCACAAATTCAATGGTAACTCGAGATGCCACCCCACCCTCTCACAATTTCATAAAATTTTGTGGACATGTAAAAAATGGTTTGGGATGCAGGACTACTCAAAGAATACTCCCTGATGGAATAATTCTCACTTGAGGGAACTGCAGCATCTGTAGGGATCTGGGAAATGGAGAAATCATGGGCTTAAATATTTTTATCAGTTGTTCTTAGATGGCCATTTGTATTCATTTTACCACCTGAAGCAGAAATTAGAAATTTAACTTGTATTATTCTGACATTTTTAAGTACTTGCAATTAAGACATGCAATAAGGGTTCAGGAAACGACCTATGATCTTAACATTCCCTCTAATGAGTTGTTAGATCTTGTAGTGCACGCGAAAACTACTAAGGCAATTATTTCATTACTAGATGGTGGCCCGATTCTAACGCATCGGGTATTCTAGAATATGCATGCCCATGTAGTATATTGCCCAGTCACGTAGTATATTGCCCAGCTACGTAGTATATTGCCCAGCCATGTAGTATATTGCCCAGTCACGTAATATATTGCCCAGCCACGTAGTATATTTCCCAGTCACGTAGTATACAGCAGACACGTAGTATACAGCAGACACGTAGTATATTGCCCAGTCACGTAGTATACAGCACAGAGCCACGTAGTATATTGCCCAGCCACGTAGTATATTGCCCAGTCACGTAGTATACAGCACAGACACGTAGTATATTGCCCAGTCACGTAGTATATTGCCCAGTCACGTAGTATATTGCCCAGCTACGTAGTATATTGCCCAGCTACGTAGTATACAGCACAGAGCCACGTAGTATATTGCCCAGCCACGTAGTATATTGCCCAGTCACGTAGTATACAGCACAGAGCCACGTAGTATACAGTGTTATAGCAGGATCTTGCTTGCCTCCATTTTGTGTAAGTGTTACTAAAGGTCAGATAAACAAGTTGTTATTCACTATTCTTCATTTTAGCTGTTATTGCTGATTGTCAAGAACTAATTGTAGCAGGGAATGTCCTTGGTAAAATAACGAATACTGTACTGTGTAAAAATATGTTTTCGAAACCATAGGGAGAAGGGAGTAATACATTCCGACGCTTAGCCCATATATGGAGAATCCGCCTCCGACACAAGAATGCATAAAAAGTGTGTGTAAGCTTAATAAAACTAGAGATACTTCAGATACAGCCCTGGTGTAGTGTGTCTTATCTCTCCGGTGCCGTGACGTCATCTCTACGGTGGACTCATCAGAGAGTAGGTCGAGACCTGCGACAACAACAGCACAGAGCCACGTAGCATACAGCACAGAACCACGTAGTATATTGCCCAGCCACGTAGTATATTGCCCAGTGACGTAGTATACAGCACAGAGCCACGTAGTATACAGCACAGAGCCACGTAGTATATTGCCCAGTCATGTAGTATATTGCCCAGCCACGTAGTATATTGCCCAGTCACGTAGTATTCAGCACAAACACATAGTATATTGCCCAGTCACGTAGTATATTGCCCAGCTACGTAATATATTGCCCAGCTACGCAGTATACAGCACAGAGCCATGTAGTATATTGCCCAGCCACGTAGTATATTGCCCAGTCACGTAGTATTCAACAGTGGCCACGTAACATATAGCACAGACCACGGAGTTTATCACACAGCCCACATAGTATATAACACTGCCTATGTAGTATACAGCACAGAGCCACGCGGTATCTAACACAGCCCACGTAGTATACAGCAGTGTGGGCACCATATTCCTGTTAAAAAAATAAGTAAAATAAAAAAAAGTTATATACTCACCTCGTGGGGTCCAGCGGAACTCCGGCGATAGGCGCGCGGCTGCCGCCATCTTCCGTTCCCAGGATGCATTGCAAAATTACCCAGATGACTTAGCGGTCTCACGAGACCGCTAAGTCTTCTGGGTAATTTCGCAATGCATCGCCGTGAACGGAAGATGGTGGCCGGCTCTGCGGACAACGAAGGGCGAGTATAGCAAGTTTTTTGTTTTTTTTAATTATTTTTAACATTACATTTTTTACTATTGATGCCGCATAGGCAGCATCAATAGTAAAAAGTTGGGGACACACAGGGTTAATAGCGGCGGTAACGGAGTGCGTTGCCCGCGGCATAACGCGGTCCGTTACCGCTGGCATTAACCCTGTGTTAGCGCTTAGCAGTGACCGGAGGGGAGTATGCGGGCGGCGGGCAGTGACTGCGGGGAGTAAGGAGCGGCCATTTTCTTCCGGACTGTGCCCGTCGCTGATTGGTCGTGGCTGTTTTGTGGTCACCAATCAGCGACTTGGATTTCCATGATAGACAGAGACCGCGACCAATGAATATCTGTGACAGACAGAAGGACAGACAGACAGAAGTGACCCTTAGACAATTATATAGTAGATTACACAACTCCTTGCTATTAAAAAGTCTGGGTGATCCAATTGCATTAGTCAGGGCTAAGTGGGACAGGGACGTGAGCAGCATTTCGAATGAAGAGTGGGAGGACGTGCTAGAATCGACAGAATTGGTCTCAGTAACTACGGCGCAGAGAAGTTCCCAAATGTTTCTTATAACCAGAGTCTACAGGACTCCAAAAGTATTATATAGATTAGGGCTGATGACTGTTGTCCACGTTGTAGAGGAGGATGCGGACTTAAGGGGGTTTCCCACAAAGTTCATTTTAAAGTTGATTTGAATCAAAAGATCTAGGAATAATAACTTCCACAATTCGATGTGTTTAACTTAAATGTTCCTGTACTGTGTAATGGCTGTGTCTGACCGTACAGGAACATGGTCTTATTATACCACAGCTCCTGGTAGTGTTCATTCTCATGTCTGTCATTAACCGTCCAGCAATGTTACACTGTGGTTATATATTTCACATACATCTAACCATTTACTGGATCGCATATAATGTCAACCTCGAAACCTGGAGATCGATACCCAATAACTATTTACATAACAATAACTAAAAAATTTACATTTCTGCTGGAAAAACCAATGCAACTGTAAATGTGGTTTGGGCACATCCTCGCCACGTCAATATTCTTAGGCACTTGTTAGATAGTGAAGGGTATTGAGTTCCAGAAGTCCAATATTTTATAGAATTTCAAAGGACACCCTCAATTTTGATAGACCATGTTTTCATATGAATCACTGAACTAACAAGTTCTACCAAGGATCTCAGTGTTGGATGTAAACTACCCATCCATCTCAGAGCAATTAATTCCCTAGCCAAAAATAGCATCTCTCTCGGAGAAATATTTTAATATAATGGTCCCAATTATCTTCTTCCACAACCCCAAACAGGCACACCAAGAGATCCAGGGGAATTGGTAGTGCTATTAGGGATGACAAGAAGGTGGTAACCTCCTGCCAGAATGTATGTATTACTGGACACCTCCTCATCATGTGTATGAAGTCAGCCTCCAACTCATGACACCTCGGGCATTCCGAGGTCTGAGAACGACCCATTTTTGCTAATTTAGCTGGTGTAAGATATGCTTAATGGATTATATATAATTGGGTCATTTTGTTGTCAGCTGATGGGCAAACCTTGATTGAGGACTCCAGCATCTCCTCCAAGTCCTCCTCCTGAATGTTAGGCTACGTTCACATTAGCGTTGCGCCGCTGTTGCGTCGGCGACGCAGCGGCGACGCAGCGGCGACGCGCCCCTATGTTTAACATAGGGGACGCGTGCGTTTTTTGGGTGGCGTTTTTCGCCACGTGCGTCGTTTCCGACGCTAGCGTCGGACGCAAGAAAATGCAACAAGTTGCATTTTCTGTGCGTCCGATTTTCGTCAAAAACGACGCACGCGTCGCAAAACGCGCGCGTTTGCGCGCGTTTTTCCGTGCGTCGCGCGTTGCGTCGCCGACGCAGGGCGGCGCAACGCTAATGTGAACGTAGCCTTAGAAAATAAAAAGTTGCCATTTTCCTTTAACCTCCAAAGGAGTAGAGTCCATGTTTGCTGACAGTAGATAGGTGTATAGAGTGGAGATAAGGCCTTGTGGTCCCTGTGATTTAAGTATGCCGATCAGTGGGAGAGAAGATATCTGCGTGCCTGTACCTAAGTTGTAGGTACCTGAAGAATTGAGCTCTTGGGACTGCGTACTGAGTCTGTATCTGGTGAAAACACATTAGAATATTTTGATTATATAAGTCTTTTACTTTCAATACATTTCTGGAGCTCCAGAAAGAAGAGGAGGGATGTTCTTGTAGAGAAGGGAAGTATGTGTTGTGCCAGAGTGGCATTTTTGCCACAACCTCAGCGAAATCAACTACTTTTTTTAGCTTGTCTCCAGATTGTGCGGGCAAGCTTAAGGAGAGATAACATCCTAGGAATGTTTGGTTTATCTGTCTCCAGAAATCCCAATAAACAGTTCATCCCTGCTACTTGTGCCAAGTGATTCTCTGAGTTGGGTAGGGGAGTATCTGGCATCCATGAGTCAACTGCCCTAAGCTGTCCCACTAGGTAGTATAAAAAGGTAGCGCCTCCCCGCCTTGCTTTTTGGGTCCATGCATATTTTTAAGCAATGTTTTACCTCAAAGAAAGAATAAGCTGCAATCCCCTGCTGTAATGTCTGTATACTCTCTTTTGTTTCCACATCCAATTATTATTATTCCAAGATGTATTGATTAAAATGTTTGTGAGAAAACACCTTTAATGCACATGTTTGGGACATGACTTCGGGTTGGTTGGGTTACGGGAAAGTATTGGCAGATATGCTATGGAGGGGTATAATATCCAAATCCCACTAAAATCCTGTGTTAGGCCTGACGACGTGGTCGGATCTTCCCAAGCACAGCAAGCCATTGCTAAAATATTCTATCAAACTAGGAAGTCTATTACCAAACATTGGTTGGCAAATGGTCCACTTCAGTTGAGGAAGTGGTCCAGGGCTTGAACAATACAATCTTAACAAAAAAAAAAAAGGTCTATAGTAAGAGTGAAGCTATCAGTAAATTTGGGGAGAATGGGTTAGATGCCAAGCTGTAGCTTTTGAGGCACTAGTGAAGAATGTGGTTTTCAATCTGTTGGCTCTGTGAGATATTTTTAATTCCTGTTTTAGCTGGATTACGTTATACCTGATAGATTAACCTAAGGGAATAATCTCACTTTAACTTGGTAATTTTTCATTGCACATCAAAAAGAGAAGAGGAGTTAGGAGGTGGAATATTTGCTCTGGGGGAGGGGGAAGAATTTGATTTGTAAAATGTATGAACATTTGTATATGCTTGCTATTCATGTACCCAAGTTACATAAAGGATCTGTCTAATGCCAACTGTTCTGCTGTACCTTTCAACATTGGTTTTAATAAAAGTTTCTTGATTTAAAAAAGAAAAAAAAAAAATCTGTCTTTACGGACTAAAAATTTACCAATGAATGGAGATTGGAAGATCAATCAAGGAGGTGAAAGAAGTGGATTTCTCGGATGACATACATTGCAAACTTCCTTATTTTCATATGTACTATTAATTTACAAAATAAATATTAAAATGACGGTTAATATTGTAATGTGTCTCAAAAACTAGAATGTAGCTACAGAATAGAAACAGCAGTGACAATGGCTGTTGTGAATTCTGCTCTTGGGCTCCCTCCGGTGGTTATGAGTGGTAGTGCTGCTGTCTTTGGATCGCAGCATTTATCAGGTGTGTTCACTTTTTGCAATTTGGACTCAGCTATTTAGTCCTGCTTGATCTTTTAGTCAGTGCCAGTTGTCCATTGTTTTTGGAGGATTCACATCTCTTACTGGTCTCTCCTGTTTGCTGTGCTTTTCAACAAAGATAAGTCATGACTTTGTTTTTGCTGTCCACATGCTGTGGGCCTTATAGTTCAGTGCATTTTCATGTTTTGTCTTGTTCAGCTTTGTCTGTGAAGGATTTTTTGCAGCCAAGCTGTGTCTCTGGAGATGGAGATATACCCTCCATGTCTTTAGTCAGATGTGGTGATTTGTATTTTCTGTGGTGGATATTTTCTAGTGTTTTAATACTGACCGCATAGTACGCTGTCCTATTCTTGATTTCATGTCTGCGTATGTTATTTCCCTCTCCTCTCACAGTCAATATTTGTGGGGGGCTGTCTATCCTTTGGGGATTTTCTCTGAGGCAAGATAGGTTTCCTGTTTCTGTCTTTAGGGGTAGTTAGATTTTAGGCTGTGTCGAGGGGTCTAGGGAGTGTTAGGTACCTCCCATGGCTACTTCTAGTTGCGCTGTTAAGTTCAGGGTTTGCGGTCAGTACAGGTACCACCTTCTCCAGAGTACGTCTCATGCTGCTCCTAGGCCACCAGATCATAACAAATGGCATAATGTAGATGGGATGTAACAGCACCTTGTAATCTTGCTCTATTAACCTGCATGAATGCTGCCATATTCTGGCCACACATTCATGACACAAACACAGTCTAACTAGTAACATGACTGTAGCAGAAGAAGGCACAATTACATAAAAAGTAATAAACATGATTATCCATTTCAATATACCTGTTCCAATTGGTGCACTTTGTAGAAATATCGTTGCCAGAATTCGGAGTGTGAAACAGCTGCCGGGACCTGTAACATATATATATATACACCAATTGAGATTTCGGAAAATATAGCTAGAAGAACTTATATTGGCACTGAGAGATTGTGTTTCCCTAATGAACACATGATTATGGTCCCACAAGGCTATCCCAAGATTTTCTCATTGCTAAAAACAATCTTTGAAAAAATGCACGAAAAGTTCGAGAATAAGCCAGCAGAAAAGCATTACAGTCAATAGCTCCGATACCAAGGTTCTTTAACCTGGTCATACAGAGATGAAGTCCGATATATTCATAAATGGGTTCCCCTACCCTCCAACTGACAGTTTCTCCATATTACTGTCCATGAAAACAAAAAGTGAATTGGTGGTAGGAGAGAATGGAAAATGCAGCATATCGTACTTAAAAGGACTATTATCATGCCGATTTGGTGTTAATCTTCAGGTTCAGAGGATTCTAAAGACGTGCGGTGACTGCACTGAAAGCCTGGCTACCGGGAGGAAATTATCATTCAGCTTTCAGTCAAAGAGGCGCGGTCGGCACGGCTTCAGTCACGGTTCAGTACATAGTGATCGGCAGCGGTAAGCACGGCCCGGCACTGACAGACAGCCGGCTCTACAGTGCATCAGTGATGAGCTGGCCGTCATACTTCTATCATAAGGCTTCATTTTCTATTTTGATAGATCGGACATTTACAGATATAGCGATGCAAAATAATTCCTTTTGTTTTCCTTGTAGTATTCAGTAATGGATGGGTTTCACAGGAAGCCCAAGATGACCACCATGGAGCCTTCAGCAGTACTATTGCATTCTAAACCAGGAAAGGGTCAATGGCTGTTGCATCGTAGATAAAAAAACAAAACTAAATACATTTTGTCACTATTTTCCAAGATCCGTAATGTTTTCAATTCTTGGACAATGGGGCCTTGTGAGGGCTTATTTTTAGTGCACTGAGCTGACGGTTTTATTAATACCACTTTGGGGTAGGTGCAATGTTTTGAACACCTCCTATTACATTTTATTGCAGTGCTGCGGCAGGAGAAAATATGTAAATCTGTCACTTTTTTTTTTTCTCTCTCTTTACGCAGTTTACCGATCAGGTTAATTAATGTTATATTTTGATAAATTTGACATTTATGGACGTAATGTTATCATATATGCATATTTTTTAATTCTTTATTTTTAATCAAACAAAGAAGGGCCAATTTGAACAAACTTTTGCATTTGAAATTTTTTTTTTATGTTTTACTTTAATCTTTTAGTTCCCAGTTTACGGTAAAAGCACATAGGGGTTACCTTTGGTCCCTGTGCTGCCTCTCTGATTAATGTCCTCCTTGCCGGGGCTTGGAGTTTTGATGGGTGGCCCTCTCTTGGCAGGTTTGTTGTGGGTACCATGTTATTTCCATTTGACGATAATGGATTTGATGGTGCTTCAGGAATCATCAGAGATTGGATATTTTGTTTATAACCCAACCCTGACTTGTACTTCTCAACAACTTTGTATCTGACTTGTTTGGAGAGCTGCTTGGTCTTCATGGTGGTGTTAGGCTTGTGGCGCCTTTTGCTTAATGGTGTTGCAGCTTCTGTGGCCTTTCAGAAAAGTTGTTTGTCGACCATGTGACGATTAGATTACACACAGGTGGACTTCCTTTCTCTAAGCATGTGACTTATTAAGGTAATTGCTCGCACCAGAAATATTTAGGAGCTTCATAGGAAAAGGGGTGAATACATAAGCAAATTACACTTTTTAGTTATTTGATCCCATAAATTAAACGAAGGTGCTGTGCACAGATGAGACCAAAATTGAACTTTTGGGCCACCAAGGTAAATACTATATCTAGCACCAAACCAACACAGCTCATCACCCCAAGAACACCATTCCCACAATGAAACATGGTGGAAGCATCCTGCTGTGGGGATTTTTTTTTGGCAGCAGGGACAGGAAAAATGGTCCAAGTCGGAAGGAAGTTTTATGGTGTGAAATACAGGGATATTCTTGAGCAAAATCTGTTTCTGTCTGTCAGTTATAGTTATTTAAGACTGGGACAGAGGTTCACCTTCCAACAAGACAATGACCCAAAGCATACTGCTAAAGTAACAATCAAGTGGTTTAAGTGGAAACGTGGAAATGTTTTGGAGTGACCTAGTCAAAGCCCAGACCTCAATGCAATTGAGAATCTGTGACCAGACTTGAAGATAGATGGTTTCCTCTGGTGAACAGCAAACGTAAGGAGTAGGAGCAGTTTTGCCATGAGAAATGGGCAAAAATACCAGTGGAAATCTCAGAGACTTATGCAAATCGACTTGTAGCTGTAATTGCCACAGAAGGAGGCTCTTCAAAGTACTGACTTTAGGGGGGTGAGTAGTTATGCATACTGAAGTTTTCCGTTATTTTGTTCATTTTTCTTTTTATTTGCTTCACAATAAAAAAGTAAATCAAATGTTCACAGTTGTAAGCATATTCTTTATATGAACTGTTAAAAACCATCAAAAACCCTGTTAAATTCCAGGTTGTGAGGTAGCAAAACATGAAAAATGCACGGAAATGAATACTTTCGCAAGCCACTGTACACAGCTCTAGTAGTGGAGAAATTCATACAGAATTACCATTTTTGTGTAGAGCGCACGGATGGAGAGGCTGGAAACCAGCAATTCTGAGATGTCCGCTTTCCTTTCCTCTGAGTCCCAGGACGTCAACCATTCATCAAACTGTGTCAGGGGACCTGTCGTTCATAAGACATGTTCAAAACAGTGAGTGTTAGTTAAAAGCAAGGAACAGATACAATTATCTATATTAATAATTAAAGGCAACAGACACCTTTGAAGCCCTGTTATTTCATGCTCTTCTACTGACCAAACAGATTTGCTATGGAACGGAAGTTGGGAGGTAGAAGCTACCAGCGACCCACCTACCCAAGTCTCCCATGCAGCTATTAAACCTTGTTTTTCTCTGAAAACTCCATAGAATGTGTCAGCTGTTGGGTTTCCTTCAAAAAACCTTTTACCCTTTCTGGAGCCTGTGTGTATACAATGCTGTTCTTGCCTCATTTTATCAGACAGCTCAGTCAGTCTGCCCCTCTCTGAACTCTCCTGAAACTAATCTAAGCACAAACACTTTTTTTTTTAATATATTTGGTTTTATCTGCAGCTTTTTAAATACAAGATCTGATTAGTACACAAGAGAGCTGACTGAGCTGTGGGACAAAAGAATAGTTTAAGTCCTCTTTTTCTCAGAAGAGGCAATTTGCATATTATATTTCCCAGAGGAGCATTGCACGGCGAATAAACCTCCTTACCTTGACAAGCCAGAGATGGTATGTCACTCTCCATAAGGAGAAACGATACCCCTAAAGGTACCGTCACACTAGACGATATCGCTAGCGATCCGTGACGTTGCAGCGTCCTCGCTAGCGATATCGTCCAGTGTGACACGCAGCAGCGATCAGGCCCCTGCTGTGCTGTCGCTGGTCGGGGAAGAAAGTCCAGAACTTTATTTGGTCGCTGGACTCCCCGCAGACATCGCTGAATCGGCGTGTGTGACACCGATTCAGCGATGTCTTCACTGGTAACCAGGGTAAACATCGGGTTACTAAGCGCAGGGCCGCGCTTAGTAACCCGATGTTTACCCTGGTTACCATCCTAAAAGTAAAAAAAAACAAACACTACATACTTACCTACCGCTGTCTGTCCTCCAGCGCTGTGCTCTGCTCTCCTCCTGTACTGGCTGTGAGCGTCGGTCAGCCGGAAAGCAGAGCGGTGACGTCACCGCTCTGCTTTCCGGCCGCTGTGCTCACAGCCAGTACAGGAGGAGAGCAGAGCACAGCGCTGGAGGACAGACGGCTGTAGGTAAGTATGTAGTGTTTGTTTTTTTTACTTTTAGGATGGTAACCAGGGTAAACATCGGGTTACTAAGCGCGGCCCTGCGCTTAGTTAGCCGATGTTTACCCTGGTTACCGGCATCGTTGGTCGCTGGAGAGCGGTCTGTGTGACAGCTCTCCAGCGACCAAACAGCGACGCTGCAGCGATCCGGATCGTTGTCGGTATCGCTGCAGCGTCGCTATGTGTGACGGGGCCTTTAGACCCCAGTCCAGAGCCTCTCACCTAGCCAAATTGGTTCTCATGCTTCGCACTGACGAGGGCCAACAGCCCGAAACACCGTGTCTGCGAATTGAGATACTAATTTGGCTTTTATCCTAAGTCATATTGCACGACTCGTTATAGAGTTGATTGTGACTTGTAGGATCGCTACTTCCAACAGGTGGCGCTATAGAGTTTAAGTCCTCTTTTTCTCAGAAGAGGCAATTTGCATATTATATTTTCCAGAGGAGCATTGCACGGCGAATAAGCCTCCTTACCTTGACAAGCCAGAGATGGTATGTCACACTCCATAAGGAGAAACGATACCCCTTAGACCTCAGCACAACACCAAGCAGCTTGCATTGTAATGTCTACACAGTAGTCATTCTCCAGAAGCCAAAAGGTAGACAATTTAATGAAAACCTATAGCAAACCTGTTTTATTTGTAAACATACATGCAATAAAAGAATGGGTTCAAAGTAGTCTATAAACCTTAAGGTCTTGTACAATATACAACATGCACAAGACTTTTTTGTTAGAGTTTGGGCATATGTACATGGCTGTTTCTGATTTTGGACAGCAGAAATCCATTAAAGAACTTTGGGGTAGGGAGCTCCTCCTTAACCCCTGAAGGACCGGGCGACATAAGTTTTGCACTTTTAATTTTTTTCTTGTCTTCTTCCGAGAACCACAACTACTTTTATTTTTTCCGACAACATAGGACTATGATATCATCCAACAACACAATCCATTTTACCATGTGATATACTGGAAAACAACAGAAAAATTCCAAGTACTGTGAAATTGCAGAAAAAAAAAAAAAAAACACAAAAACAACTCTGCTATTTTTTTTTAGGTCAATTCATTGTGCATTAAAAATGACCCTGCAATATGATGCTCCAAGTCAGTACAATTACAGAGATGTCACGCTTGCATTTTTTTTTTGTTTGGGGCGAAAAATTTTTTTTCAGAATTTCATTATAAAAAAAAAATAGCTTGTGTCGCTATTTTCTGAGATCTGTAACATTTTCATTTTTTGTTGTTGGAGGGGATGGATGAGGGCCTCTTTTTAGCAGCCTGAGTTGATGTTTTTATGGATACCATTTTGGTGTACACAGGACATTTTGGTTGCTTTTTATTCAACCTATTTACAGAGCTGCATTCACCGAAAACACTATTGTGCTGTCTTTTCTCTTTACGGTTTCAATCATCTGATCGTTTGTACTATATACTACAATACATTAGTATTGCAGTATATAGTTAAAATCAGTGTCTCCTATGAAGCCCAGTCACAGGTTGGTCTTCATAGGACAACTATCATGGCAGGAACGGGTCTTCCCAGCACACCTCCATCTGCCATGGTACACGTCACAGCCATTGGGAGAAAAGGCAAACCCCCATAAAGCGCACTGTAAGAGACTGACAATGGCATTTAACAGGTTAACAGCAGAGGGCAACGCTTATCTCCACTCGCTGCTGTTAGAGGCAGATGATGGCTAAATAACACAGCCATCATCTGCCAGGAATGGTGAGGGTTCATCTCCCGCCCACTCCATAACCCATTCCCAATGAGAGCAGTGCAAGTATGGCACTTGTTCTTAAGGGGTTAAAGAAGACCTGTCATTATGATAGGAGTATGTATTTTATTAGAAAAATCAGTAGCCCAGAAAAAAGGAGTTTTATAATGATCAATAAAGTGTGAATGACCCAACCACACTGATGCAGGAGTTGGGTTAGAACTGCAGGTAGAGCAGCTCCTGTCATGCCTAGTGGACAGGGTCTGATCCACTGGAGGTTTGGACTTCATTTCTGTAGCAAAACTGGTGAGTCGTGTATTTAGGGGCGATCCATAGAACTTTTTTCTCCCTTATATTTTCTTAATATTTAGATTTTAACAATATAAGTGCTACTGATTAAACATTAATATCATCACTATAAGTCCTATTTACCACTTAAAGGGGTTATATACTGCAAATCAACCTGTTTTAAGGGTCCCAAAGTGCAGAAATTAAAAAGTATACTTTGGTTTCCGACCATTGGTGCGGTGTCCCTCGGTGATCTTGGAACGTTATGTCATGCAAGCACTCAAGCCTTTTACAGTTCTGTCAGACGGACCCGAAAAAGCAGCACTCATGTGACATAAACCAAACGCGCTGAATAAAATAAGCAACTGTTGACCACGAGACATTATTATTAATTGTATGGCATACTAAAAAAGGGATGTCGAGTAGAGGACAACCGCTTTAAACAACTTTGTCTGTTTGACCCTTAAAAAGGTTCTTAAAAAACATAATAAAATTTCCTTCATCCTAATCAAATGTCAAGACGGGCGAGAATTTGAAAAAACAGCTAAATGAATAAGCGGTCACTTTATTACGGATTTATTTTGTGAACACTGCACAGAGCTTTCCTATGGGTTCAGTATTACATCAGCACTCATTCAGTTATGTTATATATGCTACTCAGGAAACGATTTTTGGTGCATTGCTTCACTATTATTACACAAAGTATCAATATGAGAAGTATTATTTGGGTACTAAAAGACAAAACTTAAATTACAATAAGTTCTTCTATTCAATCACAGTTACGGTAATTGCTAGAGGCACCAAAGACCACCACTAACATGGGACGTAATTAGTCTCCGTGCCTAGCGCAGCAGCCCCTGTAAATAGGGCCCTGCTGGAAAGGAGGAAAAAAAACCAGCAATTTTGTTATGCTGTATAGGTTAGTACAATTAAGGTGGTTTTTGGATCATTTCTCTAATTATTTTCTCAAATCTCACATGGGTTAAATCATGTGATAATGTTGATGTTTGGAATATGACGCACAAATTCTATTAAAAAAAAAAATTCTAAAAAGCCATTATACTGAGGAAAAGGGGTTATGTGTTTTTGTCTTTTAAAGGGAACCTGTCACCCCCAAAATCGAAGGTGAGCTAAGCCCACCAGCATCAGGGGCTTATCTACAGCATTCTGTAATGCTGTAGATAAGCCCCCGATGTATCCTGAAAGATGAGAAAAAGAGGTTAGATTATACTCACCTAGGGGCGGTCCCGGTCCGGTCCAGCGCTTCCCATCTTCTTACGAGGACGTCCTCTTTTCTTCCTGCTGCAGCTCCGGCGCAGGCATACTTTGCCCTGTTGAGGGCAGAGCTAAGTACTGCAGTGCGCAGGCACCGGGAAAGGTCAGAGAGGCCTAGCACCTGCGCACTGCAGTACTTTGCTCTGCCCTCAATAGGGAAGACAAAGTACGCCTGCGCTGGAGCCGCAGCATGAAGACAAGAAGAGGACGTCATCTGATGAAGATAGGCGGCGCTGGACCGGAACGGGACACCCATCAGGCCGGACCGTGACCGGGAACGCTCCTGGGTGAGTATAATCTAACCTCTTTTTCTCCTCTTTTAGGATACATTGGGGGCCTAACTACAGCATTCCAGAATGCTGTAGATAAGCCCCTGATGTTGGTGGGCTTAGCTCACCTTCGATTTTGGGTGTGACAGGTTCCCTTTAAATGTTTAATATTTGTAAACTATTTTTTTATAAACTTTTTTGGTCCCATGTATTTGAACCTTATTTACAGTGCCTTGCAAAAGTATTCGGCCCCCTGGAACTTTTCAACCTTTTCCCACATATCATGCTTCAAACATAAAGATACCAAATGTAAATTTTTGGTGAAGAATCAACAAGTGGAACACAATTGTGGAGTTGAACGAAATGTATTGGTTATTTTAAATTTTTTTGGAAGTTCAAAAACTGAAAAGTGGGGTGTGCAATATTATTCGTCCCCTTTACTTTCAGTTGCAGCAAACTCAATCCAGAAGTTCATTGTGGATCTCTGAATGATCCAATGTTGTCCTAAATTCCTAATGATGATCAATATAATCCATCTGTGTGTAATCAAGTCGCTGTATAAATGCACCTGCTCTGTGATAGTGTCAGGGTACTGTTTGAAGCACAGAGAGCATCATGAAGACCAAGGAACACAACAGGCAGGTCCGTGATACTGTTGTGGAGTAGTTTAAAGCCGGATTTGGATACAAAATTATTTTTACAAAACTTTAAACATCTCAAGGAGCACTGTGCAAGCGATCATATTGAAATGGAAGGAGTATTATACCACCGCAAATCTACCAAGACCCGGCCGTCCCTCTAAACTTTCATCTCAAACAAGGAGAAGACTGATCAGAGATGCAGCCAAGAGGCCCATGATCATTCTGGATGAACTGCAGAGATCTACAGCTGAGGTGGGACAGTCTGTCCATAGGACAACAATCAGTCGTACACTGCACAAATCTGGCCTTTATGGAAGAGTGGCAAGAAGAAAGCCACTTCTCAAAGATATCCATAAAAAGTGTTGTTTAAAGTTTGCAACAAGCCACCAGGGAGACACACCAAACATGTGGAAGAAGGTGCTCTGGTCAGATGAAACCAAAATCAAACTTTTTGGCAACAATGCCAAACGATATGTTTGGTGTAAAGGCAACACAGCTCATAACCCTGAACACACCATCCCCACTGTCAAACATGGTGGTGGCAGCATCATGGTTTGGGCCTGCTTTTCTTCAGCAGGGACATGGAAGATGGTTAAAATTGATGGGAAGATGGATGGAGCCAAATACAGGACAATTCTTGAAGAAAACCTGTTGAAGACCTGAAACTGGGACGGAGATTTGCCTTCCAACAAGACAATGATCCCAAACATAAAGCAAAATCTACAATGGAATGGTTCACAAATAAACATACCCAGGTGTTAGATTGGTCAAGTCAAAGTCCAGACCTCAATCCAATCGAGAATCTGTGGAAAGAGCTGAAAACTGCTGTTCACAAACGATCTCCATCAAACCTCACTGAGCTCGAGCCGTTTGCCAAGGAAGAATGAGCAAGAATTTCAGTCTCTCGGTGTACAAAACTGATAGAGACATACCCCAAGCGACTTGCAGCTGTAATCGCAGCAAAAGGTGGCGCAACAAAGTGTTAAGTTAAAGGGGCCGAATAATATTGCACGCCCCACTTTTCAGTTTTTGAATTTCAACAAAAATTTAAAATAACCAATAAATTGTGTTCAACTTCACAATTGTGTTCCACTTGTTGTTGATTCTTCACAAAAAATTTACATTTGGTATCTTTATGTTTGAAGCATGATATGTGAGAAAAGGTTGAAAAGTTCCAGAGGGCTAAATACTTTCGTAAGGCACTGTAGTTTGATTGTTTATATAATACGCCGCATTACTTCTGTAATGCTGACAGGCAACCTATGGTGGGTGTCCATAGTCGGGGCCCTGGTCCTGCTCAGCCCTTATTCAAGTTGAGGTAATTTATGACACATGGTAAGGTTTTAATACTAGCGGTTTGTAACCAATCAGGATGTTCCTCCTTGACGCTGATGGGATGCAAGTGTTTACTAAGTACCCAATATTATTTACATGCAGTATTGCTATTTACTTACTTACAGCGGGGTAAATGTTCATTTTGTTTCTATCTTAGGTTTTGTCGAATTTAATAATATAATAAAAAGGGCTGGGCTGGTCTCTGTTCTCCCAGCTTGCCACGGTCTCCCCTTTTTAGCATGCACTGACAGAGCGCCCACTTGTCAGCTCTTTGCTTCTCAGAGCCGGAGAGAGAGTGAACGGTCACTGCGCATTCATAGGAATATAGCTCAGTGATCAGAGAGCTCAAAAGGAGAGTGTCAGAATTAAAAAGAGATCCATACTCTGTATAGCAGGGACCAGCCCAGCGCCTGAAAAGGACGTCACTGATTGATCCTCTAGACCAGTGTTCCCCAACTCTGGTCCTCAAGAGCCACCAACAGGTCGTGTTTTCAGGATTTCCTTAGTATGGCCCAGGTGATGGAATGCCTGTTTAGATGATGGAATTCTCACCTGGGCAATACTAAGGAAATCCTGAAAACATGACCCGTTGGTGGTTCTTGAGGACCGAACTTGGGGAACACTGCTCTAGACTTTCCGGTTGCTCAATTCCAAGGACAATGGACTGGGACAATGGGATTTGGGTTTATCTATAACAAAAGAACAATGGAAACTAATTTTTTTCCTCCAACGCATAAAGAGTCAAATTGTTCTTGTTTCCATGAGACCAGTTATAAACTGCTACCTTGATGGTAGAGAGTCCTGATATGCCTGCACTCTTATCCCTGAGCCAGTTTCATGTGTTGCCGATGCGGTGAAGAGGAGGGTGACTTCTTGCATATTTTTAGGTCATGTAAGCTATTCACACCTTTTTGGGAAAAGATGCAATTAGTTATATGTAGGATCACAGATCAGGAGGCACATGCGTGTGAGCATACCTCTGCTCTGGAGAAAAAAAAAAAAAAAGAGACTCCGCACAGAAGATCTCTCTCTGGTTCTCTAAAATAAATGAAGCGATGTTGATGGAAGAATTGACCTCTACAGTTAATAACTTATGACAAAACCTGAATTTATTGGTTGGAATTTGGGTCGTTGGGCGAATACCAGGCCTATATTGAAAAAAAACTGAAGTGGGACCTCTTAAATATGTCCTCCCCCCTTACGCCCACACTCATCTTGTTTTGATCCACTTTTCTTTTTTCTCACTTTTATCCTTAATTAATCTTGATTTTATGTCAAGGTGGAACTCTACATAACATCTTATATTACTTATTACTATTATATGATAGTAGTCGAGATTATGGGTTGAATAATGATCCCGATATATTTCATATATGTTATGATGACTTGTATGAATGCGGTTTTATTATATCGGATGTTGCCAATAGGTTTTAGCATATTCAGTATCCTTTATTGATGTCATCTTTCATGTGATTTAATAAATTTATGGACATCACTGATGACACTGTTTCAGGAAGGGAAAAGCAGGAGAGTCAGTAAGTGCAGCCTCGGCTTCCTGATGATGTCTCATTTGAGTATTCCCGCACGCACTGGGGACTCTCAAACAAAATGTCATTGGAACAAAAGTATTGTAAAAAAAAATTTAAATAAGCAGGAAGATAAAGTAAAGCAGGAACAGTAGGGAACATTTAATTCAAGTATATTAGAAACATTATTAGTTTAATACATTAGGTTGAAATTCAAATTTAATTTTGGACCACCACTTTAAGCCTCGTCTCTGTCCGGGCCTAATGGGTGTTCTACGATGGTGGGCACAAGGCCATTGCTAGGCCCCAGCTTCATTAGCAAAAACCATAGGTACCCCAAAATCACAGTTTCAGCTAAGGCCAGATTCCCACTATGATCGGACAAGCACAGCAGACGGCAATGTCACTTTGCATTAAGGGATGGAATTTCCTGATAACAGTGGATTTGAAGCCAAAATTATAGGTAAACCCCCAGCCATGATATGAATTAAATAATAAATTACCATCAGGTTCATTGCAGTATGTAGCTGGATCTGACTGCAAACTGTATAATCGGGCCTGTGAGAAGAAGAAAAACAGATCTGTAAGGGCAAATCCTCATGAAATATAAAACAGTCACATGGAGCGCATAAATGGATGAACGAGAGGTTGACTACTACCCTGCACAGCTCGGTGGCCAGGAAATGGGAAGGGGACACAATGCTGAAGCAGCTCTCCAACCCCTTCATTCCAGGATCAATACTGGTTCAGACCACCAGTGATTATTACAGGGAATCTGCCAACAGGTTTTTGCTACCTCATCTGACAGCAGCATAATCTAGGGAAAGAGATCCTGATTCCAACAATGCATCACTTAGTTTACTGGGTTCAGTAGTTGTGACACAATCAAGAGTTTCTAGATGTAACATATAGCCGCGCTCAGAAAGATAACCCCACCCAAAACACAGCTTTGTGTGTACACTCTCTACGCTAAGTAGAGGAGGGTGTGTGGTCAGACTAGGGCTCACGTGAGCTGAAGTCCAGGCAGTGATAATCTCATGGTGATAAAACACTCATCGTATTGAAACAACAGCACACAGCCTAACAAGTGACACATCCCTGAAATCTGTGTCTCAGTCCCTAATTCATACTGTCCTCAGATCAATTTCATTTAAAAAGGGGTAAGCCCACACAAATATTGTTCACAACTCAATAGAATCTGTGTGAAAAGTGCACCTGTTATAAACCTCAATTAAAAATAGTGTTTGGGTTTGTACATACATTACATTTTCATCTGTAGTAGTGCTCTCTGCTGTTTCTTATGTGGCTGGAACGATAATCCATAGATAAATACGGTAGCTTATCTAAGTATCTGCCTATTGGTGGGGCTGAGGGACAGATTATTTTCTCCTCAAGTTGTGTGGGAGGAAGATAGGAGGTTGGGAGTTAGCAGAAGCTGAATGAAATACATTCTTGGGAGATTTTGCCATTTCCTGGTCAGACGGGATGAGCTGCTGACCTCCAGAGCTGTAGAGTAGTGCGTGAAGAGGCAAAATTACTGGGGAGTGGTGATTTTTGCATTAAAATGGTAAATAATGGTGTGCAGAAGCTCAGAATTGTGGTTTGATTTTCCTTTAGAGTTTTGGTATAACTCCTATAATAGCATATTCTAAAAAATGCCAATTTATGGAGATGGGAAAACCTTTTAAAGTTTAGCTTCCCATGATGACCATTTGGTGAGATTTTGATGAGGCAAATTTCTGCACCTATTAGCTAAATTAGGTTATTTACATTTTTTCATTGCGTTTTTAAGCTCATAAATTTTATATGCATTTTTATAGTGTTTTTGATGCTGCAGTTCTTGTCTCTTTTGAGTGTGTCAAGTTTTAAATGGAATCTGTCAGCAGGTTTTTGCTATGTAATCTGAAGCCAGAGTGCTGTAGGGGTTAAAACACAGATTTCAGCAATGCCTCCCTTTTCAAGCTGGTGGTTATGTTGGCCTGCAATGGTTGTTTTAGCATAGGAGCCGATCATTGCTGTGACTAGCTGGTCACCTGCATCCTGGTCTAGCAATGTCCCATCCCTGTGACAGGCAGCTCACTGTCTATGGACATTGTACACTGCTCAAAAAAATAAAGGGAACACTAAAATCCCACATCCTAGATATCACTGAATGAAATATTTCAGTTGCAAATCTTTATTCATTACATAGTGGAATGTGTTGAGAACAATAAAACACAAAAATGATCAATGTAAATCAAAATCAATATCCCACGGAGGTCTGCAGTTGGAATGATGCTCAAAATCAAAGTGGAAATTCAAATTACAGGCTGATATAACTTCAGTGGAAATGTCTCAAGACAAGGAAATGATGCTCAGTAGTGTGTGTGGCCTCCAAATGCCTGTATGACCTCCCTACAACTCCTGGACAGTCTGTGGTGCAACGTTACGTTGGTGGATGGTGCGAGACATGATGTCCCAGATGTGTTCAATCGGATTCAAGTCTGGGTAACGGGCGGGCCAGTCCATAGCTTCAATGCCTTCATCTTGCAAGAACTGCTGACACACTCCAGCCACATGAGGTCTGGCATTGTTCTGCATTAGGAGGAACCCAGGGCTAACCGAACCAGTATATGGTCTCACAAGGTGTCTGTGCATCTCATTACGGTACCTAATGGCAGTCAGGCTACCTCTGGCAAACACATGGAGGGCTGTGTGGCCCTCCAAAGAAATGCCACCCCACACCATTACTGACCCACTGCCAAACAGGTCATGCTGAAGGATGTTGCAGGCAGCAGGTTGCTCTCCACAGCGTTTCCAGACTGTCACGTCGGTCACATGTGCTCAGTGTGAACCTGCTTTCATCTGTGAAGAGCACAGGGTGCCAGTGGCGAATGCTGGTGTTCTGTGGCAAATACCAAGCATCCTGCACGATGTTGGGCTGTGAGCACAACCCCCATCTGTGAACGTAGAGCACTCAGACCATCCTCATGGAGTCGGTTTCTAACAGTTTGTGCAGACACATGCACATTTGTGGCCTGCTGGAGGTCATTTTGCAGGGCTCTGGCAATGCTCCTCCTGTTCCTCCTTGCACAAAGGCTGAGGTAGCGGTCCTGCTGCTGTGTTGTTGCCCTCCTACAGCCCCCTCCACATCTCCTGGTGTACTGGCCTGTCTCCTGGTAGCGCCTCCAGCCTCTGGACACTATGCTGGCAGACACAGCAAACCTTCTTGCCACAGCTTGCATTGATGTGCCATCCAGGATGAGCTGCACTACCTGAGCCACTTGTGTGGGTTGTAGAGTCCGTCTCATGCTACCACGAGTGTGAAAGCACAACCAACATTCAAAAGTGACCAAAACATCAGGCAGAAAGCATTGATACTGAGATGTGGTCTATGGTCCCCACATGCAGAACCACTCCTTTATTGAGTGTATCTTGATAATTGCCAATAATTTCCATCTGTTGCATATTCCATTTGCACAACAGCATGTGAAATTGATTGTCAAACAGTGTTGCTTCCTAAGTGGACAGTTTGATTTCACAGAAGTTTGATTTACTTGGAGTTATATTCTGTTGTCCAAGTATTCCCTTTATTTTTTTGAGCAGTGTATATACAGAACCTGGTGGGCGTGGTTAGCTTTCTCAGCTCTGCTTCATGCTCAATCTAAAAGAACTGCTGCACCCAGTAATCTAAATGATACCTGGTTGAACTCTGCTTCTCTTTGCCTACATCATGCTACTTTCAGATGAGGTAGCAAAAGCCTGCTGATAGATACTCTTTAAATAAAGCTTCTTTATATTTATACTTCCTGGTATTATAATAATATAATAATAATTTTTATTTATATAGCGCCAACATATTTCGCAGCGCTTTACAAATTATAGAGGGGACTTGTACAGACAATAGACATTACAGCATAACAGAAATCACAGTTCAAAACAGATACCAGGAGGAATGAGGGCCCTGCTCGGAAGCTTACAAACTATGGGGAAAAGGGGAGACACGAGAGGTGGATGGTAACAATTGCTTTAGTTATTCGGACCGGCCATAGTGTAAGGCTCGGGTGTTCATGTAAAGCTGCATGAACCAGTTACCTGCCTAAGTATGTAGCAGTACAGACACAGAGGGCTATTAACTGCATAAAGTGTATGAGAACATGATGCGAGGAACCTTTTTTTTTTTTTTTTTTTTTTTTTTTTTTTATTATAAATAGGCCACACAGGGATCGTTAGGTTAATGCATTGAGGCGGTAGGCCAGTCTGAACAAATGAGTTATTTGGAGTTGACAAACTTTATTGACACATTCGTGTGGATTTCAAGCACTTTAGTGTGTTTCTGTAGTGGAAATGCACATGCATTTTTTTACTTGCAAATTTTCTGCATCTAATGCAATTCTACAGGGAAAATTTGCACATAAAGCTTACTGTACTCGCAACAAAAAATTGACATGTTGCAGATTTCAAAAACACACTGCAGTCTAAGCAGTTTAGAAAGAAAAAGCACAGTGAGCACAAGATTGCTATAAATCTCATCCACTTTGCTAGAACTGTAAGACACAGCATTTATTTGTAGAGTGAAAATACGCAATGTCAAAAATTCATTGTGAGAACTTAAAGGAGTCATCTCAGCTCCAATATCCTATCCCAATATGTAGTAGATATAATAATAATAATAATATTAGCAAATCCCTCCAATTAGAAATGTAGTATAGTTCTCCAGATTTGCTATGTCGCTTACCGTATGTGCAGAGCATTGTGAATCAGTTAGTTAGTGACTAACCATGGATACCTGAGCTACTGCAATAAATGTGGGGCAAGCAATAAAGTGAATCAGACGAACTATACTACATTTCTAACTGAAGTGATTTGTATTTTTATTATTATTCCACCTACTACATATTGGGATAGGTTAAAGGGATATTCCCACCAGCAAGATCCTAACAGAAGAAGTCAGGGTATTACTGTGTGGGATATCGCTATACACATTAAACTGTTAACCACTTCAAGGAAGAAAAGAGATGTCAGACTAGCTGAATTCGCCATATACAGTCACATTGCATTTACTACTAATATTGTACATTATATTCACTAAGTATAGTGTCATTTTTAACTATATCCAGAATTCCAAACCAGCCATTTACCATACTTTAACACTGCTTCCACTGCTTGCACTAACCCCACAAAGGGGTTTCCTGGGCTTAGGCTACATTTCTGAAATCAGGCTCTGTAACGGCAGATTGGCAAATCCTCAGAGTGTGCAATACACACACTGTCCCGATTCCCCACAATTGCCAGAATGAGTCGGCAGTCGGGTGACCCCCAGTATGCAATCTGCATATGCCATCTAGATTCTCATTCAACTCTCTCTCAATGTTCTGTTCTCATACTGGCGGGCAGGTGCTGCCAAGATTCTCATTCACTTTTTTCAGTGTTTGGGATCATTCCCACTTGCGATGCAATCGGATATAAAAAAAAAAAAATGCTTCTCTATGGGGCAGCTCACATCTGTGATTATTTTCTCATGTTGATTCAGCATGCTGCGATTGCACCAGAGAATGGGATCTCATGCACCCATATAAGCCTATGGGTGCCAGTGACAACACACATTACTCTGATATCATCCGATTGTGGTGCAATATACGCAGACGCTGGCAATGGGGGAGAAGGAGAAATTACTTTCTCCGTCTCCTCCGCAGCTGTGATCCAGTCTGGTCATGTGAGAGGCTCGGAGAACAGAGCACTGACACTCGGATCACCCTCGCAGCAGAGCAGGAGCAGAGGGTCATTAGCATATCGCATCCGATGCTCTCGCATGAGAGAATAATCTGATACCATACGCTAATGGGACCCCGGGCCTTCTGGTGAGAAAAGTGGATGAGGATCTAGTTGGCACTTGATTGCCAGTATGTATATCGCACACTAGGAGTAATGTAACAACCCACTAGATTTGGCAAATAATGGGAATCCTGATAATTAGGATTCACCAATATGCAGTTACATGAGTGGCTACAGAAATTTCACTCACGCCCGAAGAACCCTTTTAAAAGGTTAATGCAAGCAGTGGAAGCTGTATTCAAATAATAGGTTGGCTTGAAATTCTGGATACGGTTTGTTACTGTCATGGTGATGTCAGATAGGTGTCGCTTTTTCTGCATTTGTTTTTTTATTACATGAAATCTCCTTTCATTCTAAAAAAAAAACAAACATTTTAACTTAACTTAAAAGGAATGCAAGATCAAATATGCTTTATAACGTTTTTTTGTTTCCCATATTTCAGCGCTTAGGCAGACCAGTGGGAGTCCAGGTTCTGAGACACCCAGCGATTGCTCAACCCCTTCCATCCCCCGAAAGGTGTGAAGTTCAAAAGTCAATTCCCTTGCAATTATAAAGGCACTGAAATATAAAAACAAAACTAAAAAAAAAAAAGTTTAGTTACTAACTAAAACACTTAAAAACAGGTGTTTTTAATAATTTGTTTCAGAATATTTTTTAGTTGCACAAGGAAACTTGAACATACAATCCTTTGATTGCATAGAGAACATGCTCCACTACTTATGATATACGCTGACCTCTGGTACCATCTCTTAAGCTTTGATTTATGGTAGACTCGCAGGCCATTGTTACAGCTCTCATCTACTCTAACTGGTATGTCTGAACTCTCTCTTAATCCAGAATACCCACTGCACCCCAGGATCCCATGTACTCCTCTTCATCTGCTCTAACTGGTGCGCCTGTACTCTCTTAATCCAGAATACCCACTGAACCCCAGAATCCCATGTACTTATGTTCATCTGCTCTAACTGGTGCGCCTGTACTCTCTTAATCCAGAATACCCACTGCACCCCAGAATCCCATGTACTTATGTTCATCTGCTCTAACTGGTGCGCCTGTACTCTCTTAATCCAGAATACCCACTGAACCCCAGAATCCCATGTACTTATGTTCATCTGCTCTAACTGGTGCGCATGTACTCTCTTAATCCAGAATACCCACTGCACCCCAGGATCCCATGTACTTATGTTCATCTGCTCTAACTGGTGCGCCTGTACTCTCTTAATCCAGAATACCCACTGAACCCCAGAATCCCATGTACTCCTCTTCATCTGCTCTAACTGATGCGCCTGTACTCTCTTAATCCAGAATACCCACTGCACCCCAGGATCCCATGTACTCCTCTTCATCTGCTCTAACTGGTGCGCATGTACTCTCTTAATCCAGAATACCCACTGCACCCCAGAATCCCATGTACTTATGTTCATCTGCTCTAACTGGTGCGCATGTACTCTCTTAATCCAGAATACCCACTGCACCCCAGGATCCCATGTACTCCTCTTCATCTGCTCTAACTGAGCTGCCTCACCACCACCAGAGCTGCTGCACCCCCGACCTTCTGTCTCTTCCCCATTATCCCGTAAAATGTCATCCGCAAGACCAGGGTCCTCTCCCCTCTGTACCAGTCTGTCATTGTACATTTGTTTACTGTAAACGATATCTATAACTCTGTATGTAACCCCTTTCTCATGTACAGCACCATGGAATTAATGGTGCTATATAAATAAATAATAACTCTCGTTGCCATAGTAGCCATTTGCTCCCTGCCATCGTATTGCAGAAAGCCGAGAGACAGAGGTAGTGATCTCCATCTGTCAATCCCCTTACATGCAGCATTTGCTACTTACCGTAGCATCTAAGGAGTTAATTGAGTTGCTGCAGACAGCTCTTACCAGCTCTGTCTGTGCTACCAGTGGGGAATAAGCGATGTTAGAGGGAAGATGAATGGTATTTTCAGGTCCTAATGAAAATTAGCACATTCTATTAGGACATGAAAAAGAAGTAAATGACGGAAAGCCGTTAACCAGGATTGGCTGATCAATTCTATTAAAGAACTAGACATTCAAGTAACACATTAGTCATCTCTGGGGAAAATCAGGATCTAGTACCTTAGTGCTGTCATAAAGTTCGGTAGTCCCAGAAGGTGTTGCCATCAACGTGATAACGTCACAATCAATTGTCTTGTCGGGAGATGGAGCAAATGTGTCGGAGATCACTCCTAGGAAATCTGAAAGACTTTTCTTCACCTTTTCTGTAGTCCCTGAGGAACCTTCCACCTGTAAGGACAGATAGTACAAAAATCTAAGAAAGCAAGAAATGTTACTTTCAAGTTTCCCAATCTTTTAATATTGGCCATTGTTGGTGAACGCACCAGGTCATTTTTACATGTATATTTATGCATCCTGAATTCAGGATTATACTCCTTTTCTTTACTTCAAGAATGCTCAAACCATGACCCCCATCTACGGCGTCACCATCCATAACAAAAAAGATCTAGTAAATGGAAGATTTAATGGTCTCCTTCTCTGTACAGGTATTAGAAAGTTACACGTAGAAGTGTCTTCTCTGTCCACTGATCAGCCTCTGCAACACAATTGTGGTGGTCTGGTGGTTTTCTGTGGCAGCCAAACACCAGTCAGGGGACCCCACATAAGTATCTATTTGGTCTTTTTATTGCCAGTCCAAACACCGTTTAGAAAAGTGTCATCAGCAGCAAAAAAGGGAAGAAAGTCAAACAAATCTGCGATTTGTGATTACATTTTACAATTGTGGTGTACGGTCCTTCATACAGTTTTCATATGCAGCATGTTAGTATTTTTGTCTTTTTCATTTTAATTTATCAGGGTCATGTCTATCCATTTTATTGCTAACATTCTTTGGCAATTTTTTTTTTTATTTAACCCCTTCATGACCCAGCCTATTTTGACCTTAAAGACCTTGCCATTTCTTGCAATTCTGACCAGTGTCCTTTTATGAGGTAATAACTCGGGAACGCTTCAACGGATCCTAGCGATTCTGAGATTGTTTTCTCGTGACATATTGTGCTTCATGTTAGTGGTAAATTTAGGTCAATAAATTCTGTGTTTATTTGTGATAAAAACGGAAATTTGGCGAAAATTTTGAAAATTTTGCAGTTTTCACATTTTGAATTTTTATTTTGTTAAACCAGAGAGTTATGTGACACAAAATAGTTAATAAATAACATTTCCCACATGTATACTTTACATCAGCACATTTTTGGAAACAAAATTTTTTTTTTCTAGGAAGTTATAAGGGTTAAAATATGACCAGCGATTTCTCATTTTTACAACGAAATTTACAAAACCATTTTTTTTAGGGACCACCTCACATTTGAAGTCAGTTTGAGGGGTCTATATGGCTGAAAATACCCAAAAGTGACACCATTCTAAAAATTGCACCCCCCAAGGTGCACAAAACCACATTCAAGAAGTTTATTAACCCTTCATGTGCTTCACAGCAGCAGAAGCAACATGGAAGGAAAAAATGAACATTTAACTTTTTAGACACAAAAATGATCTTTGAGCAACAATTTTTTTATTTTCCCAATGGTAAAAGGAGAAACTGAACCACGAAATTTGTTGTCCAATTTGTCCTGAGTACGCTGATACCTCATATGTGGGGGTAAATTACTGTTTGGGCGCACGGCAGGGCTTGGAAGGGAAGGAGCGCCATTTGACTTTTTGAATGAAAAATTGGCTGCACTCTTTAGCGGACACCATGTCACATTTGGAGAGCCCCCGTGTGCCTAAAAATTGGAGCTCCCCCACAAGTGACCCCATTTTGGAAACTGGACCCCCCAAGGAACTTATCTAGATGCATAGTGAGCACTTTAAACCCCCAGGTGCTTCACAAATTGATCCGTAAAAATGAAAAAGTACTTTTTTTTCACAAAAAAATTATTTTAGCCTCAACTTTTTCATTTTCACATGGCCAACAGGATCAAATGGATCCTAAAATTTGTTGGGCAATTTCTCCTGAGTACACCGATACCTCACATGTGGGGGTAAACCACTGTTTGGGCACATGGTAAGGCTCGGGAGGGAAGGAGCGCCATTTGACTTTTTGAATGAAAAATTATCTCCATCGTTAGCGGACACCATGTCGCGTTTGGAGAGACCCTGTGTGCCTAAACATTAGAGCTCCCCCACAAGTGACCCCATTTTGGAAACTGGACCCCCCAAGGAACTTATCTAGATGCCTAGTGAGCACTATAAACCCTCAGGTGCTTCACAAATCGATCCGTAAAAATGAAAAAGTACTTTTTTTTCACAAAAAATTTCTTTTCGCCTCAATTTTTTCATTTTCACATGGGCAATAGGATTAAATAGATCCTAAAATTTGTTGGGCAATTTTTCCCGAGTACGCCGATACCTCATATGTGGGGGTAAACCACTGTTTGGGCACACGGCAAGGCTCGGAAGGGAAGGCGCGCCTTTTGACTTTTTGAATGGAAAATTAGCTCCAATTGTTAGCGGACACCATGTCGCGTTTGGAGAGCCCCTGTGTGCCTATGCATTGGAGCTCCCCCACAAATGACCCCATTTTGGAAACTAGACCCCCCAAGGAACTTATCTAGATACATAAGGAGCACTTTAAACCCCCAGGTGCTTCACAGAAGTTTATAACGCAGAGCCATGAAAATAAAAAATAATTTTTCTTTCCTCAAAAATGTTTTTTCAGCCTGGAATTTCCTATTTTGCCAACGGTAATAGGAGAAATTGGACCAAAAATTTTGTTGTCCAGTTTGTTCTGAGTACGCAGATACCCCATATGTGGGGGTAAACCACTGTTTGGGCACACGGCAGGGCTCAGAAGGGAAGGCACGCCATTTGGCTTTTTAAATGGAAAATTAGTTCCAATCATTAGCGGACACCATGTCGCGTTTGGAGAGCCCTGTGTGACTAAACATTGGAGATCCCCCACAAATGACCCCATTTTGGAAACTAGTCCTCCAAAGGAACTAATCTAGACGTGTGGTGAGCACTTTGAACCCTCAAGTGCTTCACAGAAGTTTATAACGCAGAGCCATGAAAAAAAAAATTTCTTTTCTCAAAAATGATTTTTTAGCCCGCAATTTTTTATTTTCCCAAGGGTAACAGGAGAAATTTGACCCCAAAAGATGTTGTCCATTTTTTCCTGAGTACGCTGATACCCCATATGTGGGGGTAAACCACTGTTTGGGCACATGCTGGGGCTCGGAAGTGAAGTAGTGACTTTTTGAAATGCAGACTTTGATGAAATGCTCTACGGGCGTCACGTTGCGTTTGCAGAGCCCCTGATGTGGCTAAACAGTAGAAACCCCCCACAAGTGACCCTATTTTGGAAACTAGACCCCGAAAGGAACTTATCTAGATATGTGGTGAGCACTTTCAACCCCCAAGTGCTTCATAGAAGTTTATAACGCAGAGCCGTGAAAATAATAAATACGTTTTCTTTCCTCAAAAATAATTTTTTAGCCCAGAATTTTTTATTTTCCCAAGGGTTACAGGAGAAATTGGACCCCAAAATTTGTTGTCCAGTTTCTCCTGAGTACGCTGATACCTGATGTGTGGGGGTAAACCACTGTTTGGGCACACGTCGGGGCTCAGAAGGGAAGTAGTGACTTTTGAAATGCAAACTTTGATGGAATTGTCTGCGGACATCACGTTGCGTTTGCAGAGCCCCTGGTGTGCCTAAACAGTAGAAACCCCCCACAAGTGACCCCATTTTGTAAACTAGACCCCCCCAAGGAACTTATCTAGATATGTGGTGAGCACTTTGAACCCCCAAATGCTTCACAGACGTTTACAACGCAGAGCCATGAAAATAAAAAATCATTTTTCTTTCCTCAAAAATGATGTTTTAGCAAGCATTTTTTTATTTTCTCAAGGGTAACAGGAGAAATTGGACCCCAGTAATTGTTGCGCAGTTTGTCCTGAGTATGCTGGTACCCCATATGTGGGGGTAAACCACTGTTTGGGCACACGTCGGGGCTCGGAAGTGAGGGAGCACCATTTGACTTTTTGAATACAAGATTGGCTGGAATCAATGGTGGCGCCATGTTGCGTTTGGAGACCCCCTGATGTGCCTAAACAGTGGAAACCCCTCAATTCTACCTCCAACACTAACCCCAACACACCCCTAACCCTAATCCCAACTGTAGCCATAACCCTAATCACAACCCTAACCCCAATACACCCCTAACCACAACCCTAACCCCAACACACCCCTAACCCTAACCACAACCCTAATTCCAACCCAACCCTAACCCTAAGGCTATGTGCCCACGTTGCGGATTCGTGTGAGATTTTTCAGCACCATTTTTGAAAAATCCGCGGGTAAAAGGCACTGCGTTTTACCTGCGGATTTACCGCGGATTGCCAGTGTTTTTTGTGCGGATTTCACCTGCGGATTCCTATTGAGGAACAGGTGTAAAACGCTGCGGAATCCGCACAAAGAATTGACATGCTGCGGAAAATACAACGCAGCGTTTCCACGTGGTATTTTCCGCACCATGGGTACAGCGGATTTGGTTTTCCATAGGTTTACATGGTACTGTAAACCTGATGTAACTCTGCTGTGGATCCGCAGTGGCCAATCCGCTGCGGATCCGCAGCCAAATCCGCACCGTGTGCACATAGCCTAATTCTAAAGGTATGTGCACACGCTGCGGAAAACGCTGCGGATCCGCAGCAGTTTCCCATGAGTTTACAGTTCAATTTAAACCTATGGGAAACAAAAATCGCTCTGCACATGCTGCAGAAAAACTGCACGGAAACGCAGCGGTTTACATTCCGCAGCATGTCACTTCTTTCTGCGGATTCCGCAGCGGTTTTACAACTGCTCGAATAGAAAATCGCAGTTGTAAAACCGCAATGAAATGCGCAGAAAAACCGCGGTAAATCTGCCATAAATCCGCAGCGGTTTAGCATTGTGGATTTATCAAATCCGCTGCGGAAAAATCCGCAGAGGACCAGAATACGTGTGCACATTCCTAACCCTAACCCTACCCCTAACCCTAACCCTAACCCTACCCCTAACCCTAACCCTACCCATAACCCTAACCCTAACCCTAGTTCTAACTCCAACCTTAGTGGGGGGAAAAAATAAAATTCTTTATTTTATTATTGTCCCTACCTATGGGGGTGACAAAGGGGGGGGGTCATTTACTGTTTTTTTTTATTTTGATCACTGTGAGGTTTTATCACAGTGATCAAAATTCACTCTGGAACGAATCTGCCGGCCGGCAGATTCGGCGGGCGCAGTGCGCATGCGCCCGCCATTCTGGAAGATGGCGGCGCCCTTGAAAGAAGATGGACGGACCCCGGGAGGCTCGGTAAGTATATGGGGGGTGGAGATCAGGGCACGGGGGGGGCGTCGGAGCACGGGGGGAGGGATCGGAGCATGGGGGGGTGGATCGGTGTGCGGGCGGGTGGATCTGTGTGCGGGCGGGTGGATCAGTGTGCGGGGGGTGGATCGGTGTGCGGGGAGTGGATCGCAGTGCGGGGGGTGGATCGGAGTGCAGGGGGGTGGGATTGGAGCACGGGGGTGGGATTGGAGCAAGGGGGGAGCGGACAGGAGGACGGGGGAGCGGAGCACAGGATGGAGGGTAGCGGACCACAGATCGGAGGGCTGGGGGGGCGATCGGTGGGGTGGGGGCACATTAGTGTTTCCAGCCATGGCCGATGATATTGCAGCATCGGCCATGGCTGGATTATAATATTTCACCAGTCTTTTAGGTGAAATATTACAAATCGCTCTGATTGGCAGTTTCACTTTCAACAGCCAATCAGAGCGATCGTAGCCATGGAGGGGTGAAGCCACCCCCCCTGGGCTAAAGTACAACTCCTCCTGTCCCTGCACGCCGGGTGAAATTACAGTTAACCCTTTCACCCGGCCTGCAGGAACGCGATTCCGCCATGACGCATACGCTGCGTCATGGGTCGGAATGGCACCGACTTTCATGACGCAGCGTATGCGTCAAAGGTCAGGAAGGGGTTAATCAGTCGCACACATCACCAAAGCCTTTGTCCATGTAAAACTCACCGCCAGCTTCTCCTTGACAACAGTAGCGGTAGCTGCAATAGTGCATGCTGTATCATGCTGCACAACTCGCGAGAATTCGGAGAGGTCCCTCTTCATAAACTCCAAAGCCTCTGCAGACTGGAAAGACAATATAAAAGATAAAATCAGGAAAAAAAGAATGTAACATACTAAATAAACCCATACAGGCACCCAGTCATTTTTAAGTCGGCATTATGCCATTTATCGCGGACATCTGGGATCAATGGACAACTACGGTAGGTATTATTTTCCTTCAAGGTAGGATGTGTGCTTGCAGAATCTGGAATGATTATCAGTGCTGGCAATGCTTATAGAATCACAGCCCATTCAATCATACATTTACAGGAAGAATAATAGAGGACAACAACGAAGAGTTATAGCTAAACACGTCATGGCATCGATAGGTACTTAGGGAACCATTGCAGCTATTAGATCACTCCTATAAAGCAGTCTACTAGCTACATAATTTGCTTAATCCCAGCTCCTCTGCATTGTACCCCCCATCTATTATGGGCAGCAGTCTCATGTGATCTCAGTCTGACCACCAGTCCAGTACTTGCTCTCTCTTGAAAGCAGGAGGCCACTCTCTGAATTACTATGAACTACATTATATACCGTAGTACCTCCTGAATGCTCTCAAACTTCTACTTGACACCAAGCTCTGCCCTCTGAGTTCAGTCAAAATCATTACTTTCTCATGGCATCAGGAGTGCAAGGACTTGTTAGATGAGTCCCTACAATATCTTATACAACTCCCTGACTCACACCACCTGGCTATACTTTGTTTGTGCTTTGTACAGAATTTCCAGTGCATCTGAGAGCCACCTTCACTGTTTTACTCTGCCTTCTGCTTGTAACAAGCTAAACTAAGTCAAACCCATCACAAGCAGGAGGAAGGGGAGACAGGCTGACACTATATCCCATATAAAACACAAACTCCGTAGTGTGAAGCAGCATAACAAAAGAATAAACTAAGACAGCTCAGTATGAATTTGGATCACATAGGATACACAGACTGCAGTGTGAGTCAGGGGACAGCAGTTCTATGTCACTGATCAACCACGTGATGACACTGCCCCTTCTGCACAGCCACAGGTGTAATGGGGAATATAGTCTACATTAGATTACATTCTCTCATTCTGTATTTGGTCAGTATTTTACATCAGTATTTGTAAGCCAAAACCAGGAGTGGAACAATCAGAGGAAAAGTATAATAGAAACATATGCACCACTTCTGTATTTATCACCCACTCCTGGTTTTGGCTTACAACTACTGATGTAAAGTACTGACTGTGTGACTGTAGCCTAAGGAAACTATATTAGAGGGGGAAGAAGGAGCCAAAATGGCAGACAGTCTAGAAATAGCACATCAGCTGAAACAGGTATGCACAAGGCATACAAAAGAGCCCCTGCATTATTCTCTAATAACAGCCTAAGCTGCACTATATAGGCATTATTATAGCACCACTATGAACAGACATGTCACCAGAGCAGAATTTATGTTTTGAAATGGTGACTAGGTGCCAGGAGATCAGGGGTGCACACAAGGGATTAGTGTACCAGGAGATCAGGGGTGCACACAAGGGATTAGTGTACCAGGAGATCAGGGGTGCACACAAGGGATTAGTGTACCAGGAGATCAGGGGTGCACACAAGGGATTAGTGTACCAGGAGATCAGGGGTGCACACAAGGGCAGAGTTCAACTTTCCCCTTTGTGCCCTCTATACTTTGCTGGCTCATCCCCCACAGCTTTGTGGTGTATTTGCCATGCCATCTGCTGGTGAGAGGAGAGCATTACATGGGAGATGTGCACCTTTAACCAGCAGATGGCACGAAGCATAGCATGCAGCAGTACAATCCAAAAGGAGAGACTGGGAAAGGGGAGCATAGGGGCGGGAGTCACAGTATCAGGAGCACTCCAGTTCTGTTGTACCACCTCTAAAAGAAAGCAAATGTGATTGTCATATGTCAGTGTGTGAGGTATCAATATATGTATGGGTGTCAGTGTGTGACTGTGTGTACACGAACCAAAGGGGGTGTGTATCCTCTGCAAGTGTGAACATGTTCATAGCGCGAACCTCCCTTCTTGCTTCCAGGGTTGCCAACTGTCCACAAATTCCAGGACAGTCCAATAGGGCACTGCTGAAAAAGTCTGTGATTATCTTGAAGTTGTACAGATTATTTTGACTGTAAAGGTACCGTCACATTTAGCGACACTGCAGCGATCTAGACAATGATCCCGATCGCTGCAGCGTCGCTGTGTGGTCGCTGGAGAGCTGTCACACAGACAGCTCTCCAGCGACCAACTATGCGAAGCCCCCTGGTAACCAGGGTAAACATCGGGTTACTAAGCGCGGCCCTGCGCTTAGTAACCCGATGTTTACCCTGGTTACCAGTGAAGACATCGCTGAATCGGCTAAGTAAATAAGGCAGCACACTGCAGCGCTAGAACATACAAACTTGAAAAACGAAATTTGAACTGCATTACTGCACTAGAAATATGAAAAATGGGAGCTTTTAGCGCATAAAAATGGCCAATTTTATGTGTACCTGGTAGCCTCTTTACGGCATCTCTCTTATACCAGGTCCTACACTTGCCTTACCTCGCTGAGAATAAACGTCTCCATCTGAATGGGTACATGTGAAACCTCTTCCTAGACTAAAATTCTCACTCTCTGTGGAGGGGTATTGGACCTGCTGTAATAAAACACCTGTGGCTGGGAGGCGGAGTGCACGATCAGAAGGCTAGAGAATACATTTCAAAAACCTGATCTGCACATCCAAACAGACTCAGTGTGAACAGGTGCTGAACCTAGAGTCGCCAACTCGTATATAGTTAAGTAAATAAGGCAGCACACTGCAGCGCTAAAACATGCAAACATGAAAAACGCAGTGCTGCCTTATTTACTTAACTTTATAGCCTTCTGATCGTGCACTCCCCGCCTCCTAGCCTACAGGTGTTTTAATTACAGCAGGTCCAATACCCCTCCACAGAGAGAGAGAGAATTTTAGTCTAAGAAGAGGTTTCACATGCACCCATTCAGATGGAGACGTTTATTCTCAGCGAGGTAAGGCAAGCGTAGGACCTGGTATAAGAGAGATGCCGTAAAGAGGCTACCAGGTACACATAAAATTGGCCATTTTTATGCGCTAAAAGCTCTCATTTTTCATATTTCTAGTGCAGTAATGCAGTTCAAAATTCGTTTTTCAAGTTTGTATGTTTTAGCGCTGCAGTGTGCTGCCTTATTTACTTAACTATATACGAGTTGGCGACTCTAGGTTCAGCATCTGTTCACACTGAGTCTATGTTTGGATGTGCAGGTCAGGTTTTTGAAATCGCTGAATCGGCGTCACACACGCTGATTCAGCGATGTCTGCAGGAAGTCCAGCGACGAAATAAAGTTCTGGACTTTCCCCAGCGACCAACGATGTCACAGCAGGATCCTGAACGCTGCTGCGTGTCAAACTCAACGATATCGCTAGCCAGGACGCTGCAACGTCACGGATCGCTAGCGATATCGTTCAGTGTGACGGTACTTTAATTCTCATTTTACAGATTACAGTGACTGCAGCTGGTGTCTTAACATCAGAATTATGGGCTGTAGACAGGTAACACTTATAAGCAGAATGATTTGTTACAGGTTTCCAATGTGTCCGTAAAAAATATTGTCTGTCCTGCAGAATATACATATGCACTATAGGAACTGTTAGTAATAATTCCCTGCACCAGACCCAGGACTGAGAGCAGCAGCCCGCCACAATGACAGCAGCAGCCCGCCACAATGACAGCAGCAGCCCGCCACAATGACAGCAGCAGCCCGCCACAATGACAGCAGCAGCCCGCCACAATGAGAGCAGTAGTCCGCCACAATGACAGCAGTAGTCCGCCACAATGACAGCAGCAGCCCGCCACAATGACAGCAGCAGCCCGCCACAATGAGAGCAGCAGCCCGCCACAATGAGAGCAGTAGTCCGCCACAATGAGAGCAGTAGTCCGCCACAATGACAGCAGTAGTCCGCCACAATGAGAGCAGTAGTCCGCCACAATGAGACAGAGTGTTACTGGAGTGTGAGGAGGCTGCAATGTTCCCATGGACATAGCAATAACATGAGACAATGGCGACATACCTTCTCCCGGACGCTGCTGTAGCTCTGGTGTAACCAGCTTCTCCACCAGCCTCCATCCTCCCTGCCGCAAACCAGAAGAGAAGACATCAGAGAAGTCACTATACACCAAGGCCACATAGAGCAGATGTAGCAGAGCTGGCACAACTTTGTGCTCTATGGCGGTGCCAGCTCTGCTACATCACATGATGGCCACATCGCACAGCGAGGACCGTGCTCCATGTCAGGCTGTGTACACGGCCACACCAGACCGGTGAGTGAGGGCAGCCACATGTAGCGACCACCCCTGACGGTGGCAGGAAGCTCCGGGCTTGTGCGACATATGTGCGCAGGCGCCGGGCACGGGACAGCTGGCATCACAGTACCAGTGCACGGGGCCCGGGCTAAGTACGGGAGAGCCGGGTGCCCTGCCAGGGAGGGGTATGCAGGCTGTGCGGGTATGTCGGGACACAAAACACCACTCTCACCCTTCCGCCATGTCGGCTGCGTGACATCACCAATATTTACCGAACTCTGACCCCGTAGTTCCGGCACAGCACAGCGGAAGTGCGTAGGGTGTCTACAGGCCGGGCACCGGGGCTCCGTACTGCGGGAGCGGGCACACTGAGCCGTGCTGCCCCTGGGCATGAGGGCAATGGCACACCGGACTGTGCTGCATCCTGAGCATGTGAGCACACCGGGGCGTTCTGCCGCCTGGGCATGTGGGCACACTGGACTGGGTATGAGGGCACACCGGACTGTGCTGTCACCTGGGTGATGAGGGCTCACTGGACTGTGCTGCCGCCTGGGTGATGAGGGCACACCGGACTGTGCTGCCCCCTGGGCATGATGGCACACCGGACTGTGCTGCCCCCTGGGCATGAGGGCACACCGGACTGTGCTGCCCCCTGGGCATGTGGGCACACTGGACTGGGCATGAAGGCACACTGGACTGTGCTGCCGCCTGGGTGATGAGGGCACACCGGACTGTGCTGCCCCCTGGGCATGATGGCACACCGGACTGTGCTGCCCCCTGGGCATGAGGGCACACCGGACTGTGCTGCCCCCTGGGCATGTGGGCACACTGGACTGGGCATGAAGGCACACTGGACTGTGCTGCCACCTGGGTGATGAGGGCACACCGGACTGTGCTGCCCCCTGGGCATGAGGGCACACCGGACTGCTGCCCCTGGGCATGTGGGCACACTGGACTGGGCATGAGGGCACACCGGACTGTGCTGCCGCCTGGGTGATGAGGGCTCACTGGACTGTCCTGCCGCCTGGGTGATGAGGGCACACCGTACTGTGCTGCCCCCTGGGCATGTGGGCACACTGGACTGGGCATGAGGGCACACTGGACTGTGCTGCCGCCTGGGTGATGAGGGCTCACTGGACTGTCCTGCCGCCTGGGTGATGAGGGCACACCGGACTGTGCTGTCCCCTGGGCATGAGGGCACACCGGACTGCTGCCCCTGGGCATGTGGGCACACTGGACTGGGCATGAGGGCACACCGGACTGTGCTGCCGCCTGGGTGATGAGGGCTCACTGGACTGTGCTGCCGCCTGGGTGATGAGGGCACACTGGACTGTGCTGCCCCCTGGGCATGAGGGCACACCGGACTGTGCTGTCGCCTGGGCAGGAGTGCACTCCGGACTGTGCTGCCCCCTGGGCATGAGGGCACACCGGACTGTGCTGCCCCCCTGGGCATGAGGGCACACCGGACTGTGCTGTCGCCTGGGTGATGAGGGCACACCGGACTGTGCTGCCCCCTGGGCAGGAGGGCACACTGGACTGTGCTGTCGCCTGGGCAGGAGGGCACACTGGGCTGTGTTGCCGCCTGGGCATGAGGGCACAGGTGTGTATGAGAAAGGGGGCTTATATTTAAAGCGCCATACCAGCTCTGGTAAAAACGGCTGAAGTGGTGCCTTAAGGATCTCCTTTAAATACCAGCTTCCACATTGTTTTTTTTTTCATTTTTGTTTTTATTGTATTTTACAATTGCATAGAGAAAAATCATCATAACTAGAGATGGGCGAACCCTAACAGTAAAGTTCGGCTTCCTTACCGAACGCCTACTGTTCAGACACGGACTTCACCAGGAAGTCTGAGTTACTGTTCGGGTTAACCCCGCAAATCTCAGGTGTTTCTCGCTCTGTCATGTTCATGACAGCGCCACAATTATTGCCTCTGATCGTTAGTAAAATCATTACCGCCGGTCAGTCGCGGTTTATCTCAGGTCATTGGTGTCGGCTGATGGGACTACTGCTCCCATCAGCCGATGCCTGCTGCCGCTAATAACAGCGAGCAGGTGGCGGCTGATTGGAGTATTCATCAGCCTGCGCTCTAAAATAATTAAAAAAAACAAACTGGCTTGGGTTCCCCTGTATTGAAAACAAGCCAGGCAAAACTGACAGCTGCATAATGTCACCGATGGTTCATTGGCCCGGCTGGGAATGCAGCTCAGTGACCGGAGGTTACCTCTATGACAACACCGCCTGTCACTGAGGCTGCGCTCCCAGCAGCTCACTCACCAGTGGTTCTCAGCCTGGACGGTCGCATCTTGGCACCATCCAGGTTGAAAACGAATTCTCGCCCAGACATGGATTATGGCGTGGGACACAACAACGGACAGGTATGGTATATTCTTGTTTTTACTTTTGTTTTATTACAGGAGACATTGGTTTCAATGTAATGGGTGTGGGTTTTTTTTATTTCCAATAAAGGACTTTATTCTTGCTTTGTGTTTATTTACAATATAACTATAGGATTGATGCAATGAATAAGGATTACATTCTGAAATGCGTATGCTAGATTTGCACATTTTTTCTGCCCTTGTACACTGTCGTAACTTTTTAATTCTTCAATAAGGTCTTCTGAATGTTATTTTTTACAAATGGTCGACTTTTTACCGCCAATCGAAGGCAGTGTTTGCCATGCTGTCATGCACATGACAGTGTGGCAACCACTGGATGTTCGGGACCCCCAATCAAGTGAATGAAGTCCTTTTCTGGTACCCAAACTTTTTAAACTGTTTGGCCGGACCCGAAGTGGTTCGCCCATCTACTATATAATTGTCTAAGGCAGGGGTCCCCAACTCCAGTCCTCAAGGCCCACCAACATGTCATGTTTTCAGGATTTCCATAGTCTTGCCCAGGTAATAATTGCATCACCTGTGCAATGCAAAGGAAATCCTGAAAACATGACCTGTTGGTGGGCCTTGAGGACTGCAGTTGGGGACCCCTGGTCTAAGGGTCACTTCCGTATGTCTGTCTGTCACGGATATTCATTGGTCGCGGCCTCTGTCTGTCATGGAGATCCAAGTCGCTGATTGGTCGCGGCAAAACAGCCATGACCAATCAGCGACGGGCACAGTCCGGAAGAAAATGGCCGCTCCTTACTCCCCGCAGTCAGTGCCCGGCGCCCGCATACTCTCCTCCAGTCACCGCTCACAAAGGGTTAATGCCGGCGGTAACGGACCGCGTTATGCCACGGGTAACGCACTCCGTTACCGCCGCTATTAACCCTGTGTGTCCCCAACTTTTTACTATTGATGCTGCCTATGCGAAATCAATAGTAAAAAAATGTAATGTTAAAAAAAAAAACTATACTCATCCTCTGTTGTCCGACGATCCGCTCGCGCCTGCCGCCATCTTCTGCTCCTGGCGATGCATTGCGAAATTACCCAGAAGACTTAGCGATCTTGCGAGACCGCTAAGTCATCTGGGTAATTTCCCAATGCATCCTGGGAACGGAAGATGGCGGCAGCCGCGGGCATATCGCCATAGCTTCAGTGGATCCCAGGGGGTGAGTATATAACTATTTTTTATTTTCAGTATTTTTTTAACGGATATGGTGCCCACAATGCTATATACTACGTGGGCTGTGTTAGATACCGCGTGGCTGCTATATACTACATAGGCAGTGTTATATACTATGTGGGCTGTGTGATATACTCCGTGGGCTGTGCTATATACTGCGTGAGCTGTGCTATATATTACTTGGCCACTGTTATATACTGCGTGGGCAGTATTATATACTACATGGCTGCTATATACTGCGTGGGCAGTATTATATACTAAGTGACTGGGCAATATACTACGTGGCTCTGTGCTGTATACTACGTCGCTGGGCAATATACTACGTGGCTCTGCTGTATACTACGTCACTGGGTAATATACTACGTGACTGGGCAATATACTACGTGGCTCTGTGCTGTATACTACGTCACTGGGTAATATACTACGTGACTGGGCAATATACTACGTGACTGGGCAATATACTACGTGGCTCTGCTGTATACTACGTCGCTGGGCAATATACTACGTGACTGCAATATACTATGTGGGCTGGGCAATATACTACGTGGCTGGGCAATATACTACGTGGCTGCAATATACTATGTGGGCTGGGCAATATACTACGTGGGCTGGGCAATATACTACGTGGCTGGGCAATATACTACGTGGCTGGGCAATATACTACGTGGGCTGAGCAATATACTACGTGGGCTGGGCAATATACTACGTGGGCTGGGCAATATACTACGTGGCTGGGCAATATACTACGTGGGCTGAGCAATATACTACGTGGCTGGGCAATATACTACGTGGGCTGGGCAATATACTACGTGGGCTGGGCAATATACTACGTGGGCTGTGCAATATACTACGTGGCTCTGCTGTATACTACGTCGCTGGGCAATATACTACGTGACTGGGCAATATACTACGTGACTGGGCAATATACTACGTGGGCTGGGCAATATACTACGTGGGCTGGGCAATATACGTGACTGGGCAATATACTACGTGGCTGGGCAATATACTACGTGGGCTGGGCAATATACTACGTGGCTGGGCAATATACTACGTGGGCTGGGCAATATACTACATGACTGGGCAATATACTACGTGGGCTGGGCAATATACTACGTGGGCTGGGCAATATACTACGTGGCTGGGCAATATACTACGTGGGCTGGGCAATATACTACGTGGCTGGGCAATATACGTGGCTGGGCAATATACTAAGTGGCTGGGCAATATACTACGTGGGCTGGGCAATATACTATGTGGCTGGGCAATTACTACGTGGGCTGTGCAATATACTACGTGGCTGGGCAATATACTACGTGGCTCTGCTGTATACTACGTGACGGCAACATACTACGTGACTGGGCAATATACTACGTGGCTGGGCAATATACTACGTAGCTGGGCAATATACTACGTGACTGGGCAATATACTACGTGGGCTGTGCAATATACTACGTGACTGCAATATACTATGTGACTGGGCAATATACTACGTAGCTGGGCAATATACTACGTGGGCTGGGCAATATACTACGTGGCTGGGCAATATACTACGTGGGCTGGGCAATATACTATGTGGCTGGGCAATTACTACGTGGGCTGTGCAATATACTACGTGGCTGGGCAATATACTACGTGACTGGGCAATATACTACGTGGGCTGTGCAATATACTACGTGACTGTGCAATATACTATGTGACTGGGCAATATACTACGTAGCTGGGCAATATACTACGTGGGCTGGGCAATATACTACGTGGCTGGGCAATATACTACGTGGGCTGGGCAATATACTACGTGGGCTGGGCAATATACTATGTGGCTGGGCAATTACTACGTGGGCTGTGCAATATACTACGTGGCTGGGCAATATACTACGTGACTGGGCAATATACTACGTGGCTCTGCTGTATACTACGTGACGGCAACATACTACGTGACTGGGCAATATACTACGTGGCTGGGCAATATACTACATGGCTGGTCAATATACTACGTAGCTGGGCAATATACTACGTGACTGGGCAATATACTACGTGGGCTGTGCAATATACTACGTGGACTGTGCAATATACTACGTGACTGGGCAATATACTACGTGACTGGGCAATATACTACGTAGCTGGGCAATATACTACATGACTGGGCAATATACTACGTGGGCTGTGCAATATACTACGTGGGCTGTGCAATATACTACGTGACTGCAATATACTACATGACTGGGCAATATACTACGTAGCTGGGCAATATACTACGTGGGCTGGGCAATATACTACGTGGCTGGGCAATATACTACGTGGGCTGGGCAATATACTACGTGGGCTGGGCAATATACTATGTGGCTGGGCAATTACTACGTGGGCTGTGCAATATACTACGTGGCTGGGCAATATACTACGTGACTGGGCAATATACTACGTGGCTCTGCTGTATACTACGTGACGGCAACATACTACATGACTGGGCAATATACTACGTGGCTGGGCAATATACTACGTAGCTGGGCAATATACTACGTGACTGGGCAATATACTACGTGGACTGTGCAATATACTACGTGGACTGTGCAATATACTACGTGGACATGCATAATCTAGAATACCCGATGCGTTAGAATCGGGCCACCATCTAGTCTAGTCATAACAAGCTAAGCAAACGTCACCAAACAAAGGGGACAAAGCTGATATCTTTCTATAAAGGCGCAATCAGACAGCCATATAAATCAGACTGAGATCGGAACACAGTGCACGGACTGGCTGCAATTCTCCTGACCTGAGCATGACAGCTACTGAGAAATAAATGAATCGGTCACGCTCGGGTCTGGAGAGCCGTCGGCCAGTCTATATACTCTGTTCAATTTATATGGACATCTGACCTCCCTAACGTTGGGTACTGGTGTGGTTTGCAATGAGTAAACTGAGTTTGGATTTTATCCTAAATTGTGACGGCTCGTTAAAGGGTTGATACTGAATTTTAGGATCGCTACTTCCAATAGGTGGCGCCAGAGTTCAAGTCCTCTTCCTCTCTAAAGAGACAATTTGCTTATAATGTTACGGAGTCATAACTGTAGGGAGAAGTGCGACTTGCCAAGGGAACAATGTGTCTATCGGCTACTTTCACACTTGCGTTTTTAGCAATCCGTCGTTTTGGGCAAAAAACGGATCCTGCAAATGTGCTCGCAGGATGCGTTTTTTTGCCCATAGACTTGTATTGCCGATAGATAGCCACACGTCGCGTCCGTCGTGCACTGGATCCGTTCAATGTAACTTTTTTTGTACGTCGCGTCCGCCATTTCCGACCGCGCATGCGCTGGCGGAATTCCGCCCCTCCTCCCCTGGACATAGACTGGGCAGCGGATGCGTTGAAAAACTGCATCCGCTGCCCACGTTGTGCACAATTTTCACAACGTGCGTCGGGCCGACGCAAGTGTGAAAGAAGCCTTAAAAGGATAGAAAGTATCTTGCAGTACCCAGCTGTAGTTGCTACACTATCAATCGAGATGCACTTTGTAGCTCCTTTCCATCTGTTTATATTCATTAGCAGCCAAAGAAAATAACAGCTGATCGTGGCATTGGAATTATGTTACAGGTAGTTCATCAATTTGTTGCAACTGGACAACCCCTTTAACCATTCACTATCAGTAGGAATTGTGATTTCCAATGTTTTGCTATTATACTTCTAGTTGCTGTAAGCAGGAACATAGTTAAAGGGAATCTGTCACCTCAATTTTGCCCTATAAACTGAGCCCACCGGCATCAGGGGCTTATCTACAGCATTCTGTAATGCATTCTGTAATGCTATAGATAAGCCCCCGATGTTTCCTGAAAGATGAGAAAAAGAGGTTAGATTATACTCACCCAGGGGCGGTCTGGTCTGATGGGCATCGCAGTCCGGCACCTCCCATCTTCTTACAATGATGTCCTCTTCTTGTCTTCACGCTCAGGCGTACTTTTGTCTGCCCTTGAGGGCAGCGTAAAGTACTGCAGTGCGCAGGCGCCGCGTCAAGAAGCAAAGAAGAGGACATCATTGTAAGAAGATGGGAGGTGTCGGACCGCGACGCCCATCGGACCGGACCGCCCCTGGGTGAGTATAATCTAACTTGTTTTTCTCATCTTTCAGGTTACATCAGGGGCTTATCTACAGCATTACAGAATGCTGTAGATAAGCCCCTGATGCCCGTGGCCTCAATTTATAAGGCAAAATTGAGGTGACAGATACCCTTTAAGAAGATGGCGTCATGCGCAGTACGCCTCTCAAGCAAGGAAGCGTACACTCTGACACAGTGACGCTGCCAAATGAGTGATGCACATGCACTAGATTTGCATGAGCTGGTGATGAGCCCGCTCATGCAAATTATGTCACCCACATTCTTGTGCTGTCGAGGAAATCCACTACATATTACAGCACTGGCTTTAAAAACAGCCTTAGGCTGCCGTCACACTAGCAGTATTTGGTCAGTATTTTACATCAGTATTTCTCAGCCAAAACCAGGAGTGGGTGATAAATACAGAAGTGGTGCATATGTTTCTATTATACTTTTCCTCTAATTTTTCCACTCCTGGTTTTGGCTTACAAATACTGATGTAAGATACTGACCAAATACTGATAGTGTGACGGCAGCCTAAAGGGTACATTCACCCATTGTCCAATACGTGAGACACTGATGGAGAGCGACTGATATACTTTCTAATTCAGTGTTCCATCCGTTTTTCATCCAATTTTCACAGATTTATTGCTAAAAGTCGAACATTCAGGCAGTTTACCTCTTTCAGTTTTTAAAAACAGATTAGAAAAAATGGAGGCAAAACGGAAGACACAAATGAGAAAAGTGGGATGTTTTATATAGATGTGAAAATGGAAATAGATGTGTTAGGGTATGTGTCCACGTTCAGGATTGCTGCAGGATTTGGTCAGGATTTTATGCAGGTAAAATCCTGGCCAAATCTGCACCTGAGGTCACTGGCAGGTCATCTGCGTTGTCCTTGCGTTTTTCTGCAATGTAAGGACATGCTGCGTTCTCACAAGACGCGCCGCATGTCCGTTTCCGCGGGTCTGCCGCATGCGTCTTTTAATGCATAGAGAAGACGGGATTTCATGAAATCCCCTCAACTATGCTGTAACATCTGGACGCCGCGTGTGTGTCGCTGCAGCTCTACGCAGCATCAAACACGCAGCGTTTCCTGAACCCTCAGGGTATGTTTCCACGTTCAGGATTGCATCAGGATTTGACGCAGGTAAAATCTGCACCTGAGGTCACTGGCAGGTCACCTGCGTTTTTTTACGCGTTTTTTATGCATTTTTCGTGCGGATTTGTGTGTGTTTTTGTAAGCTCAATAAAGATATACCGAAAAGAAAGGGTGATGTCATTTCTTGTCCAACCTCTTCATTTACATACTCCATTGAAGAATGTTTACACACACAGACAGATAGATGATAGATATGGGATAGATAGATAATAGATCTATTGTATCTATTATCTATAAATGTATCTATCGATAGATGTACAGTTAGGTCCATATATATTTGGACAGAGACAACATTTTTCTAATTTTGGTTACAGACATTACCACAATGAATTTTAAACAAAACAATTCAGATGCCGTTGAAGTTGAGACTTTCAGCTTTCATTTGAGGGTATCCACATTAAAATTGGATGAAGGGTTTAGGAGTTTCAGCTCCTTAACATGTGCCACCCTGTTTTTAAAGGGACCAAAAGTAATTGGACAGATTCAATAATTTTAAATAAAATGTTCATTTTTAGTACTTGGTTGAAATCCCTTTGTTGGCAATGACTGCCTGAAGTCTTGAACTCATGGACATCACCAGACGCTGTGTTTCCTCCTTTTTGATACTCTGCCAGGCCTTCACTGCGGTGGTTTTCAGTTGCTGTTTGTTTGTGGGCCTTTTCTGTCTGAAGTTTAGTCTTTAACAAGTGAAATAGTGCTCAATTGTGTTGAGATCAGGTGACTGACTTGGCCATTCAAGAATATTCTGCTTCTTTGCTTTAATAAACTCCTGGGTTGCTTTGGATTTATGTTTTGGGTCATTGTCCATCTGTAGTATGAAACGACGACCAGTCAGTTTTGCTTCATTTGGCTGGATCTGAGCACAAAGTATGGCTCTCAATACCTCAGAATTCATTCGGCTGCTTCTGTCCTGTGTCACGTCATCAATAAACACTAGTGACCCAGTGCCACTGGCAGCCATACATGCCCAAGCCATCACACTTCCTCCGCCGTGTTTTACAGATGATGTGGTATGCTTTGGATCATGAGCTGTACCACACCTTCGCCACACTTTTCTCTTTCCATCATTCTGGTAGAGGTTGATCTTGGTTTCATCTGTCCAAAGAATGTTCTTCCAGAACTGTGCTGGCTTTTTTATGTTTTTTAGCAAAGTCCAGTCTAGCCTTTTTATTCTTGATGCTTATGAGTGGCTTGCACCGTGCAGTGATCCCTCTGTATTTACTTTCATGCAGTCTTCTCTTTATGGTAGATTTGGATATTGATACGCCGACCCCCTGGAGAGTGTTGGTCACTTGGTTGGCTGTTGTGAAGGGGTTTCTCTTCACCATGGAGATTATTCTGCGATCAGCCACCACTGTTGTCTTCCGTGGGCGCCCAGGACTTTTTGCATTGATGAGTTCACCAGTGCTTTCTTTCTTTCTCAGGATGAACCAAACTGTAGATTTTGCCACTCCTAATGTTGTAGCAATTTCTCGGATGGGTTTTTTCTGTTTTTGCAGCTTAAGGATGGCTTGTTTCACCTGCATGGAGAGCTCCTTTGACCTCATGTTTACTTCACAGCAAAACCTTCCAAATGCAAGCACCACACCTCCAATCAACTCCAGGCCTTTTATCTGCTTAATTGAGAATGACATAATGAAGGAATTGCCCACACCTGTCCATGAAATAGCCTTGGAGTCAATTGTCCAATTACTTTTGGTCCCTTTAAAAACAGGGTGGCACATGTTAAGGAGCTGAAACTCCTAAACCCTTCATCCAATTTTAATGTGGATAACCTCAAATGAAAGCTGAAAGTCAGAACTTCAACTGCATCTGAATTGTTTTGTTTAAAATTCATTGTGGTAATGTCTATAACCAAAATTAGAAAAATGTTGTCTCTGTCCAAATATATATGGACCTAACTGTATCTATAGATAGATATATTGATAGATAAATAGATGATAATAGATACGATAGATAATACCAAGCCTTATGTTTAGTATATCTATGCATCTATCAATATATCTATAAATATATCTATAGATAGATTATCCATCAATATAATCATCTAAGGTGTACTTCCGTCTGTTTGTCTTTCTGTCTGTAACGAAAATCTCGAGTCGCTGATTGGTCGCAGCCGGCAGGTCACGAGCAATCAGCGACAGGCTTAGTCCGGCCGCGAATTGGCCCCTCCCTACTCCCCTCCAGTCAGCGCCAGTGTGTCGCCACATCCCGGACCAACTTTTTACTATTGATGTTGGCTATGCAGCTACATCTGGATGCCTGACATCTAGATGTAGCAGAGCCTGTAGATGATCGCCAGAGATAACTCTCCAGCGATCACCTACACTGCAGCGTTCTCACAATCAGCTGGGTCTTCAGGGAAGGACATATGCATGACATATTCAGTAGGTTTACTGTTCACTACAAATAGCCTCTCACCTAGCCAAATTAGTTCTCATGCTTCGCACTGACGAGGGCCAACAGCCCAAAACACCGTGTCTGCGAATTGAGATACTGATTTGGCTTTTATCCTAAGGCTAGTTTCACACTAGCGTCGGTACGGGCCCGTCGCAGTGTGTCGGGCCGACGTACCGACGCATGCTGTGAAGTAAAAGCACAACCGGGGCAGCGGATGCAGTTTTACAACGCATCCGCTGCCCCATTGTAAGGTCCGGGGAGGACGGGGCAGAGCGGACCCGACAGACAAAAAAAGTTGCAAGCAACTTTTTTTTTGTCCCGACGGACTGCAAAAACACAACGCATCCATCGCACGATGGATGCAACATGTGGCAATCCGTCGCAATGCTTCGCTAATGAAAGTCTATGCAGAAAAAACGCATCCTGCAGGCAACTTTGCAGGATGCGTTTTTTTCTTCAAAACGACACATTGTGACGTGCGTCAAACGACGTTAGTGTGAAAGTAGCCTAAGTCATATTGCAAGACTTGTTAAAGGGTTGATTGTGACTTGTAGGATTGCTACTTCCAACAGGTGGCGATATAGAGTTCAAGTTCTCTTTTTCTCTGAAGAGGCAGTTTGCACACTACAAATAGTAACTCTGTCATGTAAGAGACTGACACACCCAATCTAATCCCTTAAAGGGAACCTGTCACCAGGTTTGGCCACTATGAGATATGGCCATCACCTTTCAGGACTGATATACAGCATTCTATAATGCTGTATATCTGCCCCCAACCCGACCTGTAAGAGAAGAAAAATAACTTTTATTATAATCACCTGCGGGGCGGTCCGATCCGATAGGCGTCGCTGGTCTTGGTCCGGGATCTCCCAGATGTGTGTGTGTACGTGTGGAGAGGTGAGTGGTGTGTCTCTGTGTGTGTGCTGCTGCTGCCGGGGAACATGCAGAGACGTGAGTGGTGTGTGTGTGCTGTGGCTGCCGGGAAACGTGCAGAGAGGTGAGTGGCGCTGTGTGTAGGTGGTGGAGAGGGCAATGATGGGGTTGGGGGGAGAAAGCAATGATTGGGGTGGTGGGGGAGAAGGCAGTGATGGAGGCGGTGGAAAAGGCAATGGTGGGGGAGAAGACAATGATGGAGGTGGTGGAAAGGGCAATGATGGGGTGGAGGGGAAGACCAATGATAGAGGTGGTGGAGAGGGCAATGATTGAGGTGGGGAGAAGGCAATGATGGGGTGGTGGAGAAGGTAATCATGGAGGCGATGAAGAGGGCAATGGTGGAGGGGGGGGAGGACAATGAGGGATGGGAGGAAGGGGGACTTATAATGGACTTATGAAGAAGGGGAGGGGATGTTAGATATGGATGTAAAATGAATTGGGCAGTGGAGGAGGGTGCCAACCCCTGATAGCGTCCTCTCCATCTCACATTTCATTGTGATGCTATTGGGGACTTAAAATGTATTAGGAAGTGGGAGAGTGAGAGGGCAAGGTGCATAGGACACTTTATAATGAATTGAAAAGTGGGAGAAGACGGTCGGAGACTTGTAATGAATTGGGAGGTGGTGGAGGATGGTCAGCACCTGATAATGTCTTCTCCCACTTCCAAATTCATTATGATGCTGTCAAGGACTTATGATAAATCCGGGGTGGGGGGGGGGGATAAGGAGGGACACAGGGCAGGGACTAAGGCTATGTGCACACATTCAAGATTTGCAGGAGAAAATTCTGCTACATATCCTAATGTCTTGGAAGGGAGAAAGTTGCGTACAATAGATTTATTTTTTTCTCTCACATTTTTGCCATGTCTTTGTTACGTATTTTTCCCCATTAATATGGATTAAATAAGCTGCAAGAATTGATATTATGCAGATTTTAATTTGCTGAAAATCTGCAAGGAAAAAATAACGTGAGCATGAGACTTCAAGGATCTCCTTCATTTTTCCTGTTCTGTAAAACCTTGCATATATTCCGTGTGCAGATAGTCTTACACTTAATTGGGGAGAATCACAGACTGAATAGTTTACATTATTGTGTGGTGGAGATTATAGTTTATTACTGTATATTTTTAATGGTGCGTGGCTAATAGTACATTAATGGTGGGGTACATATCTGTATTCAGGTGGGAGACGCATGTATGCATACAATGTATGTGATCTTATTTTCAGGGCTGTGAAGATCATCGTGACTAGTTATGGCTGGGAGATGTCGACATGAAGATCTGACCATATGTAGGAGAAACAGAAGAAAGCCGCTCTAATCAGACGAGATGTCAGCGGTAAGTGCCTGGATGTAATTATTATTCTGTATCTGTTCTGTGTGACGTGGAGTGATAATGTTTTTTTTTAAATCCCTTATTCTACATTTTCACATTTGTGTGAAATGTTCGTGTGCTTCCTGGTTTTTTATCGGATGGCACATGGGCTCATAGAGTTTTATAGGTCCATTCCCACATACATGAAATTCACAGATCTGAGCATGAGATTCATTGGGGTCAGAGAATGTTCTGTTGTGAACCGATTTTGAGGATCAGAATATAACATGTTCAAGGCGTCTGTAAAAGTGGGCAGCACACCAACACTGCACACAGATACAGGGATGTAGCCTTATGTATAGCACAGTCCTTTAGTATATAGTGTCCTGACTTCTTAATTATAGCACAGTCCCTTAGTAAAATGTACTCATTTATTATGTATAACACCGTCCTTAGTTACATAGTTTCCTCTTTCCTCTTTTATTATGTATAACACCGTCCCTTATTATGCACCATCCTCTCTAGTTAAATATGTTGTCTTCTCTTATTATATTGCTTCCTCTGCTGTTATGTACAGTGCTGTCTCTTACATAGTGTATTCTTGTTATTTTTTTATTCACAGCTCCTGCTTTTATTGCATAGTCCCCTCTCTTGTTAGATATAAAATGACTGCTGATGTAGCAGCCGGTGACCAGACAACCAGTCCATCAGCTCAGTAGATTTCTTCTCTTAAGTCCATCAGCTCCTCCATTAGAAAAGAAGCTTTCCCATGCTTCATCAGCCGTCATTGCATTATACATCTTACAAGACAGGACAGTATGTAATATAGACAGGTCTCTGTATAATCCGATATATAAGGGACGATGCTGTACATAACAAGAGAGGGCACTGTGTTATAAGGGACGGCACTATACATAATAAACGAGACTATGTAGTATACAGTATATACATGTATGTGTGTGTCACCATAAAAGAAGGGGGGCCCAGACACATTTCTTGCACTGGGGCCCCAAGCTGTCAGTGTCTGCCCTTGCTGAGCCACACTTATTCCCTATGTAATCTGAGTCCTGACTGACACACATTGTCAGAGATAGCTTATGATGCATGGCTGGGAGGCTAGTATAGAGGATAGATGGTGGTTATAAGAACAAGCATTTGGTGGGTGTTTCTTGGTTTAGTGAGTGTGAGGATTTCCTTTCTTCTTCTACTCTGGTTTTAGCTCATCCTCCACTCCCCAATTCCTCTGTTATAGTGTATATTTGTGTGCCATTTATTTTTAGTTTCCCCTGTTCATGTTACCTTGTGTGTCTGATTGTTGTTCTATGGTGCGCTGCTACTCCCCTCTTCCCTGGGAGGGGGAAGGGTACAGATGAAGGGCGGATTCAGGAGATAAGGCAAGGTATGTAGCTCCAGCACTTTCACCAGAAGAAACACGGGGAACAGGGCGAGCTACGGCGCCTCCTAGCGTTAGGGACAGGGAAGGAGCTCCTGGTCACAGGTCACCCGACAAGAGTCGTGACACTCAATGTATACTTTATTCTCCATAGTGTTGGCTGTGTAAATTCAAATGTTTCTCTAATGGTCTCTGTGTGAACATACATGCATGAGCTTCCATTACTGGTTCTTTAACCCTTTTCCCACCTTAGACATATAGTTACGTCTAAGGTGGGCTCCCCCTGTTTGCTGTGGGCTCCGGTGGTGGGGGTGCAAATTTTCCAGCACATGTCAGCTGATGTAAACAGCTGACATGTGCCCCTAACAGCAGCGGGTGGACTCGTCCGCGGCTGTTAATATGTTCAATGCCGCTGTCAATCTCTGAGAGGGACATTTAACATGCTCGTGCCGGAAGTGCATCACTAACCCTGCCCATTGGCACCCGTGTCACATTATCGCGGGTCTCCGATGGGTTGGCATGACAACTCGGGGGTCTGCAGCAGAACCTTGTATTTCTGCTACATAGAGCGGGGCTGAAGCCCTGCTGTGTGTAGCACAAGTAATCATATAATCGCATCTTCTAGTCTCCCATAGATACTATTGAAGTAAGTAAAAAAAAATGTTTTTAAAAATAAAAAATATATAAAAGTTCAAATCACCCTCATTCGTCCCATTCAAAATAAAACAATAAAAGAAACACATATTTGGTGTTGCCACGTTCAGAATGACCCTATCAATATATAAAAAGAATCTGATCAGTAAACGGCGTAACGAGAAAAACGTAAGAACGCCAGAATTCGGGTTTTTTTTGCAACATTGCATGAAAATGCAATAACGGGCGGTCAAAAGATCGTATCTACACTAAAATGGTATCAATAAAAATGTCAGCTCAGTGCACAAAAAAAAAACCCCAGCTAGCCCCAGATCACAAAAAATGGAGACGCTATGGGTCTTGGAAAATGATGACTTTTTAAATTTATTTATTTTGTTTGAAGAAACTTTGGATTTTTTTTCACCACTTAAATAAAAAAGAACCTATACCTGTTTGGTATCTACGAACTTGTAATGACCTGGAGAATCGTAATAATAATAATAATAATAATAATAATTTTTATTTATATAGCGCCAACATATTCCGCAGCACTTTACAAATTATAGAGGGGACTTGTACATACAATAGACATTACAGCATAACAGAAATACAGTTCAAAACAGATACCAAGAGGAGTGAGGGCCCTGCTCGTAAGCTTACAAACTATGAGGAAAAGGGGAGACACGAGAGGTGGATGGTAATAATTGCTATAGTTATTCGGACCAGCCATAGTGTAAGGCTTGGGTGTTCATGTAAAGCTGCATGAACCAGTTAATTAATTTTTTTTTTTTTTTTAATATAGGCCACACAGGGATCGTTAGGTTAATGCATTGAGGCGGTAGGCCAGTCTGAACAAATGAGTTTTTAGGGCACGCTTAAAACTGTGGGGATTGGGGATTAATCGTATTATCCTAGGTAGTGCATTCCAAAGAATCGGCGCAGCACGTGTAAAGTCTTGGAGACGGGAGTGGGAGGTTCTGATTATTGAGGATGCTAACCTGAGGTCATCAGCGGAGCGGAGGGCACGGGTAGGGTGGTAGACTGAGACCAGAGAGGAGATGTAGGGTGGTGCTGAGCCATGGAGTGCTTTGTGGATGAGGGTAGTAGTTTTGTACTGGATTCTTGAGTGGATGGGTAACCAGTGTAATGACTGGCACAAGGTAGAGGCATCGGTGTAACGGTTGGTGAGGAATATGATCCTGGCAGCAGCATTCAGGACAGATTGGAGCGGGGAGAGTTTGGTAAGAGGGAGGCCGATTAGTAGAGAGTTACAATAGTCCAGACGAGAATGAATAAGTGAAACAGTCAGAGTTTTTGCAGAGTCGAAAGTAAGAAAAGGGCGAATTCTAGAAATGTTTTTGAGATGCAGGTAAGAAGAGCGAGCCAGTGATCGGATGTGGGGGGTGAATGAAAGGTCAGAATCAAGGATGACCCCAAGGCAGCGGGCATGTTGCTTTGGAGTAATGGTGGAACCGCAAACGGAGATGGCAATGTCAGGCATAGGTAGGTTAGTAGAGGGAGAAAACACGAGGAGTTCAGTTTTTGACAGGTTTAGTTTCAGATAGAGGGAGGACATGATGCTAGAGACAGCGGTAAGACAATCACTGGTGTTTTCTAATAAGGCAGGCGTGAGATCAGGAGAAGAAGTGTATAGTTGGGTGTCGTCAGCATAGAGATGGTACTGGAAGCCAAATCTACTGATTGTTTGTCCAATAGGGGCAGTATACAAAGAGAAGAGGAGGGGGCCTAGGACTGATCCTTGAGGAACCCCAACAGTAAGGGGAAGGTGAGAGGAGGAGGAACCAGCGAAACATACAGTGAAGGATCGGTCAGAGAGATAGGAGGAGAACCAGGAGAGAACGGTGTCCTTGAGGCCGATGGAGCGGAGCATAGTGAGGAGGAGCTGATGATCCACAGTATCAAATGCTGCAGAGAGATCCAAGAGAATTAGCATGGAGTAGTGACCATTAGATTTAGCTGTTAGTAGGTCATTAGAGACTTTAGTGAGGGCAGTTTCAGTAGAGTGTAAAGAGCGGAAACCAGATTGAAGAGGGTCGAGAAGAGAGTTATCTGAGAGATAGCGGGTAAGACGGGAGTGGACCAGGCGTTCGAGGAGTTTAGAGATGAAGGGAAGATTAGAGACAGGTCTATAATTAGCGGCACAGTTTTGGTCGAGGGATGGTTTTTTAAGTAATGGATGTATGATGGCATGCTTAAATGAGGAGGGAAAAATACCGGAAGTGAGGGAAAGGTTGAATATTTTTGTTAGGTGAGAGGTGACAGCCGGGGAAAGGGACTGGAGGAAATGTGACGGAATGGGGTCACTGGTGCAAGTGGTCGGGCGAGAAGATGCAAGGAGCCTGCTTACTTCTTCTTCTGTAACTGGTTCAAAGTCAGAGAGTGAACTAGATGCAGTGGGGGAGGGAGGACAGTGCATGGTATGAAGAGATTGGGAGATGATTTCCTGTCGAATATGGTCAATTTTTTCTTTGAAGTAATTGGCCAGATTGTCAGCACGGAGATCCGTGGTTGGGGCCTGCGCTCTTGGGTTGAGTAGGGACTGGAACGTGTCAAAGAGACGTTTAGGGTTATTGGACAGGGAGGTGATGAGGGTGTTGAAGTAGGTTTGTTTGGAGAGGTGAAGGGCAGAATTGTATGTCTTTAGCATGAACTTATAATGGATGAAATCTTCGGGTAGATTAGATTTTCTCCACAGACGTTCTGCGCACCTGGAGCACCGCTGCAGGAAACGTGTTTGCAATGGTAATGGTAGGTCACTTTTAGCATTTAGTGAACAGGCTAAAATAGCAAAACAATTGTGGAATTGCACTTTTTTTGTAGTTTCCCTGCACTTTTTTTATTTTTCCAGTACACTATATGGCAAACCAATGGTTTCATTCAAAAGCACAACTCGTCTCGCAAAAAACAAGCCCTAATATGGCCATATTGATGGAAAAATAAAAAAAAAGTTATGGCTCTGGGACAAAGGGGAGCAAAAAACGTAACTCAAAAACTGAAAAACCCAAGATGGTGAAGGGGTTAAATACAAAAAAAAAAAATCAGGGAGACAAAGTCACTTCCATGTGTGATATTGTTATAGCGTTAGAAATTAAAGGAGTATTCCCATCTCCAAAATACTATCTCATTATGTAGTACATAAACAAAATCCAGAAAAAAGTGGACTCGCCACCTCCAAATATACAATATCTTACCAAAAAACACCCTAACCATAGTGGGTGAAAGAGAGGCATAGGCGAATGCACTATATTTAAAACATAATATTTTATTAATAAACAAAAAACATTAAAAAACAAGACAAGAAATTTCAAAAAGCAACTGATGGAACAAACACAAGGAAAAGAGAAAAAAAAATGGACAAAGCTGCATTACACTCTAGCACCTTCCGAATATATATTTATGGGAACCAGCCCTATAAATAAAAAATAAATAAATAAAGTGGCATGTGCACACAGCATCTATTGGCATGCCCCTATTTGAAGAAGCCACCAGGCGAAACGGCGCTGTCGGGGTCACCGATGGGAACACAAGGAAAGACATACATAGATGTGAGTTAAAATAGGATTTCGGCTGCTATTGTTTATTATTAAACCTGCTTGTTACTTTTTTCACTAGACACTTTCCGCTTACCTTAAGCAGTGCAGGCACATTGACACTTTGTCTCATTAGTACTGTAACTTTTACAAACAGGATTTTTGCTGCTACTGCGTGTCATTATATTTTTGTGATATTTTCACTAAGCACCTTGAGCTTATTTTAAGCGGTGCGGATATATGAATTTCTATACTTATAAATTTTTACAAATATACTTTTTTGCTGCTACTGTTTAGTTAATATATTTTTTGTGATCTCTTGCACTCAGCACTTTCATCCCCTTATTTTTAGGCGATGTTAACATGCTGACACGTTGCTGTTTTTTTGATAAACTGCAACAATTTTAATATGAGGTGATTTAGATATGTAATTGTAAAAACAAGAAAATTTATATATGATTGCATAAGTTTATCTACAAAATAGCAAATACATTACTACTAATACAGAGATACGTTTTTTTAGCAATAGATGCTGTGTGCACATGCCACTTTATTTATTTATTTTTTATTTATAGGGCTGGTTCCCATAAATATATATTCGGAAGGTGCTAGAGTGTAATGCAGCTTTGTCCATTTTTTTTCTCTTTTCCTTGTGTTTGTTCCATCAGTTGCTTTTTGAAATTTCTTGTCTTGTTTTTTAATGTTTTTTGTTTATTAATAAAATATTATGTTTTAAATATATTGCATTCGCCTATGCCTCTCTTTCACCCACTATGGTTAGGGTGTTTTTTGGTAAGATAACTCATTATGTAGTAGGTGTAATAATAATATAAGCAAATACGGTACCTCTAATTAGAAATGAAGTATAGTTATTCTGATTTGCTATGTCACATACCCCATGTGCTGGGCATTGCAGTAGCTTAGGTATCCATGACTACGACCACTCATAGTGACAGTTAGTTGTTAGCGGTCGTAACCATCGATAACTAAGCTACTTTCTAATTGGAGGCATTTGCTAATATTATTATTGCATTTAATACATGTTGGGATAGGATCCTGGAGATGGAAATACCCATTTACCGTAAGTACTTACCTGGGCACTATGCAACCAAGCAAAGTAATGTGCAAACTGTGCAGACTGCATGTTGACTGCTATGCGGATCAGTTCCTGAGTCCGTATACAAGAGTATTGAATAGGAAGTCTAATGGTGTCATCTGATTAAAACCACTTTTATTAATGGTGTGTTAAAACCAGAAAAAAACATGGTAAATTACAAAAGCAATAAAAATGTTAACAAAGATTAGACAAAACACGTTTTTGAGTAAATAGGGCAGCACACTGCAGCGCCAAAACATGCAAACTTGAAAACACAAAATTTGAACTGCATTACTGCACTGAAAATATGAAAAATGAGAGCTTTTAGCGCATAAAAATGGCCAATTTTATGTGTACCTCGTAGCCACGATAAGGCATCTCTCTTATACGAGGCCCTACGCTTGACCTACCTCTCTGAGAATAAACGTCTCCATCTGAATGGGTACATGTGAAACCTCTCCTTGGACTCAAATTCTCTCTCACTGTGGAGGGGTATTGGACCTATTATAATTAAAACACCTGAAGCTAGGAGGCGGGAGTGCACGATCAGAAGGCTAGAGAATACATTTCAAAAACCTGACCTGCACATCCAAACATAGACTGAGTGTGAACAGGTGCTGAACCTAGAGTCGCCAACTCGTATATATTTAAGTAAATAGGGCAGCACACTGCAGCGCCAAAACATGCAAACTTGAAAACACAAAATTTGAACTGCATTACTGCACTGAAAATATGAAAAATGAGAGCTTTTAGCGCATAAAAATGGCCAATTTTATGTGTACCTCGTAGCCACGATAAGGCATCTCTCTTATACGAGGCCCTACGCTTGACCTACCTCTCTGAGAATAAACGTCTCCATCTGAATGGGTACATGTGAAACCTCTCCTTGGACTCAAATTCTCTCTCACTGTGGAGGGGTATTGGACCTATTATAATTAAAACACCTGAAGCTAGGAGGCGGGGAGTGCACGATCAGAAGGCTAGAGAATACATTTCAAAAAACCTGATCTGCACATCCAAACATAGACACAGTGTGAACAGGTGCTGAACCCAGAGTCGCCAACTCGTATATATTTAAGTAAATAGGGCAGCACACTGCAGCGCCAAAACATGCAAACTTGAAAACACAAAATTTGAACTGCATTACTGCACTGAAAATATGAAAAATGAGAGCTTTTAGCGCATAAAAATGGCCAATTTTATGTGTACCTCGTAGCCACGATAAGGCATCTCTCTTATACGAGGCCCTACGCTTGACCTACCTCTCTGAGAATAAACGTCTCCATCTGAATGGGTACATGTGAAACCTCTCCTTGGACTCAAATTCTCTCTCACTGTGGAGGGGTATTGGACCTATTATAATTAAAACACCTGAAGCTAGGAGGCGGGGAGTGCACGATCAGAAGGCTAGAGAATACATTTCAAAAAACCTGATCTGCACATCCAAACATAGACACAGTGTGAACAGGTGCTGAACCCAGAGTCACCAACTCGTATATATTTAAGTAAATAGGGCAGCACACTGCAGCGCCAAAACATGCAAACTTGAAAACACAAAATTTGAACTGCATTACTGCACTGAAAATATGAAAAATGAGAGCTTTTAGCGCATAAAAATGGCCAATTTTATGTGTACCTCGTAGCCACGATAAGGCATCTCTCTTATACGAGGCCCTACGCTTGACCTACCTCTCTGAGAATAAACGTCTCCATCTGAATGGGTACATGTGAAACCTCTCCTTGGACTCAAATTCTCTCTCACTGTGGAGGGGTATTGGACCTATTATAATTAAAACACCTGAAGCTAGGAGGCGGGGAGTGCACGATCCGAAGGCTAGAGAATACATTTCAAAAAACCTGATCTGCACATCCAAACATAGACACAGTGTGAACAGGTGCTGAACCCAGAGTCGCCAACTCGTATATATTTAAGTAAATAGGGCAGCACACTGCAGCGCCAAAACATGCAAACTTGAAAACACAAAATTTTGAAATGTTTTTTGAAAACACGTTTTTGGACCCAAACTAGTTAATATATTCATTAACTAGTTGAATATATTAAACCTGAGGATGGTCCTGGTACAGGGACAAAAACGTGTTAGTTTAAAGTATATTAACTTTTTTTTAATTCTTTTTCATTGTTTTGGTAATTTATCACAGTTTTATCCTGGTTTTAACACACCAGTAATAAAAGTGGTTTTAATCAGACAGTGCAATTGGACTTCCAATTTTTCTATCTACTGCAGTCTATAGTGGTTATTGCATATTGCTAGAACATTAGCAGAACAGCATTATCAGTGCATAAATAAATCAGGCTAGAATTTAGGAGATATTGATGTTAAAAGAGTAACTTTCAAATTTTAATATTTTTCTATCTACCGGCAAACACGATACAAAGAAATATTTTTCCTGTAATATATCTTATCAGAGAAATCTGCTTTTTGATAAGTTACTCTCAATCCGTGGGTAAAATCTGTCTTCAGTGCCGACTGATTTTCTCGTTACTGAGATATGAGATGACAGTTGCTGTTCATAAATTTCTATTCGGAAGGAGTAAGAGGTACTAGCGGTAGACTCAGACATTCTGCTGCAAGTTCACTTAAATGAGAGTTACACTTTAGTGGATGGCCAGGAATACCAAGGAGACCAAAATAGAGACTTCACAAACTGTATTTCTCTGTAGTTTAAAATTACTAAATCTATAAAAAAAATACAATAAGCTTTTGTACAGCGAAACAGATCAGCATGAAAATCTTCACATTTTGCAGAATGAGCTATACAAAATGAAAAGATAGATCACGATTGTAATGTGAATTTTCTTCAGCATTAAAAACACATGACATTGAGATCACCAGACTTGATATGACTTCAGTTATATACATACAGATATTTAATGGGTCCTTATTTTCCATGTCTTGAGGCTGGCAGAGAAGAAGCAGTTCTTGACAGAAGTGAAAACTGCTGACACGTGGCACAAGAGCAGAAAAGTCCTGAAATTTGGTGAGAAGCAAGAACAGGGTTGTGATGGACGTCTTGGGTCAATAATCCCATGTAACTGCTCACATTTGAGGATGGCAAAGTTTGTAAGACATGGGGTAGTGGAGTCACATACTCGGGATGCAAAGAACTTGCACAGCTGGGTAGACCGTGGACACAATAAACATCAGTCATGAGTTTTTTCATCTCCTCCAGAGAGTTGGATAACATAAGGATGTAGTTGCGAGCAAGCAGTAGAGTTGAAATCTTAGAGAGCTTACGCACTGATGGTCCATGAGAATATGGCATGACTTCACGCAGGCCATCCATTGCTTGGTTTAGGTCGTGCATTCGTTGACGCTCACGACTATTCATCTTTAAGCGAAGCACATGCGGATCTTCTTCACTATCTCTTCTGCAGGATCTTATTTTTCTTCGAGATGGCCTTTTTTGTCCTTGGCACAGTTTCGGGAACATTTGACAAGGCTTCATGGTGATGATGTCTTTTCTCTCCAGCTCTGGTGAGGAGGATCTATTGGACAAACTGTCTGTATCCATTAGGGGCAGCGATTAGTAAGTAAATGCTGAGGTTAATGGCTTGAAGAAAGCTAGGTCAGGTGCAAAATGAATTGTAAATGTCTTAAGAGGCCAGCCTGTTCTTCAGAAGAAACCCCCGTACTCACTAACCCTCTGGTTGTATTGGGGATCCCTGCAGTGCCTGAGTCATTTATACACTACAGTGCACAAAGGACACAAAGAAAGAAAATGGGAGGTGTAACTCAGTCACAAGAAGACATTAATGCCAGTGGTTAACATTTAGCTGGACTTTTATATATTAACCTGGTCACTAACATTTCTGTGATGTAAACTTTCTATTCACCATTTTAAAGTCATACAAAGACTATTCAGATAAATAATCAGAATTTGCAAGTTTATTGGGACTTTGCTCAATATTAAGAAATTGATTAAAAGCTAAACTGATTAATACCTAACTTACAGTGGGTACGGAAAGTATTCAGACCCCTTTAAATTTTTCACTGTTTGTTTCATTGCAGCCAGTTGGTAAATTCAAAAAAGGTCATTTTTTTCTCATTAATGTACACTCTGCACCCCATCTTGACTGAAAAAAAACAGAAATATAGACATTTTTGCTAATTAATTAAAAAAGAAAAACTGAAATATCACATGGTCATAAGTATTCAGATCCTTTGCTCAGTATTGAGTAGAAGCACCCTTTGAGCTAGTACATCCATGAGTCTTCTTGGTAATGATGCAACAAATTATTAACACCTGGATTTGGGGATCCTCTGCCATTCTTCCTTGCAGATCCTCTCCAGTTCCGTCAGGTTGGATGGTGAACGTTGGTGGACAGCCATTTTCAGGTCTCTCCAGAGAAAGTCAATTGGGTTTAGGTCAGGGTTCTGGCTGGGCCAGTCAAGAATAGTCACAGAGTTGTTCTGAAGCCACTTCTTTGTTATTTTAGCTGTGTGCTTAGGGTTATTGTCTTGTTGGAAGGGGAACCTTTGGCCAAGTCTGAGGCCCAGAGCACTCTGGAAGAGGTTTTCATCCAGGATATCTCTGTACATGGCCGCAGTCATGTTTCCTTCAATGACAACCAGTCATCCTGTCCCTGCAGCTGAAAAACACCCCCATAGCATGATGCTGCCACCACCATGTTTCACTGTTGGAATTGTATTGGGCAGGTGATGAGTAGTGCCTGGTTTTCTCCACACCACTTAGAATTAACACCAAAAAGGTCTATCTTCATCTCATCAGACCAGAGAATCGTATTTCTCATAGTCAGGGAGTCCTTCATGTGCTTTTTAGCAAACTCTATGTGGGCTTTCATATGTCTTGCGCTGAGGAGAGGCTTCCGTCGGGCCACTCTGCCATAAAAGCCCGACTGGTGGAGGGCTGCAGTGATAGTTGACTTTGTTAAACTTTCTCCCATCTCCCTACTGTATCTCTGGAGCTCAGTCACAGTGATCTTCTTTACCTCTCTCACCTAGGCTCTTCTCCCACAATTGCTCAGTTTGGCTGGACGGCCTTTTCTAGGAAGACTTCTGGTGGTCACAAACTTCTTCCATTTAAGGATTATGTAGAGTACTGTGCTCTTAGTAACCTTGGGTACTGCAGAAATTCTGTTTTAACCTTGGCCAGATCTGTGCCTTTCCACAATTCTGTCTCTGAGCTCCTTGGCCAGTTCCTTTAACCTCATGATTCTCATTTGGTCTGACATGCACTGTGAGGTCTTATATAGACAGGTGTGTGCCTTTCCAAATCAAGTCCTATCAATTTAATTAAACACAGGTGGACTCAAATGAAGGAGTAGAACCATCTCAAGGAGGATCACAAGGAAATATACAGCATGTGATTTAAATATGAGTGGCTAAGCAAAGGGTCTGAATACTTATAACCTGTGATATTTCAGTTTTTCTATTTTAATAAATTTGCAAAAATTTCTACATTTCTGTTTTTTTTAGTCAAGATGGGGTGCAGAGTGTACATTAATGAGAATTTTTTTTTAAATTTACCAAATGACTGCAATGAAACAAAGAGTGAAAAATTTAAATGGGTCTGAATATTTTCCGTACCCACTGTACATTATCATCACTGTCCCCAGTGGGGCTCACAATCTAAATTCCCAATCAGTATGTCTTTGTGGGAGGAAACTGGAGAACCCAGAAGAAGCCCACACAAGCATGGGGAGAACATACAAACTCCTTGCAGATGTTGTCCTTGGTGGAATTTGAACTGCATGGAATTTGCAGTGCTAACCACTGAGCCACTGTGCTGCCCATAGTACATAAAAGTCACTGACACTTTCCTGACACAATAACTGCAGAGCTCAAAATCCCGTCTGGCAATAAATGTATCACAAAATCTGGTAGCTTCTTCTAAAGGATTTCCTTGTCTGAGAATCTACATGCAAGCTTTATATTGCCAAGTGTCAAATAAAGGGATGTAAAATAAGTTGACACTGGGCTCTCGAGTGGTGGAAACGAGTTCTGTGGAGGGACTAATCACACTTCTTATGGACGAGTCTTAGTTTAGTAAATGCCAGGAGAACGTTACCTGCCTGACAGCATTGTGAAAATTGTAAAGTTTGGTGGAAGAAGCATAATGCCATGGGATTGATTTTGACTGGTTGGCCCAGGTCCCTTAATTCCAGTGAAGGGAAATCATAATGCTTCAGCATACCAAGACATTTGGTGTGGCCCTTTTCTGCTCCAGCATGGCTGTGCCCAAGATAACAGAGCTAGGTCCATAAACGTATGGTTGGGTGAGCTTGGTGTGGAAAAACTTGATTAGCCACACAGAGCCCTGACCTCAAACACATTGAACACCTTTGGGAAGAAACTGAGTCACCCGCCAGGGGCTGGGGTACTCGGCACCGGGTCTGGTCGCAGTTAAAGGGGTGGTCACTGTGGCAGCGACCCGGTCCATGCCCTGGGCACTCAAAGGGGAAGGTCTTTAAGGGGATTTGTAATAAAGTTTGTTCGTGATGCCACCTGTGGTATTCGGTCAGTAGGGACCGACGCTGCTTAAAAGGGTCCTCTGGGGTGATGGTATGGCAGCTAGGTGGCACAACTTCCCACAGGTAAACTACAGTTAGGGCCAGAAATATTTGGACAGTGACACAAGTTTTGTTATTTTAGCTGTTTACAAAAACATGTTCAGAAATACAATTATATATATAATATGGGTTGAAAGTGCACACTCCCAGCTGCAATATGATAGTTTCCACATCCAAATCGGAGAAAGGGTTTAGGAATCATAGCTCTGTAATGCATAGCGTCCTCTTTTTCAAGGGACCAAAAGTAATTGGACAATGGACTCTAAGGGCTGCAATTAACTCTGAAGGCGTCTCCCTCGTTAACCTGTAATCAATGAAGTAGTTAAAAGGTCAGGGGTGGATTCCAGGTGTGTGGTTTTGCATTTGGAAGCTGTTGCTGTGAGCAGACAACATGCGGTCAAAGGAACTCTCAATTGAGGTGAAGCAGAACATCCTGAGGCTGAAAAAAAAGAAAAAATCCATCAGAGAGATAGCAGACATGCTTGGAGTAGCAAAATCAACAGTTGGGTACATTCTGAGAAAAAAGGAATTGACTGGTGAGCTTGGGAACTCAAAAAGGCCTGGGCGTCCACGGATGACAACAGTGGTGGATGATCGCCGCATACTTAATTTGGTGAAGAAGAACCCGTTCACAACATCAACTGAAGTCCAGAACACTCTCAGTGAAGTAGGTGTATCTGTCTCTAAGTCAACAGTAAAGAGAAGACTCCATGACAGTAAATACAAAGGGTTCACATCTAGATGCAAACCATTCATCAATACCAAAAATAGACAGGCCAGAGTTAAATTTGCAGAAAAACACCTCAAGAAGCCAGCTCAGTTCTGGAAAAGTATTCTATGGACAGATGAGACAAAGATCAACCTGTACCAGAATGATGGGAAGAAAAAAGTTTGGAGAAGAAAGGGAACGGCACATGATCCAAGGCACACCACATCCTCTGTAAAACATGGTGGAGGCAACGTGATGGCATGGGCATGCATGGCTTTCAATGGCACTGGGTCACTTGTGTTTATTGATGACATAAGAGCAGACAAGAGTAGCCGGATGAATTCTGAAGTGTACCGGGATATACTTTCAGCCCAGATTCAGCCAAATGCTGCAAAGTTGATTGGACGGCGCTTCATAGTACAGATGGACAATGACCCCAAGCATACATCCAAAGCTACCCAGGAGTTCATGAGTGCCAAAAAGTGGAACATTCTGCAATGGCCAAGTCAATCTCCAGATCTAAACCCAATTGAGCATGCATTTCACTTGCTCAAATCCAGACTTAAGACAGAAAGACCCACAAACAAGCAAGACCTGAAGGCTGCGGCTGTAAAGGCCTGGCAAAGCATTAAGAAGGAGGAAACCCAGCGTTTGGTGATGTCCATGGGTTCCAGACTTAAGGCAGTGATTGCCTCCAAAGGATTTGCAACAAAATATTGAAAATAAAAATATTTTGTTTGGGTTATGTTTATTTGTCCAATTACTTTTGACCTCCTAAAATGTGGAGTGTTTGTAAAGAAATGTGTACAATTCCTACATTTTCTATCAGATATTTTTGTTCAACCCTTCAAATTAAACGTTACAATCTGCACTTGAATTCTGTTGTAGAGGTTTCATTTCAAATCCAATGTGGTGGCATGCAGAGCCCAACTCGCGAAAATTGTGTCACTGTCCAAATATTTCTGGCCCTAACTGTAGGTCCCCAGGGCTCCCAGTGTAGTGCATCGATGGTGTGGTGGATTGTATGGCTAAGAACGAGGACACAGGTTTGCAGTCTTTACCTGGTTTACTGATGGTAGCAGTCCTCAGTCCAGGGTACCAAGTGCAGGAGTAGCTGTAGTCCGGCCAGCTTGGAGGCAATAGGGGACCCCTCTCCCAGGTGAGGTCCGTAAGCCTTTCCCACTTGCGCTACACTAGTTGGCGAGGTCCCTGCTGCTTGAAGCTTGCTGGCAAAGTCCCCTCTCTCCTGTACTAAGATAGATGTCTGTACGATAGGCAGTGCGAGCCTTTTTATAGAGTCTCTATCATGACCCGGGCTCTCAGGTTACTGCTTCACCTCAGACTTGGTGTGGGCAATTGACATACAGTCCTATGCCCTCTGGTTCTGTCGTGTGTTCTGGAGAACAACACGACCTTGAGCTCACGGTGCCCAATTTCCATGCTCTGGCTCTCAGGGTGTCCGTCCGCTGTTCCCCTCTGAACCTCTTCATTGTGCTCCTTTCCTCTAAGCTCGTCCACTATTCAACCCTTCAGGTTATCTCTCTTTCCAGAGGCTGCAGCTCCCACGTGGCTGCTCACACTCTCTCTCTGTTCCAGACGTCCTTCTCCTATCTCTCCCTCCTGGAGACTAACTAGCTCCTCCTCCAGACCAGGATGCCTATAGGTAAGGCAAGCTCCCCTGAATCCGGATCAGAGCTCCCCCTTCTGGCCTGGATTCGGAATGTGTTGAATGTGAGTGCCTTACCTGGTCAAGAGAATCCTCCTTGCCTCCAAGCATGATATCACCCTCCCCGAAGGGAAGGTAACATCACTGTAACAACCGGTTACCTGGGGTGTTACAAAACAGATTGGAGATTGCAATCCAGACCCTCTTCTCGTGCAGCATCAGTCACAAATGCTCCTGATCAAATATTCCAAAATCTTGTTGAAAGCTTTCCTACAAGAGTGGAATCTGTTGCAACTTCAACAGGGGGTGAGGGAGTAACAACATATTGATACCTATGGATTTAGAATGAGATGTCATAAAATGACTTGTAGGTGTAAATGTGTAGATGACTCAACACTTTTATCCACATAGTATATAATAGTATGAATAGAGGTGAGTGAAGTTGAGCTTAAAAGTTCTGGGTTTGTACCAGACAGTTAGCGCTGGGGCTAAATGCTGAACACGGACTTCTCTCGAAAGTCCGTTGCAATGTTCTGGAAGTCCGGGAGGAGAAAGAGAGAATTTTCCAAATGTAAAGTTCAGGTCTCTATTGTTTTCAAATGGGTTCTGGTTCAAGTTCGGGTACCGTTCTAGTACTCAAACCAAACTCTGGAATAAAGTTTGGGTTAGGTACCAGAACCTGGACTTCCTTGGCTCCCCTCATGCTTATCTATGAAGTATAATCTATATATATAATTGTCTAAGGGATCCTTCCGTCTGTCTGTCTTTCTGTCTGTCAGCAACTTCCGCCACGGAAATCCCGCATCGCTGATTGGTCACACCAGCTGCCTGTCATGGCTGCCACGACCAATCAGCGATGGGCACAGTCCGATTAGTCCCTCCCTACTCCCCTGCAGTCAGTGCCCGGCGCCCGCATACTCCCCTCCACTCACCACTCACACAGGGTTAATGCCAGCGATAATGGGCCGCGGGTACCGCACTCCGCAACTGCTATTAACCCTGTGTGACCAAGTTTTTACTATCGATGCTGCCTATGTAGCATCAATAGTAAAAAGATCTAATGCTAAAAATAATTTAAAAAAAACAAAAACCTGCTATGCTCACCTTCCATAGTCCGACGATACGCTCGCGGCTGCCGCCAGCTCCCGTTCCCAGAGATGCTTTGCGAAATTACCCTGAAGACTTAGCGGTCTCGCGAGACCGCTAAGTCATCTGGGTAATTTCGCAATGCATCCTGGGAACGGAAGATGGCGGCAGCCGCGCGCATAGGGACAGCTTCGCTGGATCCCGGCGGGTGAGTATATACCGTAACTATTTTTTATTTTAATTATCTTTTTTTGACACAGATATGTGCCCACACTGCTATATACTACGTGGGCAGTGTTATGTAGCACGTGGACTGCGTTATATACAGCGTGGCTGCTATATACTACGTGGCCAGTGTTATATACTACGTGGGCAGTGTTATATACCGTGTGGGCTGCGTTATATACCGCGTGGCTGCTATATACTACGTTTCCAGTGTTAGATACTATGTGGGCTGTGTTATGTACTGCGTAGCCTGTGCTATATATTACGTGGCCACTGTTATATACTGCATGGCCTGTGTTATACACTACGTCGCCTGTGTTATATACTGCGTGGCTGCTATATACTGCATGGGCTGTGTTATATACTATTTGGGCTGTGTTATATACTGCGTGGCCTGTATTAACGCATCGGGTATTCTACAATATGTATGTATATAGCAGCCACATAGTATATAGCACAGGCCACGTAGTATTTGTCTACTATATACTACATGGCTCCTATATACTACGTAGCCTGGGCTATATACTATGTGGCTGCTATATACATACATACATACATACATACATACATACATACATATTCTAGAATACCCGATGCGTTAGAATCGGGCCACCATCTAGTAAAATATAATAATACAGACTAAGTGAAATTTTAACAATCTAACTATGCTATGGAAATTCTTCCAGAACTGTGCAATGTTAATAAATGTAGCTTGTGTATTGCAACTAAAAAGTTTATCACCTACAAATAATATGGATTACCCTCCCTTTAACAGACCACTAAATATGCATTAAACAATAACATTAACTCAATGTTCATGGTTGTTATTAAAGTTGAGCGACTTTTAGTTTTTTCGGATCGAGTCGGGTTTCGCAAAACCCGACTTTGTCAAAAGTCGGGTCGGGTGAAATTAGCCGATTATTGCGAAAAGTCGGGGGCCGACTGAAACACGAAACCCAATGCAAGTCAATGGGGAATGAAAGTCGGCAGTGAGTGGAGGACAGGAAAACACCTACAGTGCCCATTTTAATGCCAAAAACATAAATTCTTATTACTTAAGCTTGTCAATCTCAATTTACTTTATAATAATAGATAGGCATTGAAAACTGGGGGTCATTTGGCTAAAGTTGTGGGGGGGTAGGGCTGGCTCAAGATTTTCGTGCGCCCAGGAAATGCGGAATACGTCACGGCGGTGGAGCAGGGAGAGGTAAGTATTTCAACTTTGCAAGTGCTGTGATCCTGAGCAAGCAGGGGGGGCCCACTCGTTGGCACTGGCACAGGGCCCCTCATAGTACGGCGGTGTGTTTGACGGTGGGTGGCACCTCCCACTGGCAGAGACACTTTTGCGCACTATGAGGGGCCCTGTGCCAGTGACGTCGCCAACGAGTATGTCCCCCCCCACCTGATGAAGGAACCTGCACTTTCATCTGCACCTTCCTCTTTGTCCCCGTGTAGGGTGGTATAGTATGCGGGAAGGGGAACCTGACTTTCAACAGGGTCAGAATCTGGCTGTGTAGAGTGCAAGGGGAATGTAGTGGTCTGGGTCAATGTACCAGCAGACTCATCTAGCAGTGGCTGGGCAATGGGCAGGATGAGGAGGAAACACAGATATAGGCCCAAATAATAAAGTAGGCTAAATGCAGTTCAAAATTGGTAACAGGACTAAACAGGCGGCATTGCTTTGTTCAGTGGAAGAAAACTGTAATGAGTGGCAGACACAGTTAGTAGACACAAATAATAAAGTAGGCTAAATGCAGTTCAAAATTGGTAACAGGACTAAACAGGCGGCATTGCTTTGTTCAGTGGAGGTAAACTGTAATGAGTGGCAGACACAGTTAGTAGGCCCAAATAATAAAGTGGGCTAAATGTCTGCCAAAAAATTGTTCATAAATAAACAGGCGACATTGCTTTGCTCAGTGTCGGAAAATTGTAATGAGTAGCAGACTAAGTTAGTAGGTCCAAATAATAAAGTGGGCTAAATGTCTGCAAAAAATTGTTCATAAATAAACAGGTGGCATAGCTAGGTACAGAGGTGGGCTCCTCTGCTGAGTAGCAGACAGTGGTAGTAGGCACAAGGTATTAACTGGTCTAAATGGAGGCCAGGGCCCCTGTATATTTTAACTATCATCTATCATTTCAACAAATTTGTATTGGCAGTGCCATTGATGGATTTAACAGCATAGAATACACAGTGGTGGAGCAGGGAGAGGTAAGTAGTGGTAGAGCACTGTTCGAGCTGGGGGGGAACACTCTCTCGTGGGCAGCGGTACTGGCACAGGGCCCCTCATATTACGACGGTGTGTCTGATGTTGGTTGTGCACCACCACCGTCAGAGACACTTGATTGTACTATGAGGGACCCTGTGCCAGTGCCGTCGCCCAAGAGTGGGCCCACCCATCTGTCCAGGCAAACGGCACTCGCACGGGTGCTTGCGCCAGGTGGTGACCACGGCCCTGTGGGGGGAGTCAGCCCATTTAGGGAGGTATAATGGCCTATGGTGGACATTCAGCAGCTGCAAATGGAGGAATTGGAGAAGTTAGTAAGAGAAGGCCAAAAGCAACTTGAACAAAACGAAGAGCTAGCCCTCGACAATACATAGAGTTTCTTGATGGTGCTAGTGAACGGGATCAAAAGACCCCCAGTAACTGAAGAAAAAACAAAACACTGCACTCATCCAGTTCAAATATGCTAAAGTGAAAAAGTTTATTGAAGACGTGAGGGCAAAAACAGTAAGGCAACAAGTTTAACGTTTCGGCCACTCAGTGGCCTTGTTCACAAATGGTGCTGAAACAAAGAGATAAAGAAAACAATGTATGAACATAACATATATATATATACACAATATACAATATATACAAGATTATTTACAAGGAAGGTATAGGAACTGGAGCCCATGTCATATCACGTAGAGGGAGGAAATAGGTTCTAATGATCCTGTAACCAATAGTACACCCGAAGGATATAAAGAAAGGAGGTTGGTTTTATAGAGGATAGGATTTCCACAGGTGGGGGGGGGGAAATGGTAAGAGGTTTATAAAACATACCCTTAGGAACTGTTTGTGATACGTCATGTAAGTACAGGGATAGAGTAATATGCAGCCAGGTGAGGGTAGTCCGGCTATGGCCTATATGGAATGAACATAAGTAGTTGTCGCTAAAGACGTAGATGGTGTAATTGATCAACATAAATAAAATAAAATAAAGTGTAAAGATCCATAAGAGGTCGGAATGATATATACATGTATAAATATATATATATATATATATATATATATATATATATAGGCGAGAGTAATTACCCTGATGACGGATTGAATTGTCTTATTATGCAATGGTCAGAAATTGTAGTATAGTCCAGCGATAAATTTGAGACATCTGTCAAAGGTCAGGTTGGCTGTAATACATATAGTATAGGGATGTATACACTATAAAAGTGTTAGGGTGGACCAGTAAAGCAAGCAAATCAGCCTATAGGTCATTGGTCACCAATGACTGTGAGATTGGAATCGGCTTTTAAGATAAGTACCTCTGGTCGTACCCCGGACATTACATGACACTATATATCCCTGCTCATACCCTCTATAGGCATATAGGTCCTTACTAAGGTGACAGACACGGCATGAAGGAACTGTAACATTCCCTGCCTCATCCCATTCCCTCTGCTGGAACACTCAGGTCTGCAGGGCCATATAAGAGCCAACGTTACTATCCAGGTAGCTACTCTGCTGATTTGCTTGCTTTACTGGTCCACCCTAACACTTTTATAGTGTATACATCCCTATACTATATGTATTACAGCCAACCTGACCTTTGACAGATGTCTCAAATTTATCGCTGGACTATACTACAACTTCTGACCATTGCATAATAAGACAATTCAATCCGTCATCAGGGTAATTACTCTCGCCTATATATATATATATATATTTATACATGTATATATCATTCCGACCTCTTATGGCTCTTTACACTTTATTTTATTTTATTTATGTTGATCAATTACACCATCTACGTCTTTAGCGACAACTTCTTATGTTCATTCCATATAGGCCATAGCCGGACTACCCTCACCTGGCTGCATATTACTCTATCCCTGTACTTACATGACGTATCACAAACAGTTCCTAAGGGTATGTTGTATAAACCTCTTACCATTTCCCCCCCCCCCACCTGTGGAAATCCTATCCTCTATAAAACCAACCTCCTTTCTTTATATCCTTCGGGTGTACTATTGGTTATAGGATCATTAGAACCTATTTCCTCCCTCTACGTGATATGACATGGGCTCCAGTTCCTATACCTTCCTTGTAAATAATCTTGTATATATTGTATATTGTGTATATATATATATGTTATGTTCATACATTGTTTTCTTTATCTCTTTGTTTCAGCACCATTTGTGAACAAGGCCACTGAGTTGCCGAAACGTTAAACTTGTTGCCTTACTGTTTTTGCCCTCACGTCTTCAATAAACTTTTTCACTTTAGCATATTTGAACTGGATGAGTGCAGTGTTTTGTTTTTTCTTCAGTTACTGGGGGTATTTTGATCCCGTTCACTAGCACCATCAAGAAACTCTATGTATTGTCGAGTGCTAGCTCTTCGTTTTGTTCAAGTATCTAGTTTTTCGAGTTTTCAGCAACGACCGGACTCATGTCATCCGAGTCCTACGTCTATGACGATGCCACTGGTTCAACCATCCTGTCCAAAATAAGATCAAATACTATAAGATCAAATATTTTTTACATATCCCAAGCAAGGATATCAAGACAAGGGATTGGGAGAAGGAGAGAAAGAGACTAATTTCATTTGATCTACACTGTGCCACACTTGGTGAATACCACCGTCAGGGAAAGATACCACGAGGACTACGGTGTAATCTGAGACCCACCCTATTTGCCGACAACGAGAAATACTGCACCACCTTTCAGAAAATCCTTAATAAATGTTCCTTCGACATCATTCTGCTAACCATTGAGTACCTTCAAGAGGCTATCAAAACAACGGAGGAGAAAATCACTTCAATTGAAACCCAGCTAACTACAACTCTGAGCAACACTGAGTTCTCAACGTTAAAGGGTAAAGTGGACTCCATACTGTCAATCCACCAGAAAACTCTGGAGGAGAGAAAAAGAACTAAATTCCAGAGAGACACTGAGGATTACCTCACAAATAAGGTTTACAAATGGGAGGACCCATTTCCCCGTCAATCACGCCAACGATATCGTCGGACACCAAGAGGGAATTACCGCTCAGGGGGATCCTCACCAGCGGAAGGTTCCTCAGCGGGATCCGGCAGCGAGATCACTTCACCAGGCCCTCGTTTTTTAGGATCAAACGGACGCCTACCAGGAGGTCAAGGAGGAAGAGCACCAGACCGACACATGACCCTGAGGTCCCAGGTAGGAGTCCAAACTCGGTAATCAATATATCTGATTATTCTTTGTCCCCCCTTGAGTTGAAGGTTCTCAACATGGGTCTGTCTTTTTGTCCCACACCAAGGTGGGACTCTTTTCAGCTAGAAAAAGACCTTCAACGCTTCTATAGAAGCATAAGATTGAAGGTACATTTTGAGGCCAACCCTCCTAGTAGGGATAACACCACAGGTGCCGCACCCAACCCGGACACACCCAAAATCAGCATCAATTCTTTAGGACTCAGAAACCCCAGTACATTTATGCCACCCAAATCATATCATGCAGCAGAAACTTTCATTAGTCTGTTAGACAGAGACATTAAAACTACTCTTCATGATCAACACCTGGGCCTTCTCCCAGTTCAACACAACCTGAATACCTCTGAGAGACAGGCCTTGGGCTCACTGAGTAGTAATAAAAACATTATTATTAAGCCAGCTGATAAGGGGGGCGCCACAGTTGTTATGAATAGAAACCAGTACACTGCGGAAGTTAGACGCCAACTCTCAGATCCCTCCACGTATAGGAAATTACAAACTCACCCCACCTATAACATACGTCAGAAGATTACCTCCGTCCTAGATAAACACCAACAACTCAAAACTATAGATGCGAAAACCAGAACATACCTCATAAACCACCATCCTGTGACCCCGGTACTATATATCCTACCCAAAATCCATAAGGATCTCCATAATCCCCCTGGTCGCCCTATAGTGGCATCTACCAACTCAATACTGAATCCATTGTCCGTTTTTCTAGAAAAAATTCTCACCCCCCATGCTCGCTCTACCAAATCCTACATTCTAGACACAGGTGACTTCCTGAACAAGATTCGCAGAATTAATAACATTCCTCCTGACAGTACTTTGTGTACTTTAGACGTAAATAGTCTGTACACCTCCATTGAACACGACAAGGGTATTGAGGCAGTAACACTGACTCTTCGTGAGGCCAATATGGACCCGAACCTATTAGATCTGTGCCTTGACCTACTGAATCTTGTCCTTAGGGAGAACTTCTTCATGTTTGAAGATGACTTCTTTTTACAAACATGCGGTACTGCCATAGGGTCAAATGTGGCCCCGGCATATGCGAACTTGTATATGGATCGTTTTGAGTGTACACATATTTACCCCAACTCTATGTTTTAACAACATGCCCTTACATGGTACAGGTATATAGATGACATTTTCTGTATATGGAAACGTGATCAGACCACTCTACAAGAATTCTTTAGAACTATAAACGAAGTTAGACCAGAGCTGACATTCACATTGGTACACCACAACAAGGAAATTGCTTTCCTTGACACTAAAATCATGAAAGACGCATCTGGGAATTTAAGTACGGACCTATTTGTGAAACCCACTGACTGTAACAGCCTGTTACTCTATAATAGTTGTCACCCCAGACCTACCCGGGATAGCCTCCCTAGGTCTCAATTCAAAAGGGTTGCCAGAATTGTTTCCGACCCAGTGACTAGGAACAATAGAGTTCAGGAAATGTCCAACAAATTTAAGGCCCGGAATTACCCGACCAAACTTCTCGAGTTGGAATCCTCTAAAACCCTTAACACTGAAGCTACAGCCCCTACTGTGGTCAAGAACCCTAGACTTCCGTTTGTCCATAACCACCACCCTACCATGCACAGAATACATAACCTGATTCGTGGTCACTGGCCACTGTTGTCCAAGGCATACCCCAACATTCCTATTTTCAAGGACCCTCCCCTCATGAGCATGCGACGACCCCAGAATGTAAAAGACAAGGTGGTACGGGCTGATCTGGGTACATCTAAAACATCATCACTCTTGACACTTTCAGGCCAGAAAAGAACTGGCACTTTTCCCTGCCTCAGCTGCATGTGTTGCTCAAACGTCATAAAAGGTAATGAGTTTCTTCACCCTCACACTGGCAAGGCCTTTTCGATTAAGGAATACCACACTTGTAACTCCAACTTTGTGGTATATATCATTAAGTGCCCATGCGGTTTACTCTATGTGGGTGAGACCACCCAGGCCATCAAAAATAGGATCTCAAGCCACAAATCTACCATTAGATGTGGCAAGACCTGGTTGCCACTGCCATTCCACTTTAAAGAAGCTCACCACACAATAGCGCAATTACGCTTCCAGGTTATTGAAAAAGTCCATCGCCCGAGGAGAGGAGGGAACCATATCCAATTACTTAAACAGAGGGAATCCTTCTGGATTTACACGCTTGACACACTTCATCCTGAAGGACTCAATAGGGAGTTGGATTGGCTATCTTAACCGGATTTTCTTTCCCTCAGGCAAACTAACCCTCTGCACAGTTAGAATTCGTACCGTATTTCCACTGGATGGTAAGAGACATACCCCTTAGGAGCTCCCTAAGTTTCATTTAGCCTTTCCCCCCCCCCCTTTTTTTATTTAGTTTTGATTACTTTTTTCATTTTTCATTTGTATTGTTTTTTTTTTATTATTTTTTATTTTTTATTCTTTATTTTATTTATTGCTTTATTTTTTAGTTTTTAGTTTTTTCCTTTTTTTATTTTATTTTACCCATGTTTTTTTTTTTTTTTTACCTATTCAACTCGGGTTCCTTATGAATAATCATTGTTGGTTTGGACTCCTACTACATTACCGTCATGTTATATGATATTTGTGTATAATGTCAATGCATTTTCCCCCTCACAGTGCTATTACTAGGATATTGCACTCTTATGTATCCTATCATACTCCTGCTTTTCTTTTCCCCTAGCTATATGTCACCATACCTACTACATATGATACATATCACCACTTCATGCTTGTATGGGTATACTACATGCCGGGATCCTTTATTAAGACTAGGACGCCCCTTTCTTCCTAGTTGTCCTACACCAGTGCCTATTTTTCCACTATCACTTTAGAGTGATTTAACCTCTGGTTCTCCGGATACAATATATACATTGAGTAGCTCTCCTCCTTAGCGCTGTTGCGCCCGACAGATTCGGCCTCTGTAGTACTTCTACGCTAGCGCACACCTCTCTTGCGCTGCGCTTTCTTAGACAATGTCCTGCACAGACGCTGGCTCTCCCTATCAGCGCACATACGCCGGACACACTAGCCCCACACGCAGGCGCGTGTCTCTTGCGCTGTGTTCTCTAGGACAATGTCCTGCGCAGGCGGCGGCTTCTCCCTGTCAGCGCGCAGACGCCGGACACACAAGCCCCACATGCAGGCGCCTGTAGCATAGACCTCGCTTAGGCTAATGCGCAGGTGCGGGCGGGCTTCCCCTTCTTCCGGTCACATGACCGGCTGTGGCCTTTCAAAACTCCACACCTTGGAGTCCAGATACCGCCGCTCCCACCGCCTAGACACTGTCTATGTCGGCGCTTCCCATGGTACCTCCAGCTGCGGATTTTACAACCCCGGACCGCGCCTCCACTGCATCACCAATGACTGTGAGATTGGAATCGGCTTTTAAGATAAGTACCTCTGGTCGTACCCCGGACATTACATGACCCTATATATCCCTGCTCATACCCTCTATAGGCATATAGGTCCTTACTAAGGTGACAGACACGGCATGAAGGAACTGTAGCATTCCCTGCCTCATCCCATTCCCTCTGCTGGAACCCTCAGGTCTGCAGGGCCATATAAGAGCCAACGTTACTATCCAGGTAGCTACTCTGCTGATTTGCTTGCTTTACTGGTCCACCCTAACACTTTTATAGTGTATACATCCCTATACTATATGTATTACAGCCAACCTGACCTTTGACAGATGTCTCAAATTTATCGCTGGACTATACTACAACTTCTGACCATTGCATAATAAGACAATTCAATCCGTCATCAGGGTAATTACTCTCGCCTATATATATATATATATATTTATACATGTATATATCATTCCGACCTCTTATGGCTCTTTACACTTTATTTTATTTTATTTATGTTGATCAATTACACCATCTACGTCTTTAGCGACAACTTCTTATGTTCATTCCATATAGGCCATAGCCGGACTACCCTCACCTGGCTGCATATTACTCTATCCCTGTACTTACATGACGTATCACAAACAGTTCCTAAGGGTATGTTGTATAAACCTCTTACCATTCCCCCCCCCCACCTGTGGAAATCCTATCCTCTATAAAACCAACCTCCTTTCTTTATATCCTTCGGGTGTACTATTGGTTACAGGATCATTAGAACCTATTTCTTCCCTCTACGTGATATGACATGGGCTCCAGTTCCTATACCTTCCTTGTAAATAATCTTGTATATATTGTATATTGTGTATATATATATATATATATATATATGTTATGTTCATACATTGTTTTCTTTATCTCTTTGTTTCAGCACCATTTGTGAACAAGGCCACTGAGTGGCCGAAACGTTAAACTTGTTGCCTTACTGTTTTTGCCCTCACGTCTTCAATAAACTTTTTCACTTTAGCATATTTGAACTGGATGAGTGCAGTGTTTTGTTTTTTCTTGAGGCCAAAAGCAAGACATTTTTCAGGCAAGCTACGTGTCAGCAGGGGAAGGTGGGGCAAAATAATTTGAAATCCATGATTGGTTCATTTTAATGAAGGTTAGATCATCAACATTCTGGGTAGCCAGACGTGTCCTTTTTTCGGTCAGTATTGAACCAGCAGCACTGAAGACTCTTTCTGATAGCACACTAGCAGCAGGGCAAGCGAGCTCCTGTTATGCATATTCTGCTAATTCAGGCCAGGTGTCTATATTAGATGCCCAGTAATCAAAGGGGAATGACCTGTGATGGAGAACATCGATAAGGGAGGAAAAGTAGTTCGTAACCATACTGGACAAATGCTGTCTCCTGTCACTTTGAATCAATGCAGCAGTACCTGTCGTGTCAGCGGTCAATGTGAAATCACTCCACAACCTGGTCATAAAACCCCTCTGTCCAACGCCACTTCGAATTTGTGCATCTCTAACACCTTTGCCATGTTGCCCCCTACGGCTCGTGTGAGAACCATCACCGCCGCTGTGTGCTGGGAATACCTGAACCAAACGGTCTACAAGAGTTGCTTGTTTGGTAGCCAAATTTGTTCAAGGTTCTCATGTGGCATGGTATTTTGTAATTTTCCTTTATATCGTGGATCCAGGAGGCAGACCAACCAGTAATCGTCATCGGTCATCATTTTGATAATGCGGGGGTCCCTTTTTAGGATACGCAAGGCATACTCAGCCATGTGGGCCAATGTTCCAGGTGTCAATTCACTGCTTGTGCTGGGTTGAGGAGCACTTTCTTGCAAATCAACATCACTTGTGTCCCGCAAAAAACCCTGTACCTGACCGTGCAACGCCAGCAGTTTCTATTGCCCCTTGAGAAGCATCCTCCTCCCATAAATATTCATCCCCATCATCCTCCTCCTCCTCCTCTTCGTCCACCACTTCGTCCAGGAGAGTTCCCTGAGCAGACAATGGCTGACTGTCATCAAGGCTTTCCTCCTCCTCGGCTACAGACGCCAGCTCCTTAATGTGCGTCAAACTTTGCATCAACAGACGCATTAGTGGGATGCTCTTGCTTATGATGGTGTCGTCTGCACTTACCAGCTGTGTGCATTCCTCCAAACACTGAAGGACTTGACAGAGGTCTTGTAGTTTCGACCACTGCACACCAGACAACTCCATGTCTGCCATCCAAGTGCCTGCCTGTGTATGTGTATCCTCCCACAAATTAATTACAGTACACCTCTGTTCGCACAGCCTCTGAACCATGTGCAGTGTGGAGTTCCACCATGTTGCAACATCGATTATTAGGCGGTGCTGGGTAAGATTCAGCGATCGCTGATGGTTCAGCATATGGCTGGAGTGTACGGGTGACCGGCGGATGTGCGAGCAAAGTCTTTGCACCTTCAGGAGCAGGGCTGTTAACTCCGGATAATTTTTGAGGAAGCACTGCACCACTAGGTTCAAGGTGTGAGCCAGGCAAGGTATGTGTTTAAGTTCTGAAAGGGCTATGGCAGTCATAAAATTCCTTCCGTTATCACTGACTACCTTGCTTGCCACAAGATGTACACTGCCCAGCCATGACTGAATTTGTTGCTGCAAGTACTCTGCCAGTACTTCCGCGGTGTGTCTGTTGTCGCCCAAACACTTCATTTGTAACACAGCCTGCTGACGCTTACCACTAGCTGTTTGATAATGGGACACCTCGTGTGCAACACTGGCAGCTGCGGATGGAGTGGTCGTGCGACTGCGCTCTGTGGACGAGCTTTCACTTCTGGAGGAGGAGGAGGAGGGTTGGTGAACGCCTACAGCCAACTGTTTCCTAGACCGTGGGCTAGGCAGAACTGTCCCACTATGGCTGTCCCCTGTGGACCCTGCATCCAGCACATTAACCCAGTGCGCCGTGATGGACACGTAACGTCCCTGACTATGCCTACTGGTCCATGCATCTGTTGTGAGGTGCACCATTCCACTGACTGATTGCCTCAGTGCATGGACAATGCGGTCTTTGACATGCTGGTGGAGGGCTGGGATGGCTTTTCTCACAAAGACGTGTCGAATGGGTAGGTCATAGCGTGGTACTGCGTAGGCCATCAGGTCTTTGAAAGCTTCGCTTTCAACCAACCGGTAGGGCATCATCTCTAACGAGATTAGTATAGCAATGTGGGCGTTCAAACCCTGTGTATGCGGATGAGAGGATGAGTACTTTCTTTTCCTAACGAGAGTCTCTTGTAGGGTGAGCTGGACTGTAGAGCTGCATATGGTGGAACTAGCGGTGGTGGTGGTGAACATGGCGGATTGAGAGAGGGTTGGTGATGGTATTCTTGATGTTGGCCTACATACAGTGTTTCCTACCAATAACCTCGTGATTCCCTGACTGCTTTGGCCTTGCGACGATACCTCCACATTTGCTGCTGGTGGTGTCCTAACCAGTGGGCTTACAGTGAGGGAAGCAATGTAGCGTTGCTGACTAGCTTCATTCTGAGCAGGTGCACCAACGGTACGAAACGTTTGGAAGTTAGTCCAGGCTTGCAAGTGCATGCTGGTTAAATGTCTAAGCATGCACGTTGTATTTAAATTTTGAAGATTCTTCCCTCTGCTAAAGGTCATTGAGCATTTCTTACAGAAAACTTTTGACTGATCATTCGGATCTTGGTTAAAAAATTGCCACACTACACTCTTCCTACTATGGAATACCTTTTCAGGCATTGCACGCTGGTCTACTTTCACCGGATGGCCATGCTGTCCTAAAATTGTTTTTGTTTTTGACAAACGATTTAGGCCTGATACTGTCCTGCCAGATGACAGCTGTTGTGATGTACATGGCTGCTGCGGATCATCCTCCTCTGCTTCTGAGCTCCTGGCAGCGGTACCCTCTTCCCCAATGGCTGCCAATCTGGGTCAACCACTGGGTCATCTATCACCTCCTCTTCAATATCATGTGCACCTTACTCTGTGTCACCATGTAAGGTGCTAGAGCGTTCGGGATGGGGCACCATAGTCTCATCAGGGTCAGATTCTGGCTCAGTACACTGCGAGGGCAATGTAGTGATCTGAGTCAATGGAACAGCATAATAATCTAGCTGTGGCTGTGCATCACTGCACTCCGTGTCCGATTCATCTTGTAATGGGCAGTTAACAATTTCAATTTCTAACCCAGGCACGGTATGTGTAAAGAGCTCCATTGGGTAACCTGTAGTGTCGCCTGACGCATCCTTCACTTTTGGTTTGGGTGAAGGACACAAGGAAACGTCTTGTTCCTGACCGGGAGTATCCACTGACGACTCGCTGCTTTTATATTTGGAACTTTCTGAAGAGGAGGCGAAAGAGCTAGAGGCTGAGTCAGCAAGGAAAGCCAAAACTTTTTCCTGCTGCTCCGGCTTTAAAAGCTGTTTTCCTACTCCCAGATAAGGGAGCCTTCGAGGCCTTGTGTAGCCAGACGATGACGCTGGCTCAACACCTCCAGCCTTAGGTGCTATTGTGCTTTTGCCACAACCACCATCAGTACCAGCTGGCAACCACCGCCCACGGGCTCTTCCACCAGACTTCCTCATTTTTTTGGAAAATCTAACCAAAATAACAACCGTTATATGGTACTGTAAAACAAGGTGGAAGGTGTATATAAACTTGTTGAGATTTTAAATCTCTCTTTTTTTGGGGGAAGACTGAACCAAAACTCCGGCCTTGTGCATAAAACAGCACAATGTAAGTGGCAGAAAGTGGCTGGCTGATATACGACAAACTAACAGGACTGAAGTATATCCACTTTGTGAGAATTTGAATCTCACTTTTTTGGGGGGGAGACTGAACCAAAACTCAGGCCCTGTGCATAAAATAACACAATGTAAGTGGCAGAAAGTGGCTGGCTGATATACGACAAACTAAGGCTGGTTTCACATTTGCGTTTTTTGGCGCTGCATTTTAGCACAAAAAAAGCATGCATTTTTTTTCCTATATTTAACATTAAAAACGCATGCGTTTTTTTTGTAAGCGTTTTGCCGCGTTTGACGACGCATGCGTCGTTTCTCTGCTTGTGTTTTGTTGCAGAAATGCAACATGTAGTAATTTCTAGAGGCTTTTTTTGCGGCAAAAAAACGCATGCGTTTTTTTGCGGCAAAAAAACGTATTGCTGTCTATGTAAACGCATGCGTTTTTATCACATGTGTTTAGTTGCGTTTTTGAACGCATGCGTTTCCATAGAAAAAAAACAAGTCTACACACTGATAAGCCACCCCCCACCATCAAGGTGATAAAGGGATCCAAAACCTAACCCTAACCCCCCACCATCAAGGTGATAAAGGGATCCTAACCCTAACCCCCCACCATCAAGGTGATAAAGGGATCCTAACCCTAACCCTAGCTATTTCTATTTATAGTGGGTTTTCTAGTTGATTTTGATGATTGGCAGCTGCCACACACTTCTCATCATGCGTTTCAAAAATGCAAACGCAGGAAAAAACGCATGTAAACGCGTCAAAACGCCGCGTTTTTTTACCGCATACAAAAACGCATGCGTCTAAAAAACGCAGCGTTTGCACGCGTTTACATGCGTTTTTTTCACCACCCGCGTTTGCGTTTTTAACACTGCGTTTTTAAACGCAAATGTGAAATTAGCCTAACAGGACTGAAGTATATCCACTTTGTGAGCATTTGAATCTCCCTTTTTTGGGAGGGAGACTGAACCAAAACTCAGGCCCAGTGTATATAACAACGCAATCTAAGTGGCAGAAAGTGGCTGGCTGACATACGACAAACTAACAGGACTGAAGTATATCCACTTTGTGAGAATTTGAATCTCACTTTTTTGGGGGGAGACTGAACCAAAACTCAGGCCCAGTGTATAAAATAACAACACAATGTAAGTGGCAGAAAGTGGCTGGAAGATATATGAAAAAATACAAGGACTGTAGTACAATTTCAATCTCCCTACAATGATCTCAGGAAAAGTATGGCAGCAATAAAAAGGACTGCTGCACACAAAAGTGTGGACAAATAAACAAGATAACTGTGCAGAAAGGAGCAACAGGATTTTTGCTTTTAAAAAAGCAGTTGGTTTGCACAGCAGCGTGCAAACAGCAATGCAGCTATCAGGGAGCCTTATAAGGCAGCCTAATAAGCTACAGAGCTGATGCACAAAAATATAAACTCCACTGTCCCTGCAAAGAAAAGGTGGTGTTGGACAGTGGAAATCGCTACAGCATAACCAGTTTCGGGGTTAATCTTCCCTCCCTAACTATATCCCTTCTTCTGATGAAGCTGCGGCAACCTCTCCCTATGCTCAGATCGGCAGAAGTAAGATGGCGGTCGGCGTGCACGCCCCTTTATAGCCCCTGTGACGCCGCAGAAAGCAAGCCAATCACTGTCATGCCCTTCTCTAAGATGGTGGGGACCGAGACCTATGTCATCACGCTGCCCACACTCTGTGTCCTCCTTCATTGGCTGAAAAATGGCCCTGAAAGCATCATGTGAAACGTGACTTTTGCGCGCAGATCGCCGACCTCATGGCCGATCCCACACTAGGATCGGGTCAGGTTTCATGAAATCCGACTTTGCCGATTTTTGAATTTGTCCGATCCGTTTCGCTCAACCCTAGTTGTTATGAGAAAATTTTAACGTGTCTATTCTTTTGCCGTTCAGAGCATCTATGCTTTAAAAGAACTATTAGGTCTCTCTTCTTATAATGTGTGCATCTCCTGGAAAGTGTGCCCATCAATGCCAAGAGGAAGGTATTTCAAGGTTTCTTTAGGCAGAGATATTTGTATTCATTCATTCCTGTGCATGCTTCTTTACTGAGGGTGTGGGGAGAAGGACCTAAGACACTTTTATTGTTGCATAGGTCAGAGGAAGTGTCTAATGATGATTTGATTTACAGCTATACAGAACACCACAGTAGAGGGATGGCATACGTACGTTCATTTGAAGCACATTAAGGGCTTGTAGCATTGTTTCCAAGTGCAACTGAGCAGAAACTTTTTAATGGGGGGAAGTATTTCTGATCCCGTCGTAAATAGATGCATTGTATTGCAGGAAAAAAGGCAGAGAAGCAGTCGGACTACTACAAAAAGGTGAAGACAATGCTGTGGAAAACAGAAGTGAAAGAAAATGTAATAAAAAATAACAGACTGGTGAATATAAAGTCTGCAGCTTATTAAAGCTCAAGGACCCATACACATTAAAATAAAGTAAGCCACAAGTGCCACTTTCAGAAGAATTGTTTTACTGTAATGTATATGTATATTCACCACCATGATCTCAATTTAAACTCCCAATTTTTATTTTCTCCAGACAGATAAGTTGCTGCTGTGCATCTAATGTAAATGCTAATAATCCACAAATACATATCCATAAAATTGCTCTTTTCCTATCATCAAACAACGTTAACATGCCATTAATCATCTGATGAACAAGTAATATATTATTTGTTGTCTGATTGCTTTAATCATGTGGCAATTAATCATCATTATTGGAAGAATACTGCTGATATATACAGAAGGTACTGACAATATGCATGCCATAGAGAGATAGAACAATCATATTAACAATTATTCTGTTCTCATAGTTTATATTGGCCCCTTGTGTATGTGAATTACTCCATTTTCCCAACATACAGTATTGTTGAAAAATGTTATACGGGTGTGGAAAAAATTCTGCCAAGAATGCTTTCAAAACTCGATGTGTTGACATTACTTTTGTCAGCTTACAAAATAAAAAGTTAATGAATAAAGTAGAAATCTAAATTAAATTAATATTTAGTGTGACCACCATTAGCCTTCAAAACAGCATTAATTCCTCTAAGTACACCCACACAAACTAAGGTAGTTTGTAGGATTATAGTCAGGTGTATGAGTAACCAGTTATACCAAACTGTTAATAATAAATATCATTTTCATATATAGGTTGAAACACCATAACTGAAACAGAAACAGCTGTGTAGGAGACTTGAAACGGTGAGGAACAGCCGAATTGCTATAAAGGTGAAGTAGTGGAAGGCAGTTTCTTGCCACAGGCCATACATCACAGCGATACTGAGCACAGCAATAAAACACAAGGTAGCAATACAGCATTAGCAATATTGACTCCAGGCAAAAATTTCAAAGCAGAGTTTCAAGATGTACTATTATTTGGAGAAGCACCAAAAATGGGCAAGGATGAGAACTGTAGATGCACTGGTTGGCCAAGGAAACCTAGTGCACCAGATATAAGACATTATACTTAATTGCCTTTTAAATCAGAAGATGTCCAGCAGTGCCACCAGCTCAGAAATGGCATCAACCAGTGGGACCAATATGCCCACCTACTGTTCAGAGAAGGCTGTCCAAAAGTAGTCTTCATGGAAGAGCTGTAGCCAAAAACCATACATTTGACAAGGAAACAAGGCAAAATGACTCAACTATGCAAAATAACATAGGCACTGGGGGGCAGGAAAATGGTAGCAGGTGCTCTGGGTTGATGAGTCAAATTTTTAAATATTTGGCTGTAACAGAAGGCAGTTTGTTCACCAAAGGGTTATAGAGTGGTACAATGATGAGTGTCTGTAGGCAACAGTGAAGTTTGTGGATAATACTTGCAATTTTGGGGCTCCATTTCAGCAAATAGAGTTGGCGATTCAGTGAGGATTAATGATTTCCTCAATGATGAGAAATACAAATACTTATCCACCATGCAGCACCATGGGAGGTGTCTGACTGTCTTCAAATTTATTCTGCAGCAGTGTGATTAAGAAGCATCTGCAGCGTAAAGAACAGGGAGTTCTGGAAGTAATTATTGACCCTGACTGAGATTAAATGAAAAAAAAAAAACAGAAGGAGTTGCATGAGCCTACATCCATAGAAGATCTATGGTTACTCTTTCAAGATGTTTGAAACAACTTCCCTTCCAACTTCCTTCAAAAACCGTGTACAAGTTGCACCTACAAGAATTGATACTTTGATGCTGTTTTAAGACTAAGGTTGGTCGCATCAAACATTGATTTCAATTCGATGTTTATTTTTTCATTCATTTAGCATTTTTGTTAATTGCTAAAAGTAAACTATAAACACTTCTATTTTTAAAGAATTTTTATTTTGCAGCATTTTTCCACCCCTGACTAAAACTTTTGCACAATACTGTAGACCACATGAAATCTTGGCCGAGCTGGGCAAGATGGGAGAGATGACTATCGGCCAAACAGTCAGATATCTAAAATGTATGGACACTAGTGATGAGTGAACATGCTCGGATAAGGTGTTATCCGAGAATGCTCGTGTGCTACCAGAATATCTTGGGAGTGCTTGAAAATCAAACAGGCAATCCCTGCATGTGTTGAGGCTGTCTAACAGGTGCAGGGACTTAAACATATTTTTCGAGCACGCCCAAGATACTCAATTAGCACCAAAGCATGATCGGATAACAACTTATCCAAACACTTTTGCTCATCACTAGTGGGCACCTTGTATGTAATTTATGTTCACTAGCCAATATGTACAGTGCCTTGCAAAAGTATTCGGCTCCCTGGAACTTTTCAACCTTTTCCCACGTATCATGCTTCAAACATGAAGATACCAAATGTAAATTTTTGGTGAAGAATCAACAACAAGTGGAACACAATTGCAAAGTTCAATGAAATTTATTGGTTATTTTAAATTTTTGTCAATATTTAAAAACCGAAAAGTGGGGCGTGCAATATTATTCGGCCCTTTTACTTTCAGTGCAGCAAACTCACTCCAGAAGTTCATTGTGGATCTCTGAATGATCCAATGTTGTCCTAAATGCACAACGATGATAACTATAATCCACCTGTGTGTAATCACTCCGTGTAAATGCACCTGATCTGTGATAGTCTCAGGGTTCTGTTTGAAGCACAGAGAGCATCATGAAGACCAAGGAACACAACAGGCAGGTCCGTGATACTGTTGTGGAGAAGTTTAAATCCGGATTTGGATATAAAATGATTTCCAAAACTTTAAACATCCCAAGGAGCACTGTGCAAGCAGAGGCGTAGCTAGAGCTTTTGCCGCCCGGGGCTGATCCCGAGTTTGGCGCCCCCCCCCCCCCCCCTCCCTCCCCCTCCAGCTCAATACACACAAAGGTTACCAAAAATGGTTTTCCTGTTTTGTAGAACTTAAACTGGGCCTAATGGTGTCACCCCCACATGCCACACCTGTGACTTAATACCACCACACCATGACCAGGCCACATAGTGACCGAATAATACTACATACAAGGGACAAATACCACCGCACCATTTCCAGACCACATATTACCACCACATAGTGACTGAATACTACAATACTGATCAGTAATAAAAAAAAAAACCACAATACTATCACCATAAGTGCCAGTATTCACAGGAGATCTGTACTTAGTATGCAGTGTCTGTGTAGAGGTAATACAGAGATCACTGGTGACATTATACACAGGACCTCTATATAGTATACAGTGTATAGTGCCAGTGTATAGGTAACACTGACTCACCAGTGACGTCTCTAGGTGAAGTCCTTCATCTTTTATCCAGCACAGACCGCCATCATTCCTTCCAGCCAGGACTCGTTTCTGCAGGAAATAACACAGTTATCTCGAGCTCCGCTTGCAGAACACATTACTTAATTTTTCACAACTTCTACATTACACCACATGAAGAAAAAAAGGTGATATAGTGTCACTCTGCACAGTAACAGGACCGCCCCCCCATTTAAAACAGTATACTCAAAAAATAAAATAAATACATCACTGCAGTAATAATATCCCTTAATTATCCCCTATGGTAATAATATTCCCCACCCTGGCCCCGTTTATCTCATTCCTGGCTCCAGCCATATGTTGTCGTATCCTGCCCTCATGAGTATCCATTCTACCCCATATGATCTCCACATCCTGCCCCACCAGCCTCCATCGTATCCGTCCTGCCCCATGATCCAATCCTGCCCCGTGTCTCCAATCATGCCCCGTATCTACATTCTGCCCATGCCTCAAGTCCTGCCCCCAGTGTGTCCAGCATATTACCCCCATGTTGTCCAGCAATCTGCCCCAGTGTGTCCAGCATATTACCCCCATGTTGTCCAGCAATCTGCCCCAGTGTGTCCAGCATATTACCCCCAGTGTGTCCAGCAATCTGCCCCAGTATGTCCAGCATATTACCCCCAGTGTGTCCAGCAATCTGCCCTCAGTGTGTCCAGCAATCTGCCCCAGTGTCCAGCCTTTCCCCAGTGTGTCCAGCAGTCTGCCCCAGTGTGTCCAGCATATTACCCCCAGTGTCCAGCATTGCCCCAGTGTGTCCAGTATATTACCCCCAGTGTGTCCAGCAATCTGCCCCAGTGTCCAGCATTGCCCCAGTGTGTCCAGAAGTCTGCCCCAGGGTCTCCAGCATTGCCTCAATGTGTCCAGAAATCTGCCCCAGGGTCTCCAGTATTGCCCCAGTGTGTCCAGCAATCTGCCCCAGGGTCTCCAGTATTGCCCCAGTGTGTCCAGCATTCTGCCCCATAGTCTCCTGTACTGCCCCAGTGTGTCCAGCATTCTGCCCCATGGTCTCCAGTATTGCCCCAGTGTGTCCAGCAATCTGCCCCATGGTCTCCTGTATTGCCCCAGTGTGTCCAGCATTCTGCCCCATGGTCTCCAGTATTGCCCCGGTGTGTCCAGCAATCTGCCCCATGGTCTCCAGTATTGCCCCAGTATGTCCAGAAGTCTGCCCCAGGGTCTCCAGCATTGCCTCAATGTGTCCTGAGATCTGCCCCATGGTCTCCAGTATTCAGAGTGTCCAGCATTCTGCCCCATAGTCTCCTGTACTGCCCCAGTGTGTCCAGCATTCTGCCCCATGGTCTCCAGTATTGCCCCAGTGTGTCCAGCATTCTGCCCCATGGTCTCCAGTATTGCCCCAGTGTGTCCAGCATTCTGCCCCATGGTCTCCAGTATTGCCCCAGTGTGTCCAGCATTCTGCCCCATGGTCTCCAGTATTGCCCCAGTGTGTCCAGCATTCTGCCCCATGGTCTCCAGTATTGCCCCAGTGTGTCCAGCAATCTGCCCCATAGTCTCCTGTATTGCCCCAGTGTGTCCAGCAATCTGCCCCATGGTCTCCAGTATTGCCCCAGTGTGTCCAGCATTCTGCCCCATGGTCTCCAGTATTGCCCCAGTGTGTCCAGCAATCTGCCCCATGGTCTCCTGTATTGCCCCAGTGTGTCCAGCATTCTGCCCCATGGTCTCCTGTATTGCCCCAGTGTGTCCAGCAATCTGCCCCATGGTCTCCTGTATTGCCCCAGTGTGTCCAGCAATCTGCCCCATGGTCTCCTGTATTGCCCCAGTGTGTCCAGCAATCTGCCCCATAGTCTCCTGTATTGCCCCAGTGTGTCCAGCAATCTGCCCCATGGTCTCCTGTATTGCCCCAGTGTGTCCAGCAATCTGCCCCATGGTCTCCAGTATTGCCCCAGTGTGTCCAGCAATCTGCCCCATGGTCTCCTGTATTGCCCCAGTGTGTCCAGCAATCTGCCCCATGGTCTCCAGTATTGCCCCAGTGTGTCCAGCATTCTGCCCCATGGTCTCCAGCATTGCCCCAGCCCCAGACAGTCAGAAATAAAGAAAAAAAAAAAAAGTAAAATCCTCACCTCTCCCGTTCCCAGCGCAGGTCCGGTGCAGTCAGCGTCTCTCCGGCTCTGCGACGCTCAGGACAGAGAGGCAGAGCGGCGCGCACAGTAGTGACGTCATCGCGCCCTCTGCTCTGAGACGTCGCAGAGTCAGAGGAGGCTGCAGCTGCCGGCGCCGCAGGAACCAGGAGAGGTGAGTATAGAGCGGGGGGCGGGGGCGGGGGCGGGGGCGGGACCCGGGGGTGGGGGGAGCTGGCCCTGGTCGTGGCGGCGGACGGCGCCGCCCGAAGATTTAAAGGGGCGTCTTTTTTTTTTTTTTTTTTTTATCTTCTTCTGCAGCGCCGGCCGCCCCCAGCATTGTGCCGCCCGGGGCGGACCGCCCCCCCCGCACCCCCCTTCCTACGCCACTGTGTGCAAGCGATCATATTGAAATGGAAGGACTATCATACCACTGCAAATCTACCAAGACCCGGCCATCCCTCTAAACTTTCATCTCAAACAAGGAGAAGACTGATCAGAGATGTAGCCAAGAGGCAAATGATCACTCTGGATTAACTGCAGAGATCTACAGCTGAGGTGGGACAGTCTGTCCATAGGACAGCAATCAGTCGTACATTGCACAAATCTGTCAAATTTCTCAAAGATATCCATAAAAAGTGTTGTTTAAAGTTTGCAACAAGCCACCTGGGAGACACACCAAACATGTGGAAGATGGTGCTCTGGTCAGATGAAACCAAAATCAAACTTTTTGGCAACAATGCCAAACGATATCTTTGGCGTCAAGGCAACACAGCTCATCACCCTGAACACACCATCCCCACTGTCAAACATGGTGGTGACAGCATCATGGTTTGGGCCTGCTTTTCTTCAGCAGGGACAGATAAGATGGTTAAAATTGATGGGAAGATGGATGGAGCCAAATACAGGACCATTCTTGAAGAAAACCTGTTGGAGTCTGCAAAAGACCTGAGACTGGGACAAGACAATGATCCCAAACATGAAGTAAAATATGCAATGGAATGGTTCACAAATAAACGTATCCAGGTGTTAGATTGGTCAAGTCAAAGTCCAGACCTCAATCCAATCGAGAATCTGTGGAAAGAGCTGAAAACTGCTGTTCACAAACGATCTCCATCAAACCTCACTGAGCTCGAGCTGTTTGCCAAGGAAGAATGGACAAGAATTTCAGTCTCTCGATCTACAAAACTGATAGAGACATACCCCAAGCGACTTGCAGCTGTAATCCCAGCAAAAGTATTAAGTTAAAGGGGCCGAATAATATTGCACTGTTGTGAATTCCGCTCTTGGGCTCCCTCCAGTGGTTTTGAGTGGTATGGCTTCTTCTTGGATTTAGCTTCAGCAGCTGTTTTCACTGATCGTCTTTCTGGCTCGGCTATATTAGTCTGGCCTTATCCCTCATTCAATGCCAGTTGTCAATTGTTCCTGCCTGGAGTCATTGCTCTTAGGATTTTCCTGACACTCTGACCAGTTCAGCAAAAGCTAAGTCCTTGCTTGTCCTTTTGCAGTTCACTTGTTGTGGACTTTGTTGTTCAGCACTTTCTATGTTTTGTTCATTTGTCCAGCTTATCAGTATGGATCTATTCAGCTAGGCTGGAAGCTCTGGGCAGCAGAGTTTGCCCTCCACACCTTTAGTCAGGTGTGGAGATTTTTGCATTCCTCTGCGGTGGACTTTTTCTAGTTTTTATTACTGACCGCACAGCGTTCTGTCCTGTACTATTTCTATCTAGCTAGAAGTGGCCTCCTGTGCTTAATCTTGTTTCATACTACGTATATCATGTCCTTCTCCTCTCACAGTCATTACTTGTGGGGGGCTAATCTATCCTTTGGGGATTTTCTCTGAGGCAAGATAGTTTTCCTGCTTCTATCTTTAGGGGTAGTTAGCTCTTAGGCTGTGACGAGATGCCTAGGCAGAGTTAGGAGCATTCCACGGCTACTTCTAGTGTTGTGTCGAGCTTAGGGACTGCGGTCAGTATAGTTACCACCTGCTCAGAGCTAGTCGCATGTCGCTCCTTAATCACCAGACCAGAACAGTACAACTAGCCAAAAATGAGCTGAATGCATCTCAAAAGAAGGAAAAGAAAAAGAGTTCTGAGCCATTTTTTTTTTCTTTAGTTTGTTTTGTCTTTTTCCTTCCTCTTATCTCTGGGTGATTCAGGATTTGGATGCAGGCATGGATGTTCAGGGGTTGTTTTCTCGTGTGGATCAGCTTGCTGCAAGAGTACAGAGTATTCAAGATTATGTTGTTCAGACTCTGGCCTTAGAGCCTAGATTTCCTACTCCGGATTTGTTTTACGGGGATAGATCTAAGTTTTTGAACTTTAAAAATAACTGCAAATTGTTTTTTGCTCTGAAACCCCGTTCCTCTGGTGACCCCATTCAGCAAGTAAAGATAGTTATTTCTCTGCTGCGTGGTGACCCTCAGGACTGGGCATTCTCTCTTGAGTCAGGGGATCCGGCATTGCTCAATATAGATGCATTCTTTCAATCGCTCGGATTATTGTATGACGAACCTAACTCTGTAGAGCATGCTGAGAAAACACTATTGGCCCTGTGTCAGGGTCAGGAAGCGGCAGAATTATACTGCCAGAAATTTAGAAAATGGTCTGTGCTCACTAAATGGAATGAGGACGCTCTGGCAGCAATTTTCAGAAAGGGTCTTTGTGAAGCCCTTAAAGATGTTATGGTGGGTTTTCCCACGCCTATTGGTTTGAGCGAATCTATGTCTCTGGCCATTCAGATTGATCGGCGCCTGCGCGAACGCAATGTGGTGCACCATATGGCAGTGTCCTCTGAGCAGAGTCCTGAGGCCATGCAATGTGATAGGATTTTGACTAGAGCGGAACAGAGGGGATACAAACGTCAGAATGGGCTGTGTTTTTACTGTGGTGATTCTGCTCATGCTATTTCTGATTGCCCTAAGCGTATTAAGAGGGTCGCTAGATCTGTTACCATTAGTACTGTGCAGCCTAAGTTTCTCCTGTCTGTGACCCTGATTTGCTCATTGTCATCTTTTTCTGTCATGGCATTTGTGGATTCGGGCGCTGCTCTGAACTTAATGGACTTAGAATTCGCTAGGCGCTGTGGTTTTTCTTTGCAGCCTTTGCAGAGTCCCATACCCTTGAGGGGTATTGATGCTACACCATTGGCCAAGAATAAACCTCAGTATTGGACTCAACTGACTATGTGCATAGCTCCTGCACATCAGGAAGATTGCCGTTTTCTGGTGTTGCATAATTTACATGATGTTGTTGTACTGGGTTTTCCATGGTTACAAGTATACAATCCTGTGCTGGATTGGAAATCAATGTCTGTCACTAGTTGGGGTTGTCAAGGGGTACATAGTGACGTTCCTTTAATGTCAATTTCCTCTTCCCCCTCTTCTGATGTTCCTGAATTTTTGTCAGATTTCCAGGATGTATTCGATGAGCCCAAGTCCAGTTCCCTTCCTCCACATAGGGACTGTGATTGTGCTATTGACTTGATTCCTGGCTGTAAGTTCCCTAAGGGCCGACTTTTCAATCTGTCTGTGCCAGAGCATGCTGCCATGCGGAGCTATGCTAAGGAGTCTTTAGAGAAGGGGCATATTCGGCCGTCTTCGTCACCATTGGGAGCGGGATTCTTTTTTGTTGCCAAGAAGGATGGCTCCTTAAGACCCTGTATTGATTATCGCCTTCTTAATAACATCACGGTCAAATTCC